>NC_080542.1:148117297-148421957 GCF_028640845.1 Ahaetulla prasina | reverse complement strand
CTGCAGCACAGTTGGCTCTTCTTTATGTGATTATCCACTAGGACTGGAAAATCCCTCTCCCAGTTCCTCCGTTTGAGCCAGATACCACCTGTCCCATCCCTGTGCATTTGGTTTTTCTTACCTAAATGTAGAACCTTTCTCTGTGTCATATAATATATGTGGGTATATGCGTAATTTTGTATGTATCTTGTCATGTTTATGTAGTGTAAAATTGGAGTTGGTGACTCTTTAAGAGCTGTATGCAATGAAATTTCATTTTTAATATATGCCAGTTAGTGTACATTGAAAGTGACAATAAAACTATCCTATCCTATATTCCAATATTCTATTCTATCCTATCCTATCCTGTCCTATTCTATTCCATTCCTTAATTTTTTTCCCATCCTTGAATTTCATTTTGTTAGATAGGCCCCAACGTTCAAGTCTTTTGTGGCACTCTTGAAGCCATTCATTTCACCTGACTTGAATTGTATTTTATTGTGCCATCCAGATCAATGGCGATAAATAAGAAAAATTCCTTGTCTGTTCCACACAAGTTGATCATTTTTTAAAAAAATGGTACTTTCTTCGCCCCCCTTTTTTTTCCCTCACAAGGAGCACTTTGAGTTCAAGAAACCAACCCGCCCTGCCTCTCGTGGCTCTCTGCACCTTTCTTCTATCTACGATGAAAAAGACCCTTCGGCAACGAGGCAGAACTCAAACACAGTACTTACGGTATTTATCGAGAGAGCCTCTGGCTGGCTATCCCAGAAAGAAGGAGTAGTGTGTATTGGAGATATGTAATTATGGATTGTTGCTGATTTACAACCGTTCGTTTAGTGACTGTTTGAAGTTACAGTGGGACTGAAAAAAGGGACTTGGGACCAATGTCTCTCCATCTGTATTTTTCCAAGAAAATATCCTTTGCTTTAGTTCTCCAGCGGTCAAAATATTGAAAACGATACCGAAACGGAGATCCCTGCATTCCCACGTCTGCTGTCTGAACAAATCACGGTAACGGAAAACGACGATGGCTTTTTAGAGATGATGGATGGCCCGGATAGCACTGTAAGTATGCTGGTTTAGTTCTTGGTAATTGCAGTATGGCCAGCTTCTTCCCAAGGGAGAGTTCAAAGTAATTGGCTTCCTTGCAATATTGCAAAGATAATGTTTATTTTTAAAAATAACAAGAACAAAATTCTGTAGACTTAAAAAAAAAACCTTTGTCATAGTTGTGAGGTCGCTTTTGACGAAAAGTTTCCATCGCCGGAATTTCCCCCCTGGAATTATTGCAATAGGAAAACGGTTTGGCTCTTTATGTTAATGTTACCCTGCGATGCTGGGACTTATTTGTGCCGCCCCCCAAAAATGACATATTTTTTATTGATATATTGTTTCCAAAAATGTAAGTTTGTCACAATCGGAACATCTTCACCGTCTTTAATTCGGTCCCTTCTCTCCCACTTCTGTTCCTCCTCGACTCAATTTTCCAATCTGCCCTGATGTCGTTACCAAGTTTGGTGATGAGACATCTAAGCAACAATTCAGGGAGCATTAAAGGACCCCAAGTTTATTGTTAATTTTCACATTTTCATATTGGTGTCTCCTTGTTTTATGCTGTTGGTTAATTGTGAGAGGAGTGCCGATACATTTAAATACAGGTGGTCCCCGACTTACAACAGTTTGTTTACTGACCAAACCTCTTCTTCCTCCTGAGACCAAATCCACATCTCCTCCTCCTCTTATCTTCCTTCCTCTTCTTCCTCTTCCTCACTCTTCTTCTACATGTAATAAATACAGTTCCTTTAGTGACTATTCGACGTTACAATGGCACTGAAAAAGGGACTTGGGACCAATGTCTCTCCATCTGTATTTTTCCAAGAAAATATCCTTTGCTTTAGTTCTCCAGCGGTCAAAATATTGAAAACGATACCGAAACGGAGATCCCTGCATTCCCACGTCTGCTGTCTGAACAAATCACGGTAACGGAAAACGACGATGGCTTTTTAGAGATGATGGATGGCCCGGATAGCACTGTAAGTATGCTGGTTTAGTTCTTGGTAATTGCAGTATGGCCAGCTTCTTCCCAAGGGAGAGTTCAAAGTAATTGGCTTCCTTGCAATATTGCAAAGATAATGTTTATTTTTAAAAATAACAAGAACAAAATTCTGTAGACTTAAAAAAAAAACCTTTGTCATAGTTGTGAGGTCGCTTTTGACGAAAAGTTTCCATCGCCGGAATTTCCCCCCTGGAATTATTGCAATAGGAAAACGGTTTGGCTCTTTATGTTAATGTTACCCTGCGATGCTGGGACTTATTTGTGCCGCCCCCCAAAAATGACATATTTTTTATTGATATATTGTTTCCAAAAATGTAAGTTTGTCACAATCGGAACATCTTCACCGTCTTTAATTCGGTCCCTTCTCTCCCACTTCTGTTCCTCCTCGACTCAATTTTCCAATCTGCCCTGATGTCGTTACCAAGTTTGGTGATGAGACATCTAAGCAACCGAATTCCAGGGAGCATTAAAGGACCCCAAGTTTATTGTTAATTTTCACATTTTTCATATTGGTGTCTCCTTGTTTTATGCTGTTGGTTAATTGTGAGAGGAGTGCCGTATACATTTAAATACAGGTGGTCCCCGACTTACAACAGTTTGTTTACTGACCAAACCCTCTTCTTCCTCCTGAGACCAAATCCACATCTCCCTCCTCCTCTTATCTTCCTTCCTCTTCTTCCTCTTCCTCACTCTTCTTCTACATGTAATAAATACAGTTCCTTTAGTGACTATTCGACGTTACAATGGCACTGAAAAAAGGGACTTGGGACCAATGTCTCTCCATCTGTATTTTTCCAAGAAAATATCCTTTGCTTTAGTTCTCCAGCGGTCAAAATATTGAAAACGATACCGAAACGGAGATCCCTGCATTCCCACGTCTGCTGTCTGAACAAATCACGGTAACGGAAAACGACGATGGCTTTTTAGAGATGATGGATGGCCCGGATAGCACTGTAAGTATGCTGGTTTAGTTCTTGGTAATTGCAGTATGGCCAGCTTCTTCCCAAGGGAGAGTTCAAAGTAATTGGCTTCCTTGCAATATTGCAAAGATAATGTTTATTTTTAAAAATAACAAGAACAAAATTCTGTAGACTTAAAAAAAAAACCTTTGTCATAGTTGTGAGGTCGCTTTTGACGAAAAGTTTCCATCGCCGGAATTTCCCCCCTGGAATTATTGCAATAGGAAAACGGTTTGGCTCTTTATGTTAATGTTACCCTGCGATGCTGGGACTTATTTGTGCCGCCCCCCAAAAATGACATATTTTTTATTGATATATTGTTTCCAAAAATGTAAGTTTGTCACAATCGGAACATCTTCACCGTCTTTAATTCGGTCCCTTCTCTCCCACTTCTGTTCCTCCTCGACTCAATTTTCCAATCTGCCCTGATGTCGTTACCAAGTTTGGTGATGAGACATCTAAGCAACCGAATTCCAGGGAGCATTAAAGGACCCCAAGTTTATTGTTAATTTTCACATTTTTCATATTGGTGTCTCCTTGTTTTTATGCTGTTGGTTAATTGTGAGAGGAGTGCCGTATACATTTAAATACAGGTGGTCCCCGACTTACAACAGTTTGTTTACTGACCAAACCCTCTTCTTCCTCCTGAGACCAAATCCACATCTCCCTCCTCCTCTTATCTTCCTTCCTCTTCTTCCTCTTCCTCACTCTTCTTCTACATGTAATAAATACAGTTCCTTTAGTGACTATTCGACGTTACAATGGCACTGAAAAAAAGGGACGGATCACTCATTTTTCACACTTAACAACCATCGCATGGACACGTGATCCAAATTCAGACCTCTGGCAACTGTCTCCTATTTACGACGGACGCAGTATCGTAACCACAAAGGGTTAGGAGATCCCCTTTTGTGACCTTCTGGCCATCAAAGTCAAATGGGAAAGCCCAGTTCACTTAACAAGCTAACAAGTGCAGCGATTCACTTAACGATGGTGACACGGAAGGTCGTAAAATGGGGTGAAACTCTCTTGACAAATGTTTCACTTAGCCACAGAAACGTTGGGCTCGATTGTGGTCGTAAGTCAAAGACCACCCGCATTGTTAATTGACATTGTTTCCAAAAATTAGTTTGTCACAAGTTGAACATCTTTGCCAGCAGATAAAAATGGATCAGTTTTGCAAATAGGAATTCCTCAAATTATAATGGTTCATTTAGTGACCGTTAATAACAGCACTGAAAAAAAGAGGACATAGGACCCCTTTTCACACTTACGACCATGGCATCATCAGATTGCGTCCGTTCAGGTGCCTGGAAGCTGACCTGTATTTCCGATGGCCGCAGTGTCCCCAGAGTCATGTGGTCCCCTTTTTGTGATCATCCGACATCAAAGGGGTAAACCAGTTTCACTCAACCACGTTTCCAAACTGCGGGGATTCACTTCATGATGGTGGCAAGAAAGCTGGTGAAATGGGGCAAAACTTGACAACCGTCTCCCTTGGCAACTTAAATTTTGGGCTCAGTGATGGTTATAAGTCAAGGACTACCTGTATAGAACTGCAATCCTAAAGCCATTTCTGGGGTGGTTTTTTTTTTTTAACCAACCTGGAAATCTTGACGATTGCCAGCAAGAAAAAGAACAACCAAGGAGCTTCATCATATATATTTTTATAATTCCTGGTGTGGTTTTCTCCCCCCACCCCCACCCGCTTTTGTCTCCAGAGGGAAGATGAGACGGCTTCCAATATGTCGTGCCTTTGGACTGCTCCTCTGGTGGTCGCTAAGAGCAAGGACCTCCAGGTAACTTTGGGGTTTCGAAGCAAAGTTGGATTTTTAAGCTTGCTTTAAAGCAAACCCCCCACCTCCCTCCCTCCCGATTTCTGTTAAGACTGCTGGTTGAGCAGGGGATTGGACTGGATGGTCTCCAGGGTCCCTTTCGACTGTGATTCTGTAACATTCTCCCCTTGGAGCAGAGGGTTGGACTACATGACTTCTAAGGTCCCATCCTATTCTGTGATTCTGCTCGACCAGGAGTATGGGTTAGATGGCCTCCAAGGACCCTTCCAACTCTCATTCCATCATTCCGTCATGGTTTCCTGCTCGAGCTGGGGGTTGGACTAGATGACCTCTGAGGTCCCTTCCAGCTCTCTTATTCTGCTCACTTTTGCTCTGCCTGGGGCAGTTAAGAGGAGGCTTTAATGCCAGTAGAGACATTGCTACTCAAATGACGGACGGGGCTTTGAAGGGAAGCCCCCAGTTTTTTGTCGGGCACGGTGTGTTGGGTGTCCTTGTTGTGTTCCTTTGCAGGGTTCAAGCTTTGTCAGCCCCTGTTTAGGTTTCCTCCTTCGGGTGTGTATATTTTGATATCCACAATTAAGTCTTCCCTTTTTGATGTGTGTGTTTAGATATCCACAATTAAATCTCCCCTTTGACTCTTTTGGTGTGCATGCATGTTGATATCCATAACTGCCTCATCTTGGTGACTGAGATCCTGAGTGTTTGCAAAAGGTGGGCTCTGCTTGTCCCTTCTCTCCCCCACCCCACCTACCCCCCACTTTTGAATTTTGGGGTTGTTTTTTGTCTTGGGATAGTGTCCATCAACTCTTACAGAGCATAAAAGGCCAACAGGATCCCTTCTACTCACCTGTAATACTTCCCCTCCTCCTCCTCCCCTCACTCCCTCCCTGCCCTGCTTTGGCTTCCACCCAGAGCCAGCAGCACAAACTGAGCAACACAACTCGCAACCTGGCTAAGAAGGCCGCAGTGAAAAGAACAGAGAAGGCCGTCGAAGAGAGCGTCCCGGCTTTCGGTAAAAGGAGGAGAAACAGCCACACGGAAGATGCAGAAGAAACCACGGTTGGTAGCCGATGGAGATAAGGCCGCGATAAGGCCGGATGCAGGGATGGTCGCTCTTGCAAAGCTGCCCCTTTGTTGTATCTTAGAAGCCTCTGTAGGAACATCCATTTTGGGGGGCATCAGACAGAGAAGAGCAACAAATGACTTGGGGGCTTGGAGCGGGGATGACATCCACTCACCTTTGCTACCCGTTTGCAAATTTGAGCGCATGCACTCGCTACACTTGTGCGCACCTCCTCCACACGTGCAGCGCTTTCTGCATGGCATGCACAGAGGGTCAGAAACAAGATGTGATGACATCCAGGCGGGGGGGGGGGGCAGAGCCTCCTGGTGCCAGCGCTACCGGTTCACTCGAGCTGGATAGAACTGCCTGAATTTCACCACTGGCTTGGGGGTTTGTGAAAACATAAAAAGGATGATTGCAGGGATTGGGGATGTCTGGTTTTATGAAGAGAAGAACTAGGGGAGACACGATAGCCTCTTCCAACATTGGGGAGCTGCCCCAAAGAAGAGGGGGGTCAACCTATTCTCTAAAGAACCTGAAGGCAGGAGAAGAAACAACAGATGGAAATTAATCAAAGAGAAGCAACCTAGGACTGACAATGAGAGTAATCAATTGGTGGAATGGCTTGTTTTTAGATGTTTAAAAGGTTGAAAGACTTTTAGAAGGATTTTAAGAAGTAATTTGACAACCATTTGTCAGAAATGCTATAGGCCATAGATTCTCCTGCTTGAGCAGGGGGTTGGACTAGAAGACCTCTAAGGTCCCTTTCAAATATGTATTTTTGTTAGGGCCTCCTGCTCAAGCAGGGAGTTGGACTAGACTTCCAAGGTCCCTTCCAGGTCTTCTATGATTCTGTAAGGGTCTATTGCCTGACCATGAGGATGGACTAGAAGACCCCGCAAGGTCCCTAGATAGGTAGGTAGATAGTTAGGAAGATAGAAAGATAGGAGGGTGGATGGATGGATAGGTAGAGATATAGGTATAGATAGATGTAAATGGATAGACAGCCAGCCAGAGAGGTAGCCTCACCCGAGGTCCCTTCTGTCCTTCATTCCCTGCTCAAGACAGACTTGAAAGCTCTCCTTATGGCCTTTTCTTTATCTTTCCTTCCTGGCTCGTTTTAATATCCTTTACCCCGAGCAGATTTTACTTTTCCTAGAAAGGGCAGATATAATTCATAAAGACATTTTGGAGATCACAAATGGCCAAGATGACCTTCTAAGGGATTCTTGATGGAGTTCTCGGTTAGCTTCTTCCAGAGGGAGAGTCCAAACCAGTCTGAGTATTTTTTTTTTTATTTTTTCTCCTTGCCAGTCTCTTGTTACTTTTCAAGACAAATATATAACACTCCAACACAATTACATTTAATAATAAAAATGCAATTAAAATGATCTCTGCTTTCAGCCATATTATTAATCATCGCACAGTCAGCCAGATGTTCAGACTGGGTTTGCCATTTTTGTCTACCTATCAAGTCCTTACCAAGGACCTGGGATAAGCAAATATGGATGTTTGAGAGAGTCACAGAGATTGTTGCAGGATGGAAGCAGTTCCAAGTAAAGCTGCCTGCTACAATTGACTGGCAAATTTGTCAATGCCTATGGCGTTGAAGTGGTGCTTCGGTTCTTTTGGGACTGCACCAAAGGCCCCTATGACTATCAGTACTACCCTTGCTTGCCTTTGCCATAGTCGTTCTATTTCTACTTGTAGGTCTTCGTATTTTATTATTTATTATTATTTATTATTATTTATTAAATTTTTATACCGCCCTTCTCCCGAAGGACTCAGGGCGGTGTACAGTCAAAAGATAAAAAACACAGAAATGTACAATTAAAACGACAATTTAAAACCGAGCATATTTAGAAAAAATGGCCACATTTAAAAGTTTAAAATTTAAAATTATAAACCATATAATAATAAAACCCCAGTTAAAATTTTAAAATATTAAAAATATTAAAAACATTAAAAATATTAATATTATGCCAGTCCCGCTTGAATAAATAAATGCGTTTTGAGCTCACGGCGAAAGGTCCGAAGATCAGGCACTTGACGTAGTCCAGGAGGAAGTTCGTTCCAGAGCGTAGGAGCTCCCACAGAGAAGGCCCTTCCCCTGGTGGCCGCCAGCCGACATTGTTTGGCGGACGGCACCCTGAGAAGACCCTCTGTGAGAGCGTACGGGTCGGTGGGAGGCATGCGGCCCTAAGCCATGGAGCGCTTTGAAGGTGGTAACCAAAATTTTGTTCTCCAGTTCTTTCTCTTCTATTCTGCTATCTCCAGGCCCTACCACATCCACTATCCAGACTATTATTATTATACACTTTATTTATTAAACATGAAACTTAGTCCACAGAGCGATTTGTATTTTCATCACAAATATCATTGGCTGGTGCTAATGGTTGATATGGGTTGCTGCCAACATCCTAGGTATCAACCAAGTACCTTCTTAAGATGTACGATGTTCCAAGTAGTGCAGTTTTTTGTAGTTCTGCTGGTGTTATTGCAGGAAGCTGCAATTTGTTGATGTATATTATAAAATTCTTGGACATGGTACCAAGTGCCCCGATGACAATGGGTATCACGGTTACATGTTTCATCCATAGCCTTGTAGTTTCGATGGCCAGGTCGCGATATTTCATGATTTTTTCCCTGTTCTTTTTCTTTGACTCTGGCATCTCCTGGTACCGCAATGTCAATAAATTACACGTTTCGATTTTCAACAATTGTGATATCTGGCGTGTTGTGTTCCAAGTGACGATCCGTCTGTATTCGAAAGTCCCACAAGATCTTTACCTTCTCATTTTCTATAACTTTCCACTTTATGTTCCCATGACTTTTTGGATACAGGCAAGTTGTATTTTTTACATAATGACCAGTGGATTAATTTAGCAACTTGGTCGTGTCTAGCTTTATAATCAGTTTGTGCAATTTTGCTGCATTCACATTAAATGTGAAACAGTTTTGACTTCGTTGTTGCAAAGTTGGCAGTTTGGATTGCTGGTGGATTTTTGTATCTTCGCTTTCATGGCATTAGTTTGTAGTGCTTGTTCTTGAGCAGCGAGTATTAAACCTTCTGTTTTTTTCTTGATGGTTCTCATCTTAAGCCATGCCCATGTAAAGTTGTCATCACATTTTCCTTCAATGTTTTTCAAGTGCTGTCCATGCAAAGCTATGGTTTTCCATCTATTTAATCTGTCATCCAGCTGTTTTTCCTTATATTCTGCCTTTGTTTCTGTTGTTTTTTATAATGTTCTCTGTTTTTACAGCCTGCAGCAATTTTTTTGTACTTTGGTTCACATAATCATTCAAACTTTGTTTTTCTTCTTCCACAGTTCGATAGATTTGCAATAGCCCTCTGACCCCTATTTTTCTTGGCAGGTACAACCTGTTGATGTCACTTTGTGGATGTAAAGCGTGTTACATATTCAAAAGTTTGTGCGTTTTCCGGTCCAGGTTTTCTAGTTCAGCCAAAGTCCAGTTGATGATTCCAGCTGAGTAGCATATCACTGGAATTATTATGTATTAATGTCTTTAATTATATTTCCAGCATTCAGCTTTGATTTTAATATTTTGCGGACCCTCTTGATATATTTCTTTTGCTTTGACTCTTTGACTTTTCCATTCAAGATGTTATCTGCTTCCAATATTTGTATTTGTAACCATCATCTTTTGCTAATGCTTATACTATGTTTCCATTTCTCAGTTATATTCCTTCTATTTTTTCCATTTTTCCTTGCTGCATGGATAATATAGCACATTTTTCAAGTCCAGAGTTCATTTTGATGTCGCTGCTGAACAGTTGCACTATGTTGTGTATTGATTTAAGTTCAGTGGGGCTTTTTGCATACATTTTTAAGTCATCTATGTATAAGTAGATGGTTTATCTTCCCATGTTGGCTTGAGATTTGGTATCCCAGTTTTGTGTTTTGTAGGATTATTGTCAATGGAATTAATGCGATGTTGAGTCCCCCTGGAAGATTCCTCGTCTGATATTGACTTCACCAAAGTTCTCTCCATTTGCTGCTAGAACTGTTTTCCATTTTTGCATATTTGCTTCCTAAAATGTAATAAATTTATTATTATTGTTGTGGTGGTTGTTGTTGTTATTATTATTTCTTATTTTTCCCTCTGGTAGAGTCCCACCTGCTCTTCCTCTTTGGAAATAGGCAACGTGTTGGATAGGGACCAGAGAGACCTCATTGGAGACTTTTCAAAGGTAATTCCTTCTCTTTCTCCCTAACCCCTTGACTTCTCCGAGTTAATAATTGGCTTCTCTTCGCAACGTGCGCCAGGTGGAATGTGTGCGTGTCTCCCTCCAAGCAACAATTTTTTGTCATCTCTTTGCAGGGTTACCTCTTCCACACCGTTGATGGCAAACATCAGGACTTGAAGTACATCAGTCCAGAAATGGTACGTGACCTCCCTCAGGAGTCGAGGGATCTGTTTTTCTGATGGGGATGGAAAGCGTTCTGGGATGTTAAAATAAGCACACATTTCCCAGATCCATCTGCATTCATTTTCCCTAATTACTTGAATTTCTTTAATTGCATGATATCAGTGTTCTGATATTTGAGGGGCTGTCACTCAAAGAAGAGGGGGACAACCCATTTTCCAAAGCACCCAAAAACCAGACAAGGAGAGATTCAACCTAGAAATAAGAGAATTTTTCTGACAGTGAGAACAATAAACCTGTGGAACAGCTTGCCACTGGAACTTCTGGGTGCTCCATCACAGGCTTTCAAGAAGAAACTGTTATTTTATGATTCTGTAAGGGTTTTCTGCTTGAGCAGGGGTTTGAAGTAGAAGTTGGACTCCAAGGTCCCTTCCAACTCTCGTTCTGTAATTCCGTAAGGGTCTCCTGCTTTTGCAGAGGGTTGGACTGGATGACCTCCAAGGTCCCTTCCAGCTCTTTCATTCTAAGTTTAATTAATTTGTCAAAGTGCTCAAACTTAATTCTCATCCTTTTATTCATTTATTTATTTAGTCTTTTTTCTTTTCTTTTTTTTCAGATAGTCGCCATCCTGAAAGGCAACTTCTCCGTCTTCATCACACAGTGCGTGATCATCGATTGCAGGTTCCCCTACGAGTACGACGGGGGTCACATCAAGGTATAGACGGGGTGGAAGGGCCCTCATCGAGGATCAGCCTCGGTTACAATAGAGGAAGCGGTGACTTCCACATGGCCAACTGTGATCCAGCTGTTGCTGTGATGAAACTGGTGCCAGATCCTTAAAATTTGTGTTGTCCCAAAAGAGCAGAAATGGAAATGCTCTGATCTGCCCATTGCACAGAAAGGTGGACTTAACTGTCCAGCTCAGTTACTTTGCCCAGACGAAGTCATTGGACATAGTAATCCAGGCAAGTCCTCAACTTACATCCACCACGGAGGCCCAAATTTAGGTTGCTGAGCTAGACGGTTCAGGGAAGGCTGGTGGAAGGGCTTGTTGCCAGGAGTTACACATGCTCCATCACTGGAGAGTTTTGGGGAAAAGGCTGGAGAGCCATCTGCCTGAAATGGTAGAGGGTCTCCTGCTTGAGCTGGGGGTTGGATTAGATGACCTCCAAGGTCCCTTCCAACTCTTTCTAAGTGTCTGCTTGAGCAGGGGATTGGACTACTAGATGACCTCCAAGATCCCTTCCAACTCTGATTGTATGATTCTGTAAGGGTCTCCTACTTCAGGTGGGGGTTAGACTAGATGACCTCCAAGGTCCCTTCCAGCTCGAGTGTGATTCTTCTGATTTGTGATAAGTGAGTTTCGTCCCATTTTACAGCTTTGCATGCTGCCTTTGTTGTGAAAAGCCAGATCGACTTAACAACCGCCACACTTAATGACTGTTGCAGCATCCCCACAGTCAGGCGATCCCAATTTGGACAATTGGCAGCTTGACTCGTGATTATGATGGTCGTGCAAGTATCTCCTTTTGTGACCTTCTGACCAGCAAATTCAATAGGGAAGCCAGAGTCACTTAATGACCATGCTGCTAACTGAACAACTGCAGGGATTCACTGGTTGCAAGGTCGTAAAATGGGGCCAAACTCGCTCCACTTTCTCGCTCATCAACAGAAACGTCGGCCTCCGTTGGCATCGTCAGTCAGGACCACCTGCGATCCTATTTTCAGCTGTGTAATTTTTAATACTTGAAATTTGTTTGATAAATTGTGTGAGAGATGCACAGCATCACAATTGAATGCACGACCAATGTTGCCGGGAACTCTTGCTCCTAACATTGTGTAGTTGTGAAGCAGAGCCAGGAGACTGGTCTGCTTGAGGCAACCCTATTCGAGGTTTTACTTGTGGTTTACTCGTCATCCTCTCCAGGGCGCCATCAACCTCCCAATGGAGCAAGACGTAGAAGACTTTCTGCTGAAAAAACCCATAGTGTCCTCTGGCAACAAGCGCATCATTGTCGTCTTCCACTGCGAGTTCTCCTCTGAGCGGGCCCCCCGGATGTAAGTAACCCAAAAACCATGCTCCCCAACCTTGAGGACTTGCTGGTTTGGGGCTTCGGATGAGCTGAGGGAGAGAATGGGTCCGTCTTCATTTAGCTCCTACATCTTTAATTTAGTCCGTTCTCTCCTGCTCCCATTCCTCCTTGGCTCAATTTCCCAATCTGTCCTGATGCTGTTACCTAGTATGGTGATGAGACGTCTGCAAGGAAGCGACTGAGCTCCACAGAGAACCAAGGAACCCCCCATTTTGGGGTGTGTGTGTTAATTTTCACATTTTTCATTTTCTCTTGGTTTTTATGCCGCTGGTTAATTGGGAGATGAGTGCCATATATATTTAGTAAATACAACAGTTTGTTTAGTGACAGAAACGTCTTTTTCCTCTTCTTCTCTTCCTTTTCCTCCTGGGGCCAAATCCTCCTCTTCCCTTTTCCTTGTCTTCCTCCTCTTCTTCTCTTCCTATTCCCCCCTCTTCCTCTTTTTTGTATTCCTCCAAATTCTTCCTCTTCCTCCTTTTTTTCTTCCTCCTCCTCTTCCAGGTGCCGATTCGTCAGAGAAAGGGACCGGCTGGGCAACCAGTATCCCACCCTGCACTACCCAGAGCTCTACATCCTCAAAGGGGGCTACAAGGAATTCTTCCTCAAATGCAAGGTAAATGTCTCTCTCTCACACACACATACACACCCCATTTGAGGGCCTTTGCACCATCCCTGAGGCGGCCATTTGAGGTTGGGGAAAACCAGTGGCAGGCGAGATGGACAAGGGTGAGTGGGAGTGTCAGGTGAGCCAATACCAATTCAGAAGGGAATCATAGACGTGGAAGGGACACAGGAGGTCTTCTAGTCCAAACCCTGCTCAAGAAAGGGACCCTTCTTTCCTTCTCCCCCTCCTCCGAATAACAGATTGGATGGAACCTTGGAGGTCTTCTAGTCCAGCCCACTGTTCATGCAGGAGATCCTTCTCCTCCTCTCCACAAACCCCCATTCCCTTCCATCACTGATGACGTTCCCTAGTTGGATCACAAGACATCTGCAAGAAAATCCCCCAGCTCAGAGAGCACCCAGGACTCCCACGGTCCTCCTCTCCCTCCCCCCTTCTAGCACTGATGACATTCCCTAGTTGGGTAATGAAACGCCTGCTAGAAAATAAGCAGTCTCGGAGAGCACCAAGGACCCCATGGTTGCCTCCTCCTCCTCTTCCTCCCTCCTTCCCTCCCTCCCTCCCTTCATCACTGATGACGTTCTTTAGCTGAGTCACGAAATGTCTGCAAGAAAACCACCAAGCTCAGAGAGCACCTGTGGCCCCACTAGCTGAACCCCGAGCAACACGTATTTCTCTTCTATCGCCTTTAACTTTACACTACCCCACCTCTACGTCAGGGGAGGGAAGCCCATGATGGTTTGTTTGTGCTTGTTGCTTTGGCGTAGCTGCGAAATCTGCCGGGGGGGGGGGAATCGCCAATGCCAGTTTAGCGTTTCTCCCGAAGCTGGTTTCGAAATCTTTCTATCTCCTTCCCATCCAGAGTTACTGCGAGCCCCAGAGCTACCGCCCCATGCACCACAAGGACTTCAAGGAGGACCTGCGCACCTTTCGCACCCGGAGCCGGACCTGGGCAGGCGAGAAGAGCAAACGCGAACACTACAGCCGTTTGAAGAAGCTTTGAAGGGGGCCGGGGTGGATTCTGAAACGGACACATTTTTTCAGGGGGGGCGGTGTTGGGGTGAGGTGAGGTAAGGGGGGGGGTTGGATCCATCCCATGCGACCTGACAGAGACACAGGACTGTCGTCGCAGGTAAGAGAGGGTAGCATTCTAGACACGAATCCTGGATTGTTTTTCCTAAGGAAAAAAAAAACTCCAGTGGTAATTGAATGATTTTGAAGGAAGCCTTGGCATAAACCGACATCGGAGACATAAGCTGAGATGCTACCTTGGAAATCTTGCTCTTTTTTTGGTGGGGGGGGGGTGTATTTGTCCACGTTTTGTGTAATGCTAAACTGGAGGTTGTTACTCTTAACCGCAATTCAGACAAGCCCCAATTATCGTTAAGCTAATTTGGGAGCAACATGAAACTAACATGCAAGTTTACTTTAGTTTGTCACAAACTCCAAGCATGATGCTAGCCTGGAAATCTGGCTTATCTTTTTGTATGTGTATAATATTAGCTCCAATTGGGATTAAGCTCCTAATTCAGGTCCACATGCAAGTTAACCCTAGTTTGTTACAAACTCTGGTTAAGCCAACTTGGCTTGAAATGGCCGCACACATCCAAGTTTAACTTAAACCGAGATTATTCTCTTAAAGCAAAGGAGAAACTGACCTCAACCTCTGGTCTCAGGGTCTGTGTCTCCTTCCCGCTCTTGGAAGTTTTAAATAATGGCTTAGTGTTACATGATCAAATGGCATCCATGTCAGTATTGAAAATCCTTTTTAGTCGGTGCAGGTGGAGGCATTTTTTCAGGAAGAGTAACATTGTGTAAGCTTCCATTTTTCTGCTTTTCATATTCAGTGTCTGCATCAGATCCGGGAAAAAAGCCCACTACCTCAGTTTACTTAAACCAGCAATGCTGGGTTTTTTGGAGGGATGCCGGAGAGCCGCGTGAAGTCTCTGCAGCTGAGTCTACCGACCATTTGCGGAGATCAAGGAAGCCTTGCTCGCTCACTTCCTGTGTAAAAATATTCCCCGGGCATGGCCCAAATCCTGGCATATGGTTTACGTAGTCTGCTGCCATTTGCCAGGCTACTCTGACCCGTTTTGCACAGCCCACTTGCTGACAGAGGGATAATAATGTGCTTTTAAAGTCTTGTAAATAAGTCGTTATAAGGGAGGGTGAGGAAGATCGGGAAGGATGAGGAGGTTTAGGAAAAAATGAACTCTTTTGTGCAAATAAATTGCCCACAATTTCAAATGTTCGTGTCTTCATTTTTTACTATTTTATTTTATTATTGTATTCCATTCCTTTTTATTTTATTTTAAATTTTATGTAATTATTTTATTACATAAATTTTTTTATTCCATTCTATTCCTTTATTTCATTTCATTTTTTATTTTATTTTACTTTTCATGTGATTTATTTTTATTTATATTTCATATTTTCTAATCACCCATCTCTCTCCTTCGCCTTTCCTGCAGACAAACCTCTTGTCCCAGAATTGGTCACATTTTCAGAACTTTCCATTCATAACTTTATACTCCCAGGATACTCAAATGCACAATATTGTGCAGGCAGTCCTTGTTTAGTGACCGTTCAACAGTATGATGTCAGTGAAAAAAGTGACTTAGGATCGCCGTTCACATTTACGACCACTAGGGCCTCCCCCGTGGTCAGGTGATCAAAATCTAGATCTTTGACAACTGACTCATGTTTATGACGGTCGTCACATCTTGGGATCACCCGATCTTTTAGCAACCTTTCTGAGCAGCCAAGTCAATAGGGAAGGCTGATTTGCTTAATGACCGTGTTACTAGCTTAACTGGAGGGATGCACTTAATAATTGCGGCAAGAAAGATCATGAAATGGAGGAAAATTCACTTAGGAAATGGCTCACTTAACCACGCTCGATCTGTAATTTGAAGACTACCTGTATTAGAATTAACTTGTTGGGTTACAACAGATTATTTAGTGATGGTTGAAAGTTACAATGACGCTAGAGACTTTACCCTTTTTCACACTTAAGGACCATCGCAGAACCCAGGCGCTCAGGATCAAAGTTCCGACGCTTGGCAGCTGACTCATATTTATGACGGTTGTGATGTCCTCACGGGGCTCAGGCGATCCCCTTTTGCGACTCTCTATCCAGCAGAGTGAGTGGGGGAAGCCCATGAAGATTCCCTTAATTTAGGTCTTTAATGAGACATTTAAGTGAGCTTGCTCCGTTTTAAAGAGTTTTCTCACCTTTAAATGAATCTCAATACTTGAATTGAGTCACCCAGACGTTAAGTGAATTGGGCTTGTTGGAAGGTCGCAGAAGGAGATCACATGATCCCAGGACAGTGCGACCGTTATAAATGTGAGTCTATCGATATATTGTGGGGATGCTACAATGGTCATAAGTGAAAAAGTCCCTTTTTTCAGTGTAACTTCGAACCATCACTAAGTGAACTGTTGTAAGTTGAGGAGTAATCTGTATTCATGGCGGTTGCACCATCCCAGGGGTCGTCCCCTTTTGTGACCTGACAAGCCAACATGGAAACCAGATTCACTTAATGACTGTTGCTCGCATAAAACGTCTGATTTGGTTAATGACTGGAAAAGTGATAAAATAGGGCCAAATTTAATGTCTCACTTAGCGACAGAAATGGGCCTGTAAGTCGAGGTCTACCCGTCATTCCAATTGATGATCCATTGTTAATTATTCCCCTGTTAATTTCAAAGTCTGCTCTGAAATTCCGTATTAATTTCGAAGTTGTGCTGTTGTGTGTTGTGTTGCCGAAATGCCAGCGGATGGAGTTGTGATTCCATGCTGAAATGTGTGTTTAGCAGACATCTCTCCCCATCCCGTAGTCCTTGGCTACAACACGCCATTTAGTGACCAAAGTTGGAATGGCTTTGAAAAAAGGGACTTTGGACCGTTTTTCACAATCGGACACTTGGCCACCGACTCATATTTACGACGGTTCAAGTGTCCCCGGCTCATATCCTCTTTTTATCACCTGACAAGCAAAAGGAATCCAGAAGCTCTACTCGCTTACCAACTGTGTTCCTAACGACTGCCAAGATTTGCTTAATGACCGTGGCAAGGATGGTGAGTCACTTAATGAACAAGAGGGGAAATGTGAAACGGGGGTGAAAGTCGAATGTCTCACTTTGCGACCTACAGCTCCAGGTCCCAAGTTAAGGAACTACTTGCAAAATAAGAAAACGCCTCTTGAACCCTGCTTCAGATCACACACTTCGTTTTTGCAGAAAGGAATGTTTTAACATGGGGCAAAATTCATTTTAATAAACGTCTCGTTCAGCAAGCTAAATTTGGGGCTCACTTGTAGGTTGAGGACTGCCTGTAAAATAAGAAAATGCTTCTTGAACTGTGCTTCTGATCATGGTGTTGGAATGGAATTTTAAAATGTATGAAACTGATTTTGACAAATGTCTTGCTTAGCGACCTAAATTTGGGGGCCCCAAAACACAAATTTGAGGGATGTAAGTCGACTACCTAGAATAAAAAACACACACTTCTTTTTAACAGTGCTTCTGGTTACAGTTTCTGGGTTTGCGGGAAAGAATTTGCTTTGGTGCCAAGCAAGCAAATTCTGGATTTCCGCCTTGATGAATTCTCTAAAATCTTTTTTGCCCCCTCCCCATGGAAACAAAAAATTCAAAATACAGAGTCATTAAACAGGCGCCTTTCCATCTTAAATATTCCCATTTCATATTATAAAAATAAAACAATAAAAATAAATAAAAAATAGAATAGAATAGAATTTTATTGGCCAAGTGTGATTGGACACACAAGGAATTTGTCTTGGTGCATATGCTCTCAGTGTACATAAAAGAAAAGATACCTTCATCAAGGTACAACATTTACAACACAATTGATGATCAATATATCAATATAAATCATAAGGATTGCCAGCAACAAAGTTACAGTCATACAGTCATAAGTGGAAAGAGATTGGTGATGGGAACTATGAAACGATTAATAGTAGTGCAGATTCAGTAAATAGTCTGACAGTGTTGATGGAATTATTTGTTTAGCAGAGTGATGGCCTTCGGGAAAAACTGTCCTTGTGTCTAGTTGTTCTGATGTGCAGTGCTCTATAGCGTCGTTTTGAGGGTAGGAGTTGAAACAGTTTCTGTCCAGGATGCGAGGGATCTGTAAATATTTTCACGGCCCTCTTCTTGATTCGTGCAGTATACAGGTCCTCAATGGAATTAGAATTAGAATAAAATAGAATAAAATAAAATATAAAATAAATTAGAATAAAATAAAAACGCCTCTTGAACCCTGCTTCAGATCACACACTTCGTTTTTGCAGAAAGGAATGTTTTAACATGGGGCAAAATTCATTTTAATAAACGTCTCGTTCAGCAAGCTAAATTTGGGGCTCACTTGTAGGTTGAGGACTGCCTGTAAAATAAGAAAATGCTTCTTGAACTGTGCTTCTGATCATGGTGTTGGAATGGAATTTTAAAATGTGGCGAAACTGATTTTGACAAATGTCTTGCTTAGCGACCTAAATTTGGGGGCTCCAAAACACAAATTTGAGGGATGTAAGTCGACTACCTAGAATAAAAAACACACACTTCTTTTTAACAGTGCTTCTGGTTACAGTTTCTGGGTTTGCGGGAAAGAATTTGCTTTGGTGCCAAGCAAGCAAATTCTGGATTTCCCCCCCCCCCCCCCCGCCTTGATGAATTCTCTAAAAATCTTTTTTTTTGCCCCCCCTCCCCCCCCCCATGGAAACAAAAAAATTCAAAATACAGAGTCATTAAACAGGGCGCCGCCTTTCCATCTTAAATATTCCCATTTCATATTATAAAAATAAAACAATAAAAATAAATAAAAAATAGAATAGAATAGAATTTTATTGGCCAAGTGTGATTGGACACACAAGGAATTTGTCTTGGTGCATATGCTCTCAGTGTACATAAAAGAAAAGATACCTTCATCAAGGTACAACATTTACAACACAATTGATGATCAATATATCAATATAAATCATAAGGATTGCCAGCAACAAAGTTACAGTCATACAGTCATAAGTGGAAAGAGATTGGTGATGGGAACTATGAAACGATTAATAGTAGTGCAGATTCAGTAAATAGTCTGACAGTGTTGATGGAATTATTTGTTTAGCAGAGTGATGGCCTTCGGGAAAAAACTGTTCTTGTGTCTAGTTGTTCTGATGTGCAGTGCTCTATAGCGTCGTTTTGAGGGTAGGAGTTGAAACAGTTTATGTCCAGGATGCGAGGGATCTACAAATATTTTCACGGCCCTCTTCTTGATTCGTGCAGTATACAGGTCCTCAATGGAATTAGAATTAGAATAAAATAGAATAAAATAAAATATAAAATAAATTAGAATAAAATAAAAAACTGGAATAAACAATAAAATAGAGTAGGAGAAAATAGACTAGAATAAAATTTTAAAAGACAGTAGGAGAAAATAAAGAACAGAATAATATAAAATTATAACAAAATAAAATATAAATAATAAGATAAAATAAAAGACGGGTGCAAACACACACACATACACACACACACACACACACACACACACACACGGCCTGCACAATCTCAGCGGTTCTTCCCCCCCCCCCCGCCCCAAGGAAGTTTCCGCATTGACCTGCCAAACCTGCCCTGCAGTTCCTGCTGGGATGTTTGGGGGAGGGCCGGAGCCTGAAGGCGCCAGATGGGGCCTCCTTTCCTGCTTCCCTCTGAATTATGCCAAGAATTATTGCTGGGGCCTTGCCTAAGCGACTGGCGCACTGCCCATGCGCCTCCCCATGCCATTCTCCTGTCCCTTCAATCGGCGAAATAAACCTCTCGCTCTTACAGTCATTTTATTCTGCAGAGGGGTTGGACTAGATGACCTCCAATTCCAGTTTCCGGCTTGACCAGAGTCCCTTCCTACTCTTGTTATTTTGTCATTCCTTAAGAGTCCCCTGCTTAGAATAATGGGTTGGATTAGATGACCTTCAAGTTCCCTTTCAACTCTTATTCTGTAAGGGTCTCGTGCTCGAGGAGGGGGTTGGACTAGATGACCCCCAAGGTCCCTTCCACCTCTATTCCGATTTTATGGATTAATATGCTGTGCCAAGCTTGCTGTCCCTTTTACATTTCGCTCATTTCAATAAGCATACCGGTATTTGGAATTTTTCTACCCTCTTTCGGTTTCTCTTCTTGGCACAGGATCATGGGCGTGTAGCCTTTCTAGAAGGACCGGAAAACAGGGGGGGAAAAAAATAACAAAGCTATTTATAAAAATACTAAGCAGGCCCGTTATTAATTAATAGCCTCGGGGGTTCAAAAAATGAAGTTGAAAATAAAAAATTGGATTTCTGATGGGAAAAAATTGGCTTTTCCCCCTCTCTAAACTTTTTCTCTTGTAATTATCCAAAGCTAGAATTATTTCTTTTCTTTTTTTTTTTTAAAAAAAAGGATTATTGTGCAATATTTTTTCTCTGAAAAATCACCAGAAGAAAAAGCCTTAAAGATTATTATTGTTTTTTTCAAAGTGTGGGGAGTCCTCGATTTACAACAGTCCATTTAGTAACCATTCATAGTTATAAGGGTCTTAGGAGCATTTTTCATACTTACGACCACTGTAGCATCCCCATATAATGGGATCAAAATTCAGAGACTTGGCCATTGAATCATGTATATGACCGTTGCAGTATCCTACAGTCACGTGATCCCCTGTCTGCGACCTTCTGAGAGTACTGAAAAATGGGACTTACGACCGTTTTTTAACACTTACAACTGCTGCAGTATCCTGATGATCAACTGATGTTCCTGAAAAAAAGACTTCTGACCATTTTTCACACTTACGACCACTGCAGCATTTCTATGGTCACGTGATCTAAATTCAGATGCTCGACAACTGACTCATGTTTATGACGGTGGCAGCGTCCTGTGGTCATGCGACACCCCCCCCTTTGGCGACCTTCTGACAAGCCAAATCCAAAAGAAAGCCCGATTCACTTAACAACGATTTGATCAATTGAACATGTACAGTGATTCGCTTAACAACTGCAGCAAGAAAGGTCGTAAAATGGTACAAAACTCATTTAACGGAATGGAAATTTGGGGCTCAATTCCAGTCATATTGAGGCAGGAAACCTTCATACCATTTCGGACCAATGGTTGTCCAATCTCTTCTTCAATTCCTGCAATGCTCAGGAATACAATATAATTCTTATACAATAGAAGCATAGAGCTGGAAGGGACCTCAGAGGTCATCCAGTCCAACCCCTTACTCATATTACCAACCACAATATTTTTAATCTGCTGGATTTAGGAGCATCCTAAGAAGATGCTTGGATCCTCCTAACCTAGGATAAATTCCTAACCGATATCCACAGAAAATTGCCAGGACATGTCTCCAAGGAATCTCAACGGAGTTAAGTTTAAATTTAAATTTAAATAATAAATAATAAATAATAAATAATTAACAAACCGGGGCTTAAGCCTAAGCCCTTCTTAGCCTTTTACAACTGTGAGCAGGTCACTAGATTATGGCAGCAAAAATAGCAAAGGGCTTTGTAGAACTTCTACTATTGACGGCTATGTGAGGAAGCTAAATCGATCCATGTATTTCCCAGTTCTTCACGGGTTTAAAAGTTTTTAGATATGGATTTATCCAACCTGGTGAATTTAAGAGGGGAGGACTTCAGCTCCCATAATCCCCCAGCCGGCATGCTTTAAGAGGGGAGGACTTCAACTCCCAGAATCCCCCAGTTGGCTATGCTTTACAAGGGGAGGACTTCCACTCCCATAATCCCCCAGTTGGCTATGCTTTACAAGGGGAGGACTTCCACTCCCAGAATCCCCCATGTGGAATGCTGCAAGAGGGGAAGACTTCTTGCTTGTCAGGGAATTCTGGGAGTTGAAGTCCACCTGCCTTAAAGTTGCCAACGCTTTGAAGAGACTCTATTTCCTCACCAACGTGTTTGTCTATTAACTTTCGGCTGCGTAGGAGGGTGGGCGGACTACAACCTGTTTTTCTAGCCCTTTTATTTCTCCTTTTGCCCAGCTTCATTCAAACTGAAACCTGGGCTCAAAACAACAACAACAACCCTCTCAATTCCTCCTCCTGCTTTACCCCAAATCTCCATCCAAAATCCCTTAGAACTCTGGATTTACTCCGGGTTTTTCCTCCTCTTTGCAAATCATGAGGATCCTTTCCTTTTGGAGAGAAGGAGAAATTTGGATTTCTCCAGATTTTTTCACCCTGCATTGAGTCGGCTTCCCAAACGGGACAGGAGGGAGGTCGGGTCAGGTCTGCCACGGGATCTTGGCACGGCCTTTACCTGCTCGGCCATGGAAGCCACGGACAGCTGAGTCACGGTATCGAGTTCGGGAAGCGACAGCTGCTAAAGTGAGCCGGATTCTGGCAGCAGACAGGAAGCTTGTTGGACTACGGGGATGAAAAGGCTCTTACTATCCATCTATCGTCCCCTCTTAAAGCATGCCGGCTGGGGGATTGTGGGAGCTGAAATCCACCTGTCTTGAACTTGCTGCGGTTGTGATACAACACCCCAGAATATCTTTGTGGCTTTGGATGCAACCCGACAATACCGACACATTTCTGCTACTTTTACTCTGTGTCTGAAGCGGAACAGCCTTAAAGGAAGAATAAATCCTTATAATCCCCAACTAGAAGCCAGCCAGGGACCCACCCAGTTTGACGCTGACCCGCCTGATTTTTTCTTTATTTATTAACAAAAGCCCCAAGGCCGACACACTGCAGCTGGGTGACTCTGGATGGCACAGACATAGCATCGAAAACAAACAAGAAATTGCGCGATGGCAAACACACACACCCCCTGCAGCATGAATCACAACAATATAGAATTGTGGAATGAAAGAGTTGGAAGGGAGCTCGGAGGTCATCTAGCCCAACCCCCCTGATGAAGCAGACCTTTTGAGAATGACAGGATAACAGTTGGAAGGGACCTCGGAGGTCATCTAGCCCAATCCTCAACTCAAGCAGGAGATTCTTACAGAATCAGACAGGAACACAGTTGGAAGCTCGGAGGTCATCTAGCCCAACCCCAGGTCAACCAGGAGTCCCTTACAGAATCATGGAATAACAGAGTTGGAAGGGACCTTGGAGGTCGTCTAGTCTGACCCCTCTGCTCAATGACCCATATTTCTCAGCAAATCCCTCTTCTACTTGAGGGGCTGGCGAGAGAAAATAAAAGAAAACAGAAACAAAGAAGGAAGGAAGGAAAGAAAAAAGAGACAGAGAAATAAATAGAAAAAAGAAAAAGAGACAGACAGAAAGAAAAAGAGACATAGAAAGAGGAAAAAAGAGAAAGAAAAAGAGACAGAAAGAAAAGACAGAAAGAAAGAATAAAGGAAAGAGAAGAGACAGAGAAAGAAACAGAAACAAAGAATAAAACCCAGAAAGAAAGAGAAAGAAACAGAGAGAAAGGCGGAAAGAAAATAGAAAGAGAAGAGGGAGAAATGGAGAGAAAGAAAGAAAGACAGAAAGAAAAAGAAACAGAAAGAAAGAATAAAGGAAAGAGAAGAGACAGAGAAAGAAAGAAAGACAGAAAGAAAAAGAAACAGAAAGAAAGAAAAAGAAAAGAGACATAGAAAGAGGAAAAAGAAAGAAAGAAAAGAGAGAGACAGAAAGAAAGAATAAAGGAAAGAGAAGAGACAGAGAAAGAAAAGAGACAGAGAAAGAAAGAAAGAAAAGAGAGAGACAGAAAGGAGGGAAGGGGCGTGTCATCTCCGAGCCTGTAGCCCCGCCCCCTTCCTCCCCCTCCATGTCACGTGCCTGTAGCCCCGCCCCCCGCCCCGCGCGAATTCCCCGGATCCCGCTCGCTGCCCAATTTGGCGCCGAGAGCCCTTCCCCCCGCCCCCGCGCGCCGCCATTGGTCCGCGGGACTCTCTCTCGGCCGCCATTGGCCGGCGGGGGAGGCTGCGCAGGCAGCAAGTTCGGCTGCGCCTCCGAGGGCCTGGGCGGGGCGGCCCCTCCCGCCGGGCGCGCCTCCGGCCTTTGGAGTGCTATGCGAGGCTGCGTCTGGGGCTGGATGCTCGCCGCCTCCGGCTGCGTCGCCCGCTCGGACCGCCGCCTCCTTGCCAGCTCCGGTAAGCCGGGGCCCTGGTCCCGAAGGCGCGCAGAGCCCCCTCCAGCGGCGCCCCCTCCCCTCCCTGGGTGCCCGGGGGCGCCACCTTGACGCTCCAGAGGCGCCCCTGCAGGGCTGCTGCGGGCAATCGGGATGGAAGCGGGGGGGCAGCTGGGCGTTGTCCCTGGGGGGGGGATTTCCATGCGGGGGATCTTTCCAGAAGCCTCTTTGCAATGCGGTGCAATTGGGGAGGGGTCGTCGTGGTGGGGGCTCCCCTCCCTCCTTGGGGTGTGAGCCCCTCCCATCTCCGTTCCCCCCCTCCCTCTTTGCAATTTGCAAAAAATAAAAAATAATTCGTTACAAAAAACAGATATATTTTTTGCAATGTTACAATTGCTTTTTTTTTTTTCTCCTTGTCTCTTTCCTTTTTTTTTGGAGTTGGTTGCAAACTTCTTTTCCAGGCGGGAAGTGGGGGACTTTTTTTTTTTTTTGCAAAAAAAAAAAAGGGGGGGGCAGGGCTTAGCCAAGAGAAAATTTGGAGGCGGTGGGGAAGGGGGGGGCTTGTCCTGGATGCTTGGCAGAGCCTTTTTTTTTTTTGCAAGCAAGCAAGGGGCTGATGCCAGGCGGGAGGGAGGAGGAGGGTGAGAGCATTGGAGGAGTAGGAAAGTTGCAACATCATCGGGGGGTGGAACACCCATCATCCTGATCCTCAGGGTTGATGGGCCTTGGCATGAGGAGGAGGAGGAGGAGGGAGCAGAGGCCTGGCAGCAGAGAAATGTAATGCATTAAATAAATATATTATTCATATATGTGTGTGTGTGTGTGTATAGATATATGCATATATAGATGTATGTATGTATATAGATATAAGTATATATAAATGTCTAGATAATCTATGTATATAGATATATAATAGAATAGAAATAAGAGAATGGAACAGAACTGAATAGACAAATTGGAAAGGAGTGGAATGGAAACTTTATTGTCACTTTGAATGTACACTAATTGGCATACATATACAGCTGTCAAAGGGTCTCTTATGTATGTATGTATGTGCATATGTATATTATGAAAAATGTATACATTTAGGGTTTGGTTTTAATGGTGGAAGCCGCCCAGAGTCATAAGGGAGATGAGTAGTATGTATATATTGAATAAATATAGTATTGACAGCTATATATTTTAATGGTGCTAGCCGTACAAGGTCATGTGGTAAGGGAGATGGGTGGGATGGATATTTAGCAAATGAATAAATTGAGTAAATATAGTATTGATAGCTACTGTATATTTAAAAATACGTATGCTTAGGGATTCGTTTTAATGGTGGAAACCGCCCAGAGTCATCTTGCAAGGGAGTGGGTGGTACAGACATTGAACAAATGAATAATTTGAATAATCTATCCATATATTGAAAAATGTACCTATGTAGGGTTTCATTTTAAAGCAGGAAGCAGCCCAGAGTCATGTTTAAGGGAGATGGGCAGTATAGACGTTTAATATAAGAACAACATTGAATAAACGTATCTATCTATCTATCTATCTATCTATCTATCTATCTATCTATCTATCTATCTATCTATCTATCTATCTATCTATCCACACACACACTCTTTCCTTTTAATGGTGGAAGCTACCCAGTCACATTGTAGGAGAGATGGGTGGTATAGATGTTTAATAAATCAATCAATTGAATAAGTATGTGTGGATAGATAGAAAGATAGGTAGGTAGATATGGCTAGATATACATATAGAGGGAGACAATTAGATACAAACGATTGAGAGATGATAGACAAAGAGATGATGGATGGATGGAAAGATGGATATAGATGACAGATTGAGAGGGGGAAATGATGGATGGACAATATATGGATGGAGAAATGGGAGGAATGGATGGATAGAGAGAGAGATGGACAGATAGATAGATAGATAGGTGATAGATTAGAGATAGGTAGGTAGAGATATGGATGGAGAAATAGGGATGGATGGAGAGAGAGAGAGATGGATAGATGGATATGGATAGAGACTGATGATAGAGATAGAGATAGATAGATATATCAATATGGAGAGAGAGAGAGAGAGAGAGAGAGAGATGTTAGTTTATGTGTTCAGGCTTTCATTTTTAAGAGTGTCAGCTCCCCCGAGTCGCCTTGCGGCCGGATGGACCTGCAGGAAATTTAATAACCAATTAAAGAATAAATGCACGCAAACATCTGTCTGGCGCAGCTGCAGGCCCTCCCCAAGGACCCCCATCGCTCTGCCCGAACGCCAATCATAGCTTCCCCTCCCCCCCAAAAAACTTCCTTTCCCCATACAAAGCAATTCTCCTTCTTCACATAACTTGTGATTTCCACACAAACCCGCGCGAGGATATCTGGCTTCGATTTGGGATGGGGGCTTGGTTGGACCACCCCACCCCTCCTTTCCTCTCCCTTCCTTCCTTCCTGCTATGTGACGTGGTGAATTTAAATCACTGACTATTTATATCGCCGGGACAGATCCGGATTTAGCAACACCAGTTGTCATGGCCGAAGAATTAAAATGGGACAGGGGGTGGTGCCCGAAGGTTTCTGGGGTAGATTTGAACCCCAGAGCTGAGGAAGGGGTTTCTAGCTCACCCACCCACTCAGATGTTTTTAAATTTCTCTTCATTTTTACGGCCACGGGGGAAAAAAAAGGTTCGGCTTTCTTGAAAAGTTTGCAAAAGATTGCGGGATTTTCACACGAGTTGTGCAAGAATGGCAACTGGTCCTTGGCTTAACAACCACGATGGAGCTCGGGCGGGGGGGCTGTTGTTAAATGAGGCATTTCTTTAGTGAGTTTTGTCTCGTTGGCCGCCGTTGTTAAATGAATCATGGCCATTAATTAAGTTAGTAACCTGCTTGCGAAGTGAATGCAGGTATTCCTCCTCTTACGGCCGCAGGCGAGGCCCAAGTTTTGCGTTGTTAAGCGAGACATTGGTTCAGTGAGTTTTGCCCCATTTGGCCACCATTCTGGCCGCTGGCATTCAGTGAATCCCTGCTGTTGTTAAAAGAGTTCCACCGTCATTAAACGAATCTGGTTTCCTTCTTTTGTCAGAAGGTCGTCAAAGGGTATCACGTGACCTCAGAAGGATACGACAGCTGTACATGCGAACCAATTGCAGCATCTGAATTTGGATCACTGACTGTGTGTGTGTGTGTGTGTGTGTGTGTTTGTGTGTGTGTGTGTGTTGCTACAAAGGTCGTAAGTGTGAAAAACGGTCATATGTCACATTTTTTTCAGTGCCCTTGCAACTTGGAATGGTCACTTCAGTGAAACGATCACTATATAAGTCAAGGACTACTTGTATTGTGTGGTTTCGTTGGCTTTTGTACTTCCCACTAGCTCTGGATTGAGTTAAGTCCCCCCTCCGCATTGCGGCCCCGTGGCAACTTTTAAGACTGATGGACTTCCGCTCCCAGAATTCCTTAGTCATGGTTTGGCAGAAGAAAGCTGGGAGTTGAAGTCCACAGACTTAATAGAATAGAATAGAATAGAATTTATTGGCCAAGTGTGATTGGACACACAAGGAATTTGTCTTGGTGCATCTGCTCTCAGTGTACATAAAAGAAAAGATAACTTCATCAAGGTACGACATTTACAACACAATTGATGGTCAATAAATCAATATAGATCATAAGGATTGCCAGCAACAAGTTATAGTCATACAGTCATAAGTGGAAAGAGATTGGTGAGTTGAAGTCCACAAGACTTAAAGTTGCGAAGGTTGGGGTACCCCAATCTTAAAACATTCTTTGACCTAAAGACTTCAGTAATCACTTAAGTGCTAACAAGGTTTGGGTAAAGCCAAGAATGCCGGTTTAAAATTGGGTTGTCATTTATACTTGGCAGAGAAACTAGCTTACAATAGTTCTGAATATATTTTCGACTTGTAAATCGTTCATTGATATGCGTTTGCCTAGAGGCACCCTTGGGCTGCCTTTGATTGTCCAAATATTATCCAGCCTTTTGACAAGCCATGATCCTACCTAAAAGGAACCCGGCTAGTCCTCAACTTACAACCTCGGTGGACTCCAAAATTCCTGTTGTTAAGCGAAACATTGATTTAGTGAGTTTAGCACCATTTGGCACCGTCGTTAAGTGAATCTCCGCAGTTCAGTTAGTAACCCGGTTGGGATGTGAATACAGCCAGTTCCTCGACTTACGACCAAAATTTATGTTGTTAAGCGAAACATTGATTTAGTGAGTTTAGCACCATTTGGCACCGTCGTTAAGTGAATCTCCGCAGTTCAGTTAGTAACCCGGTTGGGATGTGAATACAGCCAGTTCCTCGACTTACGACCAAAATTTATGTTGTTAAGCGAGACATTTGTTTTGCCTCTTTTACGGCCTTTCTTGCCACCATCGTTAAGTGAATTGCTGCAGTCATTAAGTTAGTCACCCAGTTGTTAAGTGAATCTGAATCTAGCTCCTCCCATTGATTTCGCTTGTGGGAAGGTTGCAAAAGGATCAGGTGACCTTGGGACCATTGTAAATATGAGTCAGTTGCTGAACGTCTGAATTTTGATCCTGTGACCGTTGTCAGTATGAAAAAGAGTCCAAAGTTCCCTTTTTTCAGTGACGTCGTAACGTGGAACGGTCACTAAATGAACCGTTGTAAGTCAAGGACTAACTACATTGTTGACACATCTTTTTAAGTCCCAAGATTGAGTAAAATCATTTTAAATAATTTAAAATTCCCACTGACTTGGACTCCTTGTTCTCTTCAGTTTGTTTAATTGAATACAGCCCGTCCTAGACTTACGATGGTTCACTTAGCAACGGTTTGAAGTTACAACGGCACTGAAAAAAAAGGGACTCTGGATGCTTTTTCATACTTAACGATCCTTGTGGTCACATGATAAAGTGATATCCTTTTGCGACCTTCCAATGGGGAAGCCGGATTCACTTAACGACTGGATGACTAACTTAACTGCAGTGATTCACTTCATGACGGTGGCAAGAAAACTTGTAAAACGGGGCAGAACTCAAGAAATGTCTCACTTAACAACTGAAATGTGGGGTCGTAAGTCGAGGACTTCCCGTATTTCAAATTTCCACATCAGCGTGCCCGTCACTAAGCTATCCAAGCTAGAAACTTACGAGGAGCCTAAAGTTTTTGGCACTAAGCCAGACGGTTGTTAAGTGAATCTTGTACCATTTTACAACCTTCCCACAGTGGTTTAGTGAATCGCACCAGTTAGCAACACGGTCGTTAAATGAATCTGCCTTTCCCCATCGACATTCTGGGTCAGAAGGTTACAAAAGGGGGATCACATGACGCTGGTGCGCTGCGACTGTCATAAATATAAATAAAATAAATAATAAATAAATATGAGACCTTTGCCAAGTGCCTGGATTTTGATCCCCTTGGGGAATACTATGATGGTCGTAAGTGTGAACAACGGCCCTGAGTCAATTTTTTCCCAGCTGTTCTAATTTGAAATGACTGCTGTAACGCAAGGACTACCTGGAACACGGTCGTTAAGCAAATCTCCCCCCCCCCCCCATCCCCGAGCTGACAGCTTGTTGGAACGTCGCAGAAATGGCATCCCGGGATTGCATTAATCTCGGGACCCTGGGGATGCTACGACGGTCGTGAGTGTGAAAAATGGCCCTTAAGTCTCTTTGTTCAGTGACGTTGTAACTTGGAACGGTCACTAAACGAATTGTTGTAAGTTGAGGACCACCTGAATGGCTGGATTTTTTTTTTTGTTCCTCTTCCTTCCCCATCGCTTTTTCCCTCCTCTATCTTTTGGAGTTTCATCAAATTTCTAAATATTCCGAATGTTCTTTTTTGTTATAATTAACGTTAATTAAAGGCCCGGAGTCCCATTTTTTAATCAAAGGCGAAAGAAAAAAAGAACAATTAACAATGTGAATAATGAGCAATTAAGCCTGCAAAATCCTAGCAACAAATAAAATGAACAATTAAGGGAACTTAATGGCCCTTGACTTATGACCGTTTGTTTACTGACCGTTGGAAGCCCTGAAAAATGGGATTGAGGACTGTTTTTCAAGCGTAGCGAGGGTTGCGACATCCCCGAAATCTGGACACTTGGCATCTGACTCGTGTTTGTGACGGTTGCAGCGGCCCAAGTTCACCGACCTCCTTTTGCGACCTTATGACGTGCAAAGTCAGTGAGGAAGTCGATGCATTGAAGGACCAGGGGACCAACTGAACGTTTGCAGGGATTCACTTAAACGACTCCAGCAAGAAAAGGGTAGAAAATTCACTTTAGAAATTCAGCAACAGAAATGCTGAGTTCAATTGTGGTCATAAGGTGAGGACTTTATGTGGAGATGGGGAGAAACAGGCTCAAGCTCAATCCCTCCAAGACAGAGTGGCTGTGGATGCCGGCATCCCGGTACAGTCAGCTAAATCCGCGGCTGACCATCGGTGGCGAGTCATTGGCCCCGATGGAGAGGGTGCGCAACTTAGGCGTCCTCCTGGATGAACGGCTGTCTTTTGAAGATCATTTGACGGCCGTCTCCAGGAGAGCTTTTTACCAGGTTCGGCTTGTCCGCCAGTTGCGCCCCTTTCTGGACCGGGAGGCCCTATGCACGGTCACTCACCCCCTCGTGACGTCTCGCCTGGATTACTGCAATGCTCTCTACATGGGGCTCCCCTTGAGGAGCACCCGGAGACTCCAGGTAGTTCAGAATGCGGCTGCGCGGGTGATAGAGGGAGCCCCTCGTGGCTCCCGCATAACACCCATCCTGCGCAGACTGCACTGGCTTCCTGTGGCCTTCTGGGTGCGCTTCAAGGTTTTGGTGACCACCTTTAAAGCGCTCCATGGCATAGGGCCGGGTTATTTACGGGACCGCCTGCTGCTACCGAATACCTCTCACCGACCCGTGCGCTCTCATAGAGAGGGACTCCTCAGGGTGCCGTCAGCGAGGCAATGTCGTCTGGCGACGCCCAGGGGAAGGGCCTTCTCTGTGGGGGCTCCCACCCTCTGGAACGAACTACCCCCCGGACTTCGTCAGCTTCCGGACCTTCGGACCTTCCGCCGCGAGCTTAAAATATACTTATTTAATTGCGCAGGACTGAGTTAGATTTTAAATTTCGGGGTTTTAAATTGGGTTTTATTTCTATATTTTTAATTATTGGGCTGTTAGAATAAGTTTTTTAATTGTTTTTATATTGTATTTATGTGTTTTTTAAGTGCCTGTAAACCGCCCTGAGTCCTTCGGGAGATAGGGCGGTATATAAATATGATCAAATAAATAAATAAATAAATACACACACATATCCATCTCTCTCTCTCTCTCTCTCTCTCTCTCCTTCCCCTCCCTCTCTCTTTCCATCCATCCATCTCTCTGTTTTCTATCTATCTGTCTGTCTGTCTGTCTATCTATCTATCTATCTATCTATCTATCTATCTATCTATCTATCTATCTATCTATCTATCCATGCATATTTATCTGTCTGTTTATCTCTTTACTTCTGTCTACGTCTCTCTTTCCCCTTTTCTCTCTATTTATCACTCTATCTCTTATCTGTCTGTCTGTCCCTCTCTCTCTTATATCTATCCATCTCTCTCTATCCATCTCTTCTCTCTTTCTATTCTCCCTCGCTCCCTCGCTCTCTCCTCCGTTTCTTTCTCTCTCTTTCTTTCTTTCTTTCTTTCTTTCTTTCTTTCTTTCTTTCTTTCTTTCTTTCTTTCTTTCTTTCTTTCTTTCCCGCCCCTCTTCTACCAACAACTGGAAGGGTTCCCTTAACAACAGCGTTGCTCCCTGCAGAGCAGCACAGATTCCCTTAACACAAGTGAGAAAAGTCGTAAAACCAACCCAAACTCGTGGTTAAACTTAATTAACCAGGCACATTTTTTCCGGCTCCATTGTGATCATAAATCGAGGATTAACCTGTATCCCTTCCCTGGGATTGCAGAAGAGAACCATTTGAGGGGCCCATGAGGTCCTGCAAAGAGGCTCCGGGCCCCTTCATTGGCCCTTGGCCACATCTGGAGCGCTCGCTCCCTCGGGATGAATTGGGACGCATTGATATTTTCGCTCTGCTCTTTTGTGTTCTCCCTGCTAAGCGACGGTTGCCAAATTCAGAGTCCAAGAATTAGTAATGAGTATGTAATGACCGTATTGCCTAAATGGCCCATTTATTCCTTTTTATTTTCTTATTTTTTGCTCATATTTTGCCATGTTAACCCTCTTGGCTCCTCTCCTTATTTTAATGGGCCAGTATCGGTTGAGCTCCCTGAGTCTGCAAGATTCAAATCTGATTTAATTGTGGTTTACCGGTTTTCTGAACAATAATCCCATTGTTTCCACCCTGGAATTAACGTGCAATTACTTCTCCTATCTAAGTCCTTAAGAATTACAATGACCTGCCCAAATTTAGATGAATTAGATCAATAATGTGAAATAGGGAAGCGAGGGGATTGACTTAAATTCAAAAGAAGTAATCCTTGATTTACAACTATTGGTTTAGTGACGGTTCGAACTTGCCATGGGGCGGAAAAAAATGTAATTTAGGACCGTTTTTCACTCTTACGACCATTGCGGCATCCCCATGGTCACATGGAGGGGAGGACCAGAATCCCCCTGGCAGTGTGCTTTTAGAGGGAAGGACTTCAACTCCCAGAATTCCCCAGCCAGCATGAATTCTGGGAGCTGAAGTCCACACATCTGAAAAACTCTGAGAGGGAGAAACGGGGCCCTAGAAGCTGTAGATACTCCACCTCTGGATAATTTTATTAACGAGAAGGTTGAGCTAGATGATCTTTGAGGTTCCTTCCCATTCCACAAGTCCGTGATTCTGGGAGGGAGGAAAAGCAGGCCTTCAAAAATATGAGAGTTTAGTGGCATTTTGTAGGCTTGATAAATTAGCTTTTTTCCCCAGTTTTTTTTTTGTTGGGGGCAGAGAATGTTGCCGTAGGCAGAAAAAAAGGTCAGTTATTATCAATGGAAATTTTGAATGTATGAGAGGCATTCATTCCTGCAAATGCCTCTTTTGGATAAGAAAAAAAATATCTTTTAAAAACTTGGGATTTTCTCCCATTTTCTGAAAGTTAGGGTCGTCCGTAGACATTTGGCTGTTTTGGGGGTATGCACAGAGCGAGTCTGGGAAGGGGTCTTGATTGGATTTAATCTAAGAAGAGTTGGAGAATGGATAATATTGAGGAAGGGGGGAACCCGGAAAAAGCACGAGAAATTGTGTGTTGGATAGAGAACGGAATTTTTATATCAATAATTGAAGATAATAAATCGTAGCTCGGGGTTGAATTGTAGCGCTCTCTGAGCTGGGTGGTTTTCTTGCAGAGGTTTCATGATCCAACTAGGTTACAGCATCAGTGGTAGAAGGGAATAGAGTTGAGGAGGAGGTGGGGAGAAAGAGGAGGACTATATGATCTTTGGTGCCCTCAATGCTTGGTAATCTTTTTGCAGATGTTTCATCAGTGGTAGCCATCTTCTTCGTCCTCCTCCCTGCAACCCCCCACCCCCACCCACTTCTAGCACTGATGATGTTCCCTAGTTGGGTCATGAGATGTCTGCAAGGAAACCACCAGGCTCAGGGACCACACAGTTCAACCCTCCCTACAAAGATTTTCTTCTGTTCAAACCCAAGATTGTTTTCCAACGGAGTAGAAGCTCTAAGTGGTTTGTTTAATTATGGCTTAGCCTGCTCTCTGAACCCAGTCATTGTGGTTACGTCAATCGCCGTGGGGAAGCCAACCATGGTTTGGCTTCATGTGTCAGTCCCTCTTGGCTGTCCCGCAGCATCAAAAAACATTTTTAAAGACTTCTTCGAATTCTTAGGGACTAGTATCATTCTTCTTCTTCTTCTTTTTTTTTTTTTTTTAGTTCTGCTCCCCGGGAAGACGTCCGACATCGTTGGTCGCGCAATACAGGTAGCCCTCGACTTACAACCATTCATTTAGTGACCATTCAAAGTTACAGCGGTGCGGAAAAAAGGGACTTAAGACTCTGTTTCATACTTATGACTGTTGCAGTGTTCCCCGTGGTCATCAGAGTTGGGACGCTTGGTAACTGGCTAGTATTTATGATGGTTGCAGTGTCCTGGGGTCACGCTTTTGCGACCTTCTGCCAAGCAAAGTCAATGGAGAAGCCAGATTCAGTGAGTCACTGAAGAGCTGCAGTGATTCACTTAACGACGGTGGCCAGAAAGATGTTAAAATTGCAGAGATTCAATTAACAATGAGCCAGCAAGGTCATACAATGGGGCCAACTCACTTAACAATCAACCACCTCCACAGCGTCAGCGATTCACTTAACAGTGGTGGCCATAAAGGTTGTAAAATGGAGCAAAGCTCACTTAACAACCAGCAACCTTAAAAAAAATGTAGCGATTCACTTAGGAACAGGGCCCAGACAAACTCACTTAACAACCAACAGGCTTTACAGTGCCAATGATTCACTTAACAACGGGAGCTAGAAAGATCATACAGTGGAGCCCAACCCACTCAACAACCAACAACCTTCACAACTCGTGCAATTCACTTAATCACGGTGTCCAGAAAGGACGTAAAACAGGCCACAGCTCCGTTAAGAGTGGAAAGTTTGGGGTCCCTTGGGGTCGTAAGTCGAGGACTACCCAAACTCATGCCCTGTTGGCCGCAACCGATTGTGTCAGTTGTGAGAGCGGCTAATCAGAAAGTTGGTCACAGGCCAGGATTGATCATTTGAAACGCAAGCCCTGATTTGCTCTTAGGGTGTTCAATTCCTCACCCTCCTCCCCTCACGCCTTTGGCCCCGGGTTCAGCCGAAATCTGGCACCACGTTGCCTTTTGAACTCAAGGCCTGCTTTGGAAAGAGCGTGTGGGCTCAGGCGGGCTGTGGAATGCGGTTGGTTAACCTTCTTTTTCCAAGCCTGACAATGATGGTTTGTTTCCGCTGGCCCGAAGCCTAGGTCCTCGAAGGCGAAAGCAGGGTGGGGTGGGGAGGGAGCCACCCAGATTAACCCGTGTTAAGCCGGGATGAAAATCTCGGTTTATGCGCAGAATCCAAGATAATTTCAGCAAGTCCTCGAGTTACGACCCCAAATTCAGGTCGCTAAACGGAGCAGAAACCCCGTTTAGGAAACCTCATTTATGTCGTTTACATACCACCACAATTGAACCCAAGATTTCTGTCGCTAAGCGAGACACTTGTTCAGTGAGTCTGGCCCCCTGTGGCGACCTTTCTTGCTGCCATCGCTAAGTGAATCCCTGCTGGTGTTCACTAAGTCACACGGTTGTTAAGTGAAACACGGTTGTTAAGTGAAACCTAACTTCCTGCTTGTTGGAAGGGTGCCAAAAGGGGATCGCGTGAGCCCAGGAGGCAGCAACCGTCATAACTATGAGTCAGTTGCCAGGTGTCTGAATTTTGATCCCGTGAGGGTAGGGATGTTGCAACGGTGTGAAACAGATTCCTAAGCCCTGTTGTGAGTTCGAACGGTCGCTAAGTGAACTGTTCTGAGTCGTGGACTAAGTGTTCACTTAGCGACCGTTCAAAGGAACAACGCAAAAAGTGACCTCAGACCGGTGTTCACACTTAAAGACCATCATATCATCCCCCTCGTCACATGACCGCAATTCAGACATTTGGCGACTAACTCGTATTTATGACCGTGGCAGCGTCCTGGGCTCATTTGATCCCCTTTCAAGTCAGCGGAGAATCTTGATTTGTTTAATGACCCCACTCTGCACTGATTCGTTTAAAAACAGTGGCAAGAAAGCTCATCAGAAGAGGCAAAACTTCCTTTAACCAACGTCTCACTTAGCAGTGGGCTCAATTGCGATTGTAAGTCGAGGACTGTAAAAATATAATTTCTGCCCGGAGACCCTTTAGCTAGATAAATTTGGACCTTCATTGCAGTCATAACTCGAGGACTATAAAAATATAATTTCTGCCCGAAATTATTGTTATTGTTTTCCAATTTGATGACGTCCTCGACTTACGACCGTCACGGCCAGCCTTGACCAACGTATGTAAGGTCTTCACACAACCTTCCTATGATGGTCACATAGTAAGACAGTTGTCAAACAGGATCATTGTACGACGGTTGTTGCAACGGTCACTGAGTGAATCCCACCGTGGTTAAACAAACATGGTTGTTAAGCGAAACCTGTTGTTTGCTATCGCCCTGACAGCTGGAATTTCAGACATATGTTCGTTCTTTTTTCCTTCTACGTTGGTTGTAACTTGGAACTGTTACTAAGTCAGTTGTCATACAATGAGGACTTCTGGTGACAAGATTTATCAAAGATTGCAGCACATCTGGAGTCAGCTTGCTGCAGGGTGGATGGGTGACTCTGCCCCATGGTCTTTGGAGTACCACTAGTTTTTTTCGGGCTGCACATAATCTTAGCTTGTTCTGACTAGCCAGGTTTAAACCATGAATATTGGAAGTCAAATCTGTACGTGAAGGAACCTAGATTTCTCAAATACAGGTAGTCCTCGACTTACAACTATTCGCTCAGTGACCCTTCAAAGTTGCAACGGCACTGCAAAAAGGGAATTGTGACAGTTTTTCACACTTACGACCGTTGCAGCATCCGCAGGGTCACGTCACCCAAATTTGGACACTTGGCAATTGACTCATAGTGGGGTCAGTAGGGAGTTGGTTGGACTGGAAGACCTCCGGGGTCCCTTCCAACCCTGTTACTCTATGATTGTGTAAGGGTCTCCTGCTTGAGTAGAGGGTTGGACTCGATGACCTCCAGATGCGGCCCGTGGGGTGCTTAGATTTGGCCTGGGGGGCCACCCTGGAAAGAGCGAAGGACCCTCCCGCGGTGCCTCTGCCAGCGAAACGGAGGTCGGAGGTCGGGAGGGCTGCGTGCGACCCTCCCATGCTCTGCTTTCCCTGGCAGGAGGTGGCAGGGGCCATCGCAGCTGAAAACTGAGCTTGGGAGCCCATTTTCACGGGCAGCATTTGGGCCACCACAGCCCCCCCTCACCCCCCCCACACGAGTGACGTCGAGCTAGACACACACACACACACACACACACACACACACACACACACACACACACACACACACACACAGGTCAAACACAACCCTGATGCGGCTCTCAGTGAAATGGAGTTTGAGACCCCTGGACTAGGAGGCCTTTTCCTTCCTTCCTTCCTTCCTTCCTTCCTTCCTTCCTTCCTTCCTTCCTTCCTTCCTTCCTTCCTTCCTTCCTTCCTTCCTTCCCTCCTTCTAACTACCATCTGTCATTCCCTTTCCATTCCCTTCCATCTTTCCATCCATCCATCTATCCCTCTCTATTTTCTTCCTTCCTTCCTTCCCTCCCTCCCTCTCTCCTCCCTCCCTCCTTCCTTCCTGCTATCCATCCATCCATCCATCCATCCATTACTTTCTATCCATCCATCTATCTATCACTATCATTCACTTTCCATTCCCTTCCATCTTTCCATCCATCTATCCCCCTCTATTTCCTTCCTTCTTTCCTTCCCTCCCTCTCCCATCCCTCCCCCTCTCTCTCTCTTCTCCTCCCCATCTCCCTCCCTCTCTCCTTTCTTCCTTTCCCTCCCTTCCTCTCCCTCCCTTCCTCTCTCTCTTCTCCTCCCCGTCTCCCTCCTTTCTTCCTCTCCTTTCTCTTCCTCCCCCTCCCTTCCTCTCTCTCGCTCTCTTCTCCTCCCCTCCCTCTCTCCTTTCTTCCTCCCTTCTCTTCCTCTCCCTCCCTTCCTCTCTCTCCCTTTCTTCTCCCTGTCTCACTCCTCCCTCCTTTCTTCCTTTCCTCCCTTCCTTTCCTCCCTTCCTCTCTCTCTCTCTCTCTCTCTTCTCCTGCCCGTCTCCTCCCTCTCCTTTCTTCCTCTCCTCCCTTCCTCTCCCTCCCTTCCTCTCTCTCCTCTCTTCTCCTGCCCGTCTCCCTCCCTCTCTCCTTTCTTCCTCTCCCTCCTTTCCTCTCCCTCCCTTCCTCTCTCTCTCACTCTCTTCTCCTCCCCTGTCTCCCTCTCTCTCTCCTTTCTTCCTCTCCCTTCTCTTCCTCCCCTCCCTCCTCCCTCTCTCCTTTCTTCTCCTCCCTGTCTCTCTCCTCCTCCTTTCTTCCTCTCCTCTCTTCCTCCCCTCCCTTCCTCTCTTTCTCCCTCCCTCCCTCTCTCCCTTTCTTCTCCTCCCCTGTCTCTCTCCCTCCCTCCTTTCTTCCTCTCCCTTCTCTTCCTCCCCCTCCCTCCCTCTCTTTCTCTTTCCCTCCCTCTCTCCTTCTAAGGCGAGGCAGCCCACTTCCCGAGCAAACTCCAAACACACACACACAAAAACCCCTTTGGATGGAATCTGGCCACGGACAATGATCTCATCCAGCTGACTCAACCAACCCGACATAAAAAGAAAGAAAGAGAAAAAAACAACCCTGGCTATTCGCTCCAAACCAAATCGGGCCTCCCCATTGTGGCGCATGCCGTGGTCGGCAGAGGAGGGGCTGGCACGCCTCTCGCAGCCAGGAAGGATGTCGCAGCAGGAAACGGCAACTGCACAACTTGTGCGGCCCATGATCTCCGCAGCCCTGTGAGGCTGGAAGGTTTGGGATGGATGTTGTTGCGACTTCCGGCCCGCGAGCCAGGAAAGAGGGTGATTCGAACCCGGGACTTCTGGAGACTCAACTGACCCCTGAAGTCTTGGAAGGAGATAACAGACAGTCCTCGGTATTACGACTGCCGTTAAGTCCGACATTCGCCATCGCTGATAACGATTGTTGGATGTGTTTTGTGTCCTTTTAAGCCTTTCCTCCCACCGTTGCCCTTAGCAACACGGTTGTTAAATTAATTCAGTGTCAATGCGGGAGCCAGATTGGGCTTAACATCCGCCTCCCTAACTTAACAATGGCAATCATTCACTTAACAAAAGGGGGGTGGGGAAACTCACTTAACGACTTAGCAAGAGTAAAACATTGGCTTCCGTTGCGGTCATAAATCAAGGACTACCTGGAATGGTTGAAGCCATTGTGAAGTGTGTCTCGATTGTGGGCCCATCATTTGTCAAATCTGCCCGTTTCCCCCCCCTCCCCCTTTCAATTGTCATTTCGATGGCCATCCGGGACGTCCTTGAGTTACGACCGTTCATTTAGTGACCGATCTTAACTGATTTCAATTTATAGCGCAGTCGAAAAAAAGATGAATATGATTGAGATATACCTATATAGGCCCAACTCGCCTTACAGCTCTTTATTGAATGACATTTCCAAGTTACAACGGCATTGAAAATTGGGATTTATATAACAGGTCCTTGCACTTATGACCATCGCAACTTCTTCACGGTCACGGGATCAAAATTCGGGCACTGGGCATGAATTTACTATCTAACCGTCATCGTCTTCCTCCCCAGCCGGCTTCCAACAAGCAGAGTCAGTGAGGGAAGCCCAATTCGCTTAATGACTGTGCAATTCATTTAACGACCGCACTGATTCTCTTAACGATGGTGCCCAAAAGTTCTGTTCGCTGTCCTTCGCCTATCGGCCAGTCTTTGGGTTGCCAACCTGAAATTTCATTGCCTCCTAATGAGATTTATTTCCGACTTCTTTGGAATAATTTTATGACGTTAACAGCCGATGAAGCAAAGTCCTTGTTTTTCTCAATTACTCAGTGACTAAAAATAAGATACGTGAGCTAAATAAAGCATAATCCACATAATAAATCAGCTTTTTCTTGACCCGAGAAATATGGCGCCTGGCAGTTCATTGGAAAAATATCTGCCATTCTCCATGCTAAGAGGGGAGGACTTCCACTCCCAGAATTCCCCAGCCGGCTCTGCTTTAAGAGGGGAGGACTTCCACTCCCAGAATTCCCCAGCTGGCTCTGCTTTAAGAGGGGAGGACTTCCACTCCCAGAATTCCCCAGCCGGCTCTGCTTTAAGAGGGGAGGACTTCCACTCCCAGAATCCCCCAGCCGGCTCTATTTTAAGAGGGGAGGACTTCCACCCCCAGAATGCCCCAGCCGGCTCTATTTTAAGAGGGGAGGACTTCCACTCCCAGAATCCCCCAGCCGGCTCTGCTTTAAGAGGGGAGGACTTCCACTCCCAGAATCCCCCAGCCGGCTCTGCTTTAAGAGGGGAGGACTTCCACTCCCAGAATCCCCCAGCAAGCTCTGCTTTAAGAGGGGAGGACTTCCACTCCCAGAATTCTCCAGCCGGCTCTACTTTAAGAGGGAAGGACTTCCACTCCCAGAATGCCCCAGTCGGCTCTGCTTTAAGAGGGGAGGACTTCCGCTCCCAGAATCTCCCAGCCGGCTCTGCTTTAAGAGGGGAGGACTTCCACTCCCAGAATCCCCCAGCCAGCTCTGCTTTAAGAGGGGAGGACTTCCACTCCCAGAATCCCCCAGCCGGCTCTGCTTTAAGAGGGGAGGACTTCCACTCCCAGAATCCCCCAGCCGGCTCTGCTTTAAGAGGGGAGGACTTCCACTCCCAGAATCCCCCAGCCGGCTCTGCTTTAAGAGGGGAGGACTTCCACTCCCAGAATTCCCTAGTCGGCTCTGCTTTAAGAGGGGAGGACTTCCAGAATTCCCTAGTCGGCTCTGCTTTAAGAGAGGAGGACTTCCACTCCCAGAATCCCCCAGCCAGCTATCCTTTAAGAGGGGAGGACTTCCACTCCCAGAATCCCCCAGCCGGCTCTATTTTAAGAGGGGAGGACTTCCACTCCCAGAATCCCCCAGCAAGCTCTGCTTTAAGAGGGGAGGACTTCCACTCCCAGAATCCCCCAGCAAGCTCTGCTTTAAGAGGGGAGGACTTCCACTCCCAGAATCCCCCAGCCGGCTCTGCTTTAAGAGGGAAGGACTTCCACTCCCAGAATCCCCCAGCCGGCTCTGCTTTAAGAGGGAAAGACTTCCACTCCCAGAATCCCCCAGCCGGCTCTGCTTTAAGGGGAAAGGACTTCCACTCCCAGAATCCCCCAGCCGGCTCTGCTTTAAGAGGGGAGGACTTCCGCTCCCAGAATTCCCTAGCCGACATCTTTTAAGAGGGGAGGACTTCAATTCCCAGAATTTCCAGCTATGCTTTAAGAGGTTTGGGGCTTCAGCTCAGTTTGCTAGCTGAGGAATCCTGGGAGTTGAAGTCCAACCATCTCCCAAGTTTAAATTGGAGCCGATTGGTAAGGCTGTATGATTTTCTATTTCTGGTTTGGTATTGAGTTACGAAAAATTATTCTGGCAATCTGTGCTCCATCAACCCCCAGAGGGTGACTCCTCTGTCCTTATCTTACAAACATGAGTAGTTGGGAGTACCGGTAGTAGAGGCCATGAGACCTTAAAAAGCAACAACATGGTGAGTCAACCATGCTTCGAAATTATACTCTGGAACTCAGAAATGACTTATTTATTTATTTGTCATTTAGGCAGTCCCCTACCTACAACCGGAATTGAGTCCCAAATTTCTGTCATTAAGCGAGACAGTTCAGTGACTTTTGTCCCATTTTACAGACTTCCTCCCCACCGTTGCTAAGTGAATCACTGCAGTTCTTCAGTTGGTAACCCAGTTGTTAAAGTGAATCTGCCTTCCCCATTGAGTTTGCTTGTCAGAAGCTCGCCAAAGCGGATCACGAGAGCCTGGGACATTGCGACCGTCATAAATACGAGTCGGCTCCAAGCGTATGAATTTTGATTACGTGACCATGGAGATACTATGACAGTCGTAAGTGTGAAAAATTGTCATAAGTTGTTCTTTCCAAGATTGTTGTAACTTTGAACGGTCGCTAAAGGAACCGTTATAACTTGAGGACTTCCTGAATTACCACAAGTAGTATTTGACTTATGATCAGAATTGGCCCAGATTGTTCCATCTGCCTAGTAAGGCAGTTGTTAAATGAGAAATGATTTTACGAACTTTTTTTTGCCACGGTTATTAAGTGAATCCCTTTAGTTATGTGAATTTACACGTTTGTTAAGCGAATCAGGCTTCCTTCCTTGACTTTGCTTATCGGAAACCAGCTGGGAAGATCCCATAGGGAGATCCAGTGACTGAGGGATCTTTCAGCCATTGTAAATATTGTCCACCTGACCGGAGAATGCTGCAGCAGTCGTAAGTGCGGGGACCAGTCGGCCGTAACATCAAACGGTCACTAAACGAATGGATGTAAGTCAAGGACTAACTGCATAGCCCATCTCGCCAGAAAGTATATTTTCCTGATTGGTATAGATCAAATTAATAGTTGGGCAAGCCTACAAATTCAAATTAATGTTATGTATTTAAATAAAACCAACTTCGAAATCTGAACTCATTTTAATGTTTCCAATAGGACAGGTAGTCCTCTACTTACACAACAGTTCACTCAGTGACCACTCAAAGTTACAACGGCCCTGGAAAAAGGGACTTATGGCTGTTTTTCACACTTAGAACCATTGCAGTATTCCCTGGGCAGGGATCTCCAACCTTGGCAACTTTAAGCCTGGAGGACTTCAACTCCCAGAATCTCCCAGCCAGCAAAGCTGGCTGGGGAATTCTGGGAGTTGAAGTCCTCCAGGCTTAAAGTTGCCAAAGTTGGAGTCCCCTTCCCTGGGTCACATGATCAAAATCCGGACACTTGGCAACTGATTCGGATTTATGACTGTTGCTGTGTTCCGATGTCACATGATCCCCTTTTGCGACCTTTTGATGGGCAAAATCAAAGGGGAAGCCAGATTCACTTAACGACCGTGTCACTAACTGAAGAATTGCAATGTTTCACTTAGCAATGGTGGCGAGGAAAACCGTAAACGGGGTGGGGTGGGGGCAAATTGACTTAACACATGTCTCACTTAACGACAGGAATTTTGGACAGAAATTTTGGACTTTCTGGTGGTCATGATTCATATTCATGACCATGGCGTTTCCCAGGGTCATGCGATCCCGTTTTGTGACCGTCTTGACAAGTAAAATGAATGAGGAAAGGAAATTTGCTTGACAACGTGTGACTAATGGAAGACCTCCGGCGAGAGAGGTCGCAAAACAGGGCAGAACCTGCTTATCGACGGAAATTCTTGTCTAATCATCCGTCATAAGTCGAGGACTATCTGTGTTGGTTCAATAAATGCAGAGGCTGCAGCAGACGTAAGTGTGGGAAACGATCCCACGTCTTGTTTTTCAGTGCCATTGTAAGTTCGAATGGTCACTAAATGGTCATAAATCAAGAATTAGCTGCAATTGGCAGCCGTATCTAACCTTCCAGTTGAAACCAGTAGTAGTTACTTTAGGAGTGGGTATTTACCGCTGAGGCTTGTTATGGCAACACACAACATGGTTGGAAAATGTTCTTGCCTTGGGAGGCACATTTGCTGTCTGGAAAAATCTTTTTTTAATTGCTTGGCAAAACGCGTCGTATTTCTGGAACGCAGCCTCTGCATTCAAGGGATCATCGTTACGTGGGAGTAAATTCTTCAGATCCCAATGCGCAAAGCTGGGTTATGATCACTTAAACCAGCATAGTTTAAGAGGGGAGGACTTCAACTCCCAGAATCCCCCAGCTGGCATCCTTTAAGAGGGATGGACTTCAACTCCCAGAATCCCCCAGCTGGCATCCTTTAAGAGGGATGGACTTCAACTCCCAGAATCCCCCAGCTGGCATCCTTTAAGAGGGATGGACTTCAACTCCCAGAATCCCCCAGCTGGCATCCTTTAAGAGGGATGGACTTCAACTCCCAGAATCCCCCAGCTGGCATCCTTTAAGAGGGATGGACTTCAACTCCCAGAATCCCCCAGCTGGCATCCTTTAAGAGGGATGGACTTCAACTTCCAGAATCCCCCAGCTGGCATCCTTTAAGAGGGATGGACTTCAACTCCCAGAATCCCCCAGCTGGCATCCTTTAAGAGGGATGGACTTCAACTCCCAGAATCCCCCAGCTGGCATCTTTTAAGAGGGATGGACTTCAACTCCCAGAATTCCCCAGCCAGTATGCTTTAAGGGGTGGATATCAACTCCCAGAATTCTCCACTACCTCATTTCTCTCCATTATGTATGTTCGTGTCATTGGATGTTTTTGTGGTTGTGTGTAGTTCTGTGCGGTTGCATAACTGGACCCACAAGCCAAGCCACCCACACAACATAGTGAACTGCGTGTTGGAGCTCACATCGCTCAAGGGTGGCTTCGGGCCACCCCGACATGCACATTGTGACGTATATTTTCGTCAATTTTTGTGTGTGTGTTGGATTGTGTCGTGGGATCGGAAGGGAACTACACAAAAACAGTAGAGAACAGAAAATTTGGGTCCCCAAGAGTTGTTGCATCGAATTGTTGTTGTTCCTAAAATAGGATTGCAAGGTTAAATTAAACTGCAGATAGTTCTTGACTGTAAAAGATTTGCTTAGTGACTGTTCGCTAAGTTACAACAGCCATGAAAAAGGGACTTACGGCTATTTTTCACACTTAACGACTGTTGCAGCATCCCCACGGTCAGGTGATCACAATTCTGACAATTGGCAACTTGACTTTTATTCATGACTCTCGGGGTCACACAATCCCACTTTTGTAACTTTTTGACAAGCAGATTTACTAGAGAAGCCAGATTCGCCTAACGATTGCGCTGCTAACTGCGGGGATTCACTTAATAACTTGCAGCAAGAAAGGTCGTAAAATAGGGCAAAACCCACTTAAGAGCTGTATCGCTTGGCAACAGAAATATTGGGATCTGTTTGCGTTCGTAAGTCGAGGACTTTCTTGTAACAGGGATTGACTTTTAATGACTGTGTTACAAACAACTGCAGTGATGCATTTAACAACCGCTGGTAGAGAGGTCGTAAAGTGAGGCAAAGCTCACTTAACAACTGTCTGGGCTTAGCTATAATTTTGGGGTCTGTGTTGGTTGTAAGTCAAGGACTCCCTGCGTTTTCTCATGTTTCTGTGCCAGCATCTAGGTTTATCACAGCTATTAAACCAAGCAGATGGTAAACTTAATTTTTGCAGAGATCCAGGCTGTCAGTTTTGGGGCTCATCCAGGTTGGGTCCTCTCGTGTGGATAAGGAAAAAAACACCCACAATTTTGCTTATTAAAAATTAAAAATAGGAAAAAGAAAGAAAGAAAGAGGGAAAAAAAGTATATGTGTGTGTGAGAGAAGAAAGGGAGGGAGAGAGAGAAAAAGAGAGGGACAAAAAGAATGAGGGAGAGAGGGAGAAAGAAAAAAGGGAAGAGGGAGGGAAAGAAAGAAGAACTGAAAGAAAAAACAAGCAAGATTGACAGAAAGAAAAAGGGAGGGATGGAAGGAGGAAGAGAGAAAGAAAGAGAAAGGAATGGAGAAGGGAAGAGAAGAAAGGGAGAGAGAAAAGAAAAGGAGGGAAAGAAGAAAGAAAGGGAGGAGGAGGAATGAGGTAGGAGAGAGAGAAAAGAGAAAGAAAAGGAGGGAGAGAGAGAGGAGTATGAGAGGAGAGACAGTAAACAGACAGAGAAGGAGGGAGAAAGGAAAAAAGGAGAGGAAAAGGAAAAGAGTAAGAGAAAGAAAGGGAGAGAGAAAAGAGAGGACAAAAAGAATGAGGGAGAGAGAAAGAAAAGGCTGGAGAAAGAAAAAGAGGGAGAGAGAAAGAAAGAAGGATAGAGAGGAACAAAAAGAGAAAGAAAGTGTGGAGAAGGAAAAAAGGGAAGGAAAGAAGGAAAAAAAGAAAGAAAAAAGAGGAACAAGGGAGAGAAAGGAAGAAAGAAAGAGAAAGAGAAGAATAGAGAAACAAGAAAGAAAAAAGGTGGGAGAGAAGAAAGAAAGGAGAAAAGAGAAAAGGAGAAAGGAAAGGGGAAGGGAGGGAGGGAGGGAATGAGGTAGGGAGAGAGAGAGAAAGAAAAAATGAAAGAAGTAAGGAGGGAAAGAGAGAGAGAGAGAGGGAGTGGTAGAAGCTTTAGGCCTAAAACATAATTTTCTGGGGCATTTTTCAGCCTTAAAGGATAATCCCAAATAAATCTCTAAAATGATAAAAGTCACGAAACAGCTTAATACTTATTTTTCCACTTATTTTTCATTTGATGAGGAGGGGATGGGTGACCCACAGGAATAAATGATAAAAAAATACATCAGAAAGTTTTTTCCCCCCCACGTACAATACCGAAAACCAAAACTCTCATAAACTCTCCTCGACTTATAAACTCTCATAAACTCTCCTCGACTTATGACCATTAGTTTCAGGTCGGTTCAAAGTGACAACGGCGCTGAAAAAAAGGGGCTTCTGACCCTTTCCCACGCTTAAAAATATCACAGCACCCATGTGGTTACGTGATCATCATTCAGCCCCTCGACGACTGATTCGTATTTGTGACTGTCACAGCGTTCCAAGGATCGCCTCTCCCCCTTTTGCGACCTTCTGAAGAGCAGAGTCAATGGGGAAGCCGGATTCACTTAACAATCATCTGACTCACTTAACAACGGCAGCGAGCCGCTTAACAGCTGTGGCAAGGAAGGTCGTAGAAATGGGGCAAAAGTCATTCGATAAATGCGTCGTTTAGCAACAGAAATGTTGGCCTTGGTCGTTGTCGTAAGTCGAGGACTAGTTATAAAAGAAATAATTTTACGGCTCGTAAGACCCTTTAGCACAGGGGTCTCCAACTTTGGCAACTTTAAGCCTGGCGGACTTCAACTCCCAGAATACCCCAGCCAGCAAAGCTGGCTGGGGAATTCTGGGAGTTGAAGTCCGCCAGGCTTAAAGTTGCAAAGTTTGGAAATGTGACCTTAAGCCATCCCGCGCCGTCCCCCTTTTGTCCTATTCACCCCTTTGGTAAATGGAGCACTACAAAGAGTATTAACTTAATCAAAGTTGATCCCGAACAACGTTTTAAGTAGCTTGGTCATTCGGATTAGTCCCTTAATTACTCGCTGATCCTCCCAGCACGGGAAAAGCCGAACGGGACCCCACCCAAAAAATGAAAGACAATAACGATAAACGAAAATCTGAAACGGGATAATGTGATGAAGCGATATTCGGAAGACAAGAATTTCTCAAAAAGCCAATCACGTTTTTTCCTTTTCTTCGTTGTTGTTTTTTTTTTTTTTATGCAGAGAAAGAGATCTGAGAACTTTGGGACCTGCTGAGAGATTTCTTGTCTTAAGGTAAGACTTACTATCCGTTGTAGGAACCATGTTGCATGTTTCGGGATATGCCTGAACTCGGGGTCTGCCTTCCGGAGACACACAACTTCCTCCTCTTCCTTTTCCTCCCCTTCGTCCTTTCCCTCCTCCCCTCTTCCTTTTCCTCCTCCTCTTTTCTTCCAACTTCCTTTCCTCCTCTTCCTCCTCTCCCTCCCCCCTTCCTCTTCTTCTTCCTCTTCTGCTTCCTCCTCATCCTTTTTCCTTTCCTTCCTCCTCCTCTTCCTCCTTTTCCTTCTCTTCCCCCCTTCCTTGTCCTCCTCCTCCTCCTCCCATTCCTCACCCCCCCCCCGCGGTCTCCACTTCCTCCTCTTCTTCCTCTCTGCATATTCTATTTTTTTCCTGGCACTGATGGTGTTCCCTCATTGAGTCATGAAAACCACCCAGCTCAGGCAGCATCAAGGACCCCAAAGTCCTTCCTCCTTCTCCTCCTCTTCTTCCTCTTCTTTTTCCCTCTCCTCTTCCTCCCTTCCCTCCTCCTTTTTTTCCACCTCTCCCCTTCCTCTTTCTCCTCCTCCTCCTCCTCCCTCTCTGCATATTCTATTTTTTTTTCTAGCTCTGATAAAAGTAGTTGGGTCATAAAATGTCTGCAAGAAAACTACCCAGCTCAGAGAGCGCCAAGGACCCCACAGTTCCACCCCAAACTATAAAAATCCTTCTCTATTAGTGTTTAGTTCTTTACAGTTTTTCTTTTCATCCTCAGGAATGCAGAATAAAAGAGTTGGAAAGGTGTCTCGGAGGTCTTCTAGTCGGGCCCCTTCCTCAAGGAGGAGACCCTTAGAGAAATACATAGGTCCCCCAGTCCACTTATTCCAATAAAACTTCAGCCCGATTTGTGTTAAAACCTTCTCCTTTTTTATATATATATGTATATATATAAAATCAAACATTTTTGAAGGCAAAGAATTTAACCTTAAATGTTTATATATGCTGATCCTTAACCTGCTTAAAGCTGCAGCTTTGGGCTAAAGCTCTGCCTTCTGCACGCAAGGGAGGTTCTGCACATAATCTCAGTTTCATCTCGGCTTAAAGCTTGCACAGAGCAACAGAAGGAATCGACGTGAAAGGAGAATTTGAATTTATAATTTCTGAATTTCTGGATGTGAATGTATTTGGATTCCCGTCAAAACGGCTCGTTGCTAAATTGTGACTTTGCGGTTATGGTCTTTTTTTTTCCAGCTGGTGTGGGAAAAAAAGTCCAAGGAAATTTGGGGGAAATTAGCTCATTTTTGGAGGTCAAAGGGAGCTGATATAATTGGGACTTTGCCATATAATATGCGAAAACGTTCCTTTTTAAAGTTGTGCTGCTTCCCGGCTGGGAGGAAGCGATGGGAAAAAAAAAAAAAGGAAAATTGCAAAGGAAGAATTGCTGCCTTTATCCTTCTTCTCCAGCCTGATAGTTTCCAGATGTGCTTTGCAAATGCAGCGACTCACATCTGGCTGACCGGAGGCTCTGGAGACCGGCCATTTTGGCCCAGGCGGTTATAGGAGTCTTGCACACCCTTCCATCTCTCCTTGTGCCTGTTGGGAATTCGGTACGGGGAATCCTCGATTTAACGACGGCCATTGAGGCACAGATTTCCATTGCTTAGCACACAGGTCTCTAGATTTGAGAGCTTTAAGCTTGTGGACTTCAGCTCCCAGAATGCCTCACTTGGTGAAAATGGCTGTGGAATTTCGGGAGTTGAAGTCCACAAGTCTTCAGTTTGTGGACTTCAGCTCCCAGAATGCCTCAGCCAGCCGAGATGTTTGTGGAATTCTGGGAGCTGAAGTCTGCGAATTTAAGCCAAGAAGCCCATTAAGTCTTAAAAGTTGTCAAATATGGAGACACCTGGCTTAGCAAGATGGTTGCTAAGTGAGTCATGCCTGATTTTTTTTTTGGTTTTGCCCTGGTTCCTAAGAGAATCCTTGCAGTCATTAAGTGAATCGCCATCATGAAGCAAGACGGGCTTCTCCTGTGATCAAATGGCAATCACATACTAGTTTGCAAGCACCCAAATTTTGATCATGCAACTGTGGGGGATGCTGTGATGGTCGTAAGTGTGAACTGGTCATAATTGTGAGGACCTGTTATAAGTGTGGGGACCTGTCATAAGTGTGAAGACCCATAAGTTCGATGACCAGTCATAAGTGCGAGGACAAGTCATAATTGTGTGAGTGTGAGGATCTGTTGTAAGTGTGAGGAGCTATCATAAGCACGGGCACCTGTGTGAAAACTAGCGATAAGCGCCAGGAGCAGTCGTAAGCGCAAGGAACTGTCCTAACTACGGGTACCTATCATAAGTCCGAGGACTGGTCATAAACGCAAGGACCGGCCGCTGTAAGTCATCTTTTTCACTGCTGTTATCCCTTCCAATGGCCGCTAAATGAATGCTTGTAAGTTGACTGCTTGTGGTCGTTATTGTGGGTTGGCTTGTACAATCCCAGGAATTCAAACCAGGGTTCTGGAGAAGCAGCAATGGCCCAAATTCTTTGCAAGCACATCTGGGGATTATGGGTCTTCAAGTCGGTGAACAACTGTGATTTTCCTTTCCCTGTGGGTCTTGGGATAGACTCACAAACCTCTTGGACTTCAGCCTGTCAAAATTCTGAGTTTCGGAGTTCACGCCAGAGAGGCTCACCGCCCTCAAAAGCCAGAATCCTTTTCGAGTTTGAAATCTTTTTTAAGAGAGATCCCAAATCTCCTTTTCTCTGGATCTAATTTTGGATTTTCCCATTTCTTATAAATTAGCCTGCGGTATTCCCACGCCAGGGGCGCGGTGGCTTAGTGGGTAAGAGACGCTGAGCTTGTTGATTGAAAGATCGGCAGTTGAGCGGTTCGAATCCCTAGTGTTGCCGCGTAACGGGGTGAGCTCCCGTTATTTGTCCCAGCTTCTGCCAACCTAGCAGTTCGAAAGCAGGTAAAAAATGCAAGTAGAAAAAATAGGGACCACCTTTGGTGGGAAGGGAACAGCGTTCCTGGCACCTTTGGCGTTGAGTCACGCCGGCCACATGACCACGGAGACGTCTTCGGACAGCGCTGGCTCTTCGGCTTTGAAACGGAGATGAGCACCGCCCCCTAGAGTCGGGAACGACTAGCTCGTATGTGCGAGGGGAACCTTTACCTTTTTATTCCCACCTCCCACCATGTTTTTTTGCCTGATCAGTTTGACCGAAAACCTACTTCTTTTCAACATTTGGAGTCATCCCTGCGTTTTGCTGCCCGCCAGCCTAGGATTTAACTCATTGAAATATCTTTGGGTCAATTGCCAGGAGATTGGGAGTTCTAGTTCCCGGTTTAGGAGTGAAAGCCAGCTGGGCGACATTGGGCCAATCACCAGGAGCTTGGGAGTTCTAGTCCTGCCTTATGCATGAAAACTGGCTGGGTGACTGGCCAATCATCAGGAAATTGGGAGTCTAGTCCCGCCTTAGGGATGAAAGTCAGTTTTGGACCAATTACCAGGAGATGGTGAATTCTAATCCCACTTTAGGCACAAAAGCCAGTTTGATGATTTTTGGGCCTTTAAATGCTCAGCAACATAAATTTCGAGTTCCATTGTTGTAAGTTGAGGACGCCCTTTACACAACAATTCCACACTTGGTGTACAGAGAGTCCTCGACTTACAATAATTCATTTAGTGACCGAAGTTGCAACGGGATTGAAAAAAAGTGACTCACGACAGTTTATTCCCTGTTGGACTGTCGCAGCATCTGCAACGGTCACGCAATCCAAATTCACACGCTCGGCTGACGATTCGTATTTGTGACGGTTCCAACCTCCCTGAGTTCCCATGATCCCCTTTCGCGATGTCCATGGGGAAGTCAGATTCACTTAATGACCACGTGACTCCCTGAACCAATGAGAATATTCACTTAGCAACCAGGGCCAAGAAAGTTGGTAAAATGGGCCCAAACTCCCTGAAAAGTCTCACTTGGTGATGGGAATGTGTGGTCATAAGTGGAGGACTCCCTAAACATAAACAATTCTACACTCAAGAGTAGTTTTATTCACCAAGGTGGATCTGTTTCCTGACTCTTATTCGCTATTTGGAAGTAGGTTAAATTTAAAACCCAAATTGAAATTTATTCCACGGCTGTTGTGTGTTTATTCAAGCAGAAACTAGAATTAAAAACTCATTTTTCCCTGCTGGGTAATTTGATATTATCATTATTTATTTTTTAATAATAGCCTGTCATCCAGCTTATAAAGTCACGGCATTTTTAATTGCTAGGAGGATATTCAGAATTATTTCTGCTCGCTGTAGGGAGAGATTTCTCGGAAAACAATCATATAATTAACAGTTTGCTTGTCAGCTCAAATAACACAGGCCGAAGTCAATTTACAGCCAGAACTTAGCCCAAAATTTACGTTGCTAAGTGAGACTTTTCAGGGAGTTCGGTCTCATTTTACAAACTTTCTTGTCCCCGGTTGTTTACACTTAAAGCTGTCGCTACATCCCCGTGGCCACGGGATCAAAATTCGGGTGCTTGGCCCCTCGATTTGTATTTACGATGGTCGTGGCATCCCCTTTTGTGACATTTTGAGCAAAGTCAGTGGGGAAGCCAGATTTGCTTAACAACCGTGTGGCTGACTTAATGACCGGAGGGATTCACATAACAGCTGTGGCAAGAGAGGTGGCCCGATGTGGCAGAACTCAATAAGTGTCTCGGTTAGCATCAGAACTGGTCGTAAGTCGAGGACTACCTGTATTGCAAGATCTCAGCGGCGACCTTGAGAACAAGGCCTGAATTAACGTGCTAGTTTGGGCTTGTCTGGAATGGTACAGGGTCTCCTGCTTGAGCAGGGGGTTGGACAAGATGATCTTCTGGGTCCCTTCCAACTCTATTAGTCTATAATTCCGTACGGATCTCCTGATGGAGCAGGTAGCTGGGTTAAACTGGATGACTTCCAATGTCCCTTCCAGCTCTGATTCTATGATTCTGTAAGGGGGATGGACTAGAAGACCTCCAAGGTCCCTTCCCGCCACGTGATCCTATGCTGTATAGAAGATTTGGAGGAGAATCCTATTTTTAAAGCTTTGCCTGATTGAAATTTACAAATTATTTCCATGCTGTTTTCTTAAATTCCCATCATTAACTTCTGGGTGTTTGGAGTACAGGTAGTCCTCGACATACGACTGCCATTGAGCCCAACTCTGTTGTTAAGCGAGACATTTGTTATGTGACAGCTGTACCCCCTTTTATGACATTCCTTGCTCACGTCCTTAAATGAATCACTGCAGGTTGTAAGTTTGTCACCGGTTGTTAAGTGAATTGGGTTTTCCTATTGAATTTGCTGGTCAGAAGGTCGCAAAAGGGGATCGTGTGACACCCCCCCACCCCCGGCACAGCAACTGTCATAACTATGAGTCAGTTGGCAATCCTCCCCATTTTAATTGTGCGACCACAGGGATGCTGGCCATGGTCATTAAATGTGAAAAAACGGTCCTTTTTCCAAAGTGGGGGGGGTTGCTTCAAATGGTCACTAAACGAACCGTTGTAAGTTCAAGGACTATCTGTATTTCACGCCAAGCCAACATGGAGAAACCTTGGCTTGTTTCCAGCAATGATTCAGCCATATAGGCGCCCTGGAAAGGAGATTATTTTGGGATCCTTAATAAAAAACCGAATTGCAAGCGAAAAACATCTGGAGGGGGAAAATGAAGGAAATGTCTTGATTCTCTCTTCCCCTCCCTTCCCCCCCCCCCCCCCGAGAAGGCACAACGGAGCCTGCAAAAACATTGCAGCTTGAACGTGGCTCCCCACAGGCTGAATGGCAGTTGCTGAAAATAACAGATTTTAAACAACAATAATAATCAGATTTTGGCTGATGGTAAACTTGCCCTGGGGGTCCTCCCCCATCCCCCTCATGTCTGTTTTTTGTAGGGAAAGGTTTTGCTAATTTCCTCTTTTTTCTTCTTTTTTTTTATCAAAGTTAACCCTGCTTTGAAATGCTTAAAAAGCAGAATCTATTATTGGCTATATTTGTGATTTTCTGTGTGTCTGTCTGTCTCACCCACCCATCTATCTTCTGTCTGTCTGTCCATCCATCCATTATTTAGTATTTGTCTATCAATCAAATATTTTTATTTAGTATTTGTATTAATTTATCTGTATCTGTCCGTCTGTCTGTCTATCATTCAGTATTTCTCTGTATCCATCCATCCATCCATCCATCCATCCATCCATCCATCCATCCATCCCGTCTGACTATCTATTTATCTATCCTATCTCTCTATATCTCTCTATCTATCTCTCTATCTATCTATCTATCTATCTATCTATCTATCTATCTATTTAGTATTTATCTGTATCCACCCTCCCTCCCTCCCTCCCTCCCTGTCTATCTATCTATCATATCTATGTGTTCATCTATATTCTATTTAGTATTTCTCTGTATCATCTATATTTTTATTTAGTATTTGTATCAATCATCTATCTATATCTATCTATCTATCACCTAGTATTTATCTGTAGCCATCCATCCATCTACCCACCCATCCCATCTGTCTGTCTGTCTATTTATCTATACTATCTGTTCATCTATATTCTATTTAGTATTTCTCTGTATCAATCATTAATATGTATTTTTATTTAATATTTGTATCAATCATCTCTCTCTCATTTACTATTTATCTGTATCCATCCACCCTGTCTGTCTGTCTATTTATCTCTCTCTCTCTATATATATATATTCTATTTAGTATTTGTTTTCTATTTAGTATTTGTATCAATCATCTATATATATATTTATTTAGTATTTGTATCAATCACCTATATCTGAGAGCATGTACACTGAGAGCATATGCACCAAGACAAATTCCTTGTGTGTCCAATCACACTTGGCCAATAAAAAATTCTATTCTATTCTATTCTATTCTATCTATCTTTTTTTCTATCTATCTATCTATCTATCTGTCTGTCTGTCTGTCTGTCTGTCTGTCTGTCTGTCTATCTATCTATCATTTACTATTTATCTCTTATCAATCATTTATCTATCCAATCACCCATGCATTATTCTATTCTGCTCTGTATTTGTATCAATCATTTATCTATCAGTCTGTATTTCTCTGTCTGTCTGTCTACCTTCATCCATCTGCCTCTCTATAATCTGATTATGTCTCTCTGTCTGTCTATCTTATCTGTGAGGTCCTTGGTGCTCTGCAAATTCGGTTCTTTTCTTTCAGGACCCAAAGAGGTAACATGATTATTGGGGGGAGGAGAGGGAAGAGATGTTGGAGGAAGAGGAGAAGGAGGAGGAGGACTGTGGGGTCCTTGGTGCTCTCTTAGGCTTGGTGGTTTTCTTGCAGATGTTTCATGACCTAACTAGGTAACAGCATCAGTGCTAGGAGGGTGGGAGGTTTGCTCTCAATTTACATTCATTAAATTGAGAGAACGCCGTCCACCTCACCTATAAGGTTGACTCCGAATGGGTTACAGGTTTAGAAAACGGATGGAAGAATTATTTAAAATATATTAAAATTTAAATGTCTTACAACTGTACCAAAACTTTAGAAGTATACAGAAGTTTTAGAAGTATGCCAGAACTGGAAAACCGGCGTTTGCGATCTCGATCCGATCAAAGCCTCCTGCAACTGTGTGGATCTTTTGAGACGAGGCTCACGCGATCGAAGTAGACAAGAGTTTTGACATTCGGCCAACCACCTTTGGTGCTCCTAGGAGGAGATCTTTGCTCTCTTTGCTGCAAGGACCTCTGGAGTAGTTGCTCGGCTGCTTTTCCAAGATGCATTGGCGTTGGGACGTTACTCACGTCTTCCCTCGGGAGTTCAGAGGACCTTTGGGGCTTCGTCTCCTTGGTTCTTCTCCTTTCGTGCCGGTTGTTTATGCCTGCTTCTTGCCTTCGGTGTCGTCTTCTGCCTGCTTCTCGGAAGAACGTACCTCTCAAGGTCTTTCCTCTGATGGAGAATTTGCAGCTGAGGGTTGAGCTCTGGGGTCCTTGGTGCTCTCGGAGATGGGGTGGTTTTCTTGCGGACGTTTCGTGACCCAACTAGGGAACGTCATCGGCCCTAGAAGGAAGGAGGAGAAGGAATGTAGGGTCCTTGGTGCTCTTTGAGCTGGGTGGTTTTCTTGCAGACGTTTCATGGCCCAATTAGGGAACATCATCAGTGCTACAAGAACGGGGGTGTGAGGAGGAGGAGGGCTGTAGGGTCCTTGGTGCTCTCTGAGCTTGGTGTTTTCTTGCAGACTTTTCATGATCCATATTTGTTAGAACGGGTATAAGTCACCTTTTTTCAGTGCCTTTGTGTAACTTTGGTTGCTAAACGAATGGTTGTAAGTCAAGGACAATTTTATTACTGTCTGAAACCAAATTTGTTTGGGGAAGGAATGACAGAACCCTTGGTGAGAGTTAAAACAGGCATCAACCTAGAATTCGTATGTAGTCACAAACGTCCTTGTGTCCTAGGGAGCCTTATCTAGCTCTAATAGTTGCTCACCATTAGTTGAAAGATTCCTGTGCAGAGGCTTTTAGCAATAAATCAATTTAATTGAAAGATTCCTGCCAGTAGGTCTTCAGTAATAAATTGGTTTAGTTGAAAGATTCCTGTGCATAGAATTTTAGCAATGAATCAGCAATAAATTTTGCAATAAATTTTAGCAATAAGTTTAGTTGAAATATTCCTGTGCACAGACTTTCAGCAATAAATCAGTTTAATTGAAACTTCATGTGTGCACCTGGTATTTCGCACCTGACTCCCTGCTCTTTCTCTCTCTGCCTGGAGTTTGCATCTTTGATTCTTAATCGTCTTTAAACACTGATTTGAGATGTCGATTGGATTTTTGATCTTCTTCTTGTCCTTCTTTTCCTCCTCTTCCGCCTTTCTTTTTCAGAGTTTGATCGGAAAGGACGCGGCGGCATGGCGGACATGGAGCAGAACCTCAGCCTGGCCGATGCACTGACTGAGCCCCCTCCCCAAATCGAGGAGGAAGTGAAGCGGGATTTCATGGCCACCCTGGAAGCTGAGAAATTCGACGACGTGATCGGGGAAAAAGTGGGCAAGACGGATTACGTTCCTCTTCTCGATGACGACGACGACCCGAAGGCTGGGAACCAGGAGGCGAAAGCCAAACCGCGGGTTGAGAGCGTTCCTCGGGAGCGTGAGTGTCCGGACGTGAGCGGGAGTCAGGTTGGGTGTCGGGTGGGATGAGGGGGGGGTCAATGGAACGAGAAGCTGGATTATGTCTTACGACCACAGTTTGAGCGCCAACATTTCCGTGGTTAAGCAAGGCACTCGTTTTGGGAGCTTTGCCCCGTTTTATGTCAGCATTGTTAAGGGAACTAGGCGGTCGTTAAGTGAATCTAGTCTCCCCCCCCCCCCCCGGGTTGACTTCGCTTGTTGGAAGGTTGCGAAAGGGGATCGTGTAAGCCACTATCATAAATCCATGTCAACTGCTTCAAATTTCGATCATGTGACCCGAGAGATACAGCAACGGTTGTAAGTCCGAGAACAGTCCACAAGTCACTTTTTTTCCAGTGGTGTTGTAGGTTTGAACACTCAGTAAACAAATGGTTGTAAATGGAAATGAAGAAGTGGACGGGAGCTCAGGAAGATCCTTCTTTGTTTTTTTGCGTGAATATTTCATGACCTAACTAGGGAACATCATCAGTGCTAGAAGGGAGGAGGAGGAGGAGGAAGAGGAGGAGGAGGAGGAGGACTGTGGGGTCCTTGGTGCTCTCAGAGCTGGGTGGTCTTTTTGCACACGTTTCATGACCTAACTAGGGAACAGCATCAGTGCTAGAAAAGAAAGGAGTCTGGAAGGAGGTGGAGGAGGAGGGAGGAGGAGAGGAGGAAGAGGACTGAAGGGGTCCTTGGTGCTCTCAGAGCTGGGGGGCTTTCTTGGAGACATTTCATGGCCCAACTAGGAAACATCATCAGTGCTAGAAGGGAGGAGGGGGAAGAAAACGACTGAGGGGTCCTTGGTGCTCTTTGAACTTGGGGGTTTTCTTACAGACGTTTCACGACCCAACTAGGCTATGTCATCAGCGTTAGAAGAAAGGTCTCTTTGTTCTCTTTTTTATATACAGTCCTATCTAGCACAGATAGTTCCCTAGTTGGGTCATGAGACATCTGCAAGAAAACCACCCAGCTCAGAGAGTACCAAGGACCCTGCAGTCCTCCTACTCCTCCTTCTCCGTCAAATCCCTCCTCTCTGTTACTACTGATGATGTTCCCTAGTTGGGTCATGAAACGTCTGTCAACACCCAGCTCAGAGAGCACTCAGGATCCACAGAAATAATCCCTTTGGCCCTAATGTCTTTCTTATCCTCAGCAGATCCTGCCCTGACCAGGGGTTTCGCTTTGAATTTTTGAACAAGAGGACCCTGAATAGAATAGAATAGAATAGAATAGAATATTTTAATTTATAGACCGCCCTTCTCCCGAAGGACTCAGGGTGGTGTACAGCCAGAATAAAATACAGGGAAGCAAAACAACACATACAAAGCTAAAAACAACCCTTAAAAAATCTATTCCATATGGCTACTTTAAATAAAATATTTCCCTATAAAATTTACAAGAAATTTAAAACCCATAAAATCAATTTGATAATTTTAAAACTTTAACTTTGACCCTGCGGTGTCGGTTGATTGGTTTAAAAAAAAAAAGTATTTTTTTCTCCCCCCCCCTTGTTTTTGATTTCTGGCTTCCTCTGAATCTCCTCCAGACCATCGCAGTCTATCTGATGTGCTCGTCCCTTTGCGCGGAGACATCCCGCCATTGGCAAATTGCCGGCTTCAGTGATCTCATTGCTTTGAAGTCCTTTTGAAATCCTAGAATTTTTCCTGTTCAATTTTCATGCATCCCTTCCTTCTCCTCTTCCAGGCTTTCTCCAATCAAGAGAAAAAAAATAAATTAAATTTATTTCCACGGGTGCCATTATCCGGCTGGCTCCCGGTTCCTCCGGGCTTTGCCTTTTTAATAATCTCTAATTGCACCGTAATTTAGCCAAGAAACGGTTGAGCGGATATATTTAGTGCTGCTCGGTGAACTCCAACGCTATTGGAATATTAGAGAGGATAATTTTTCGGCTGTTTTTTTGGCAGGCTTTTTTCGCAGGGAATGTGGCTTTTTATTTGATATTTAATATTTTTATAACATCTCAACGTCAAATGTGTAAATAAGGATTACACGGTTTAAAAAATAGGCCTCAAACCAATTTATAACTTTTCATTTTTGTTGCGGTAACGACGTTACAGGTCGTCCTCCAGTTACAAGCACAGTGGAACCTAAAATTTCTGTGGCTAAGCAAGACGGTTGTTAAGTGAGTTGGGAGCCAGCACCGGATTTTTTTCACCTGCCGTCATTAAGTGAATTGCTGCAATGGCTCAGTTAGGAGCAGGGTTGTTAAATAAATCTGGCTTCCCGCTTGACACGTGACCCCGTGCCGCTGTGACCGTCATAGCAAGGAGCACCACGGACCCCACAGCCCTCCTCCTTCTCCAGTCCACAAACCCAACTCCCTCTTAGCACTGAGGATGTTACCTAATTGGGTCTCAAAACGTCTGCAAGAAAACCACCAAGACTAGAGAGCATCAAGGACCCCACAGTCATCATTGCCCTCTTCCTCCTCCTCCTCCTCCTCCTCCTCCTCCTCCTCCTCCTCCTCCTCCTCCTCCTTTCCTCCTTTCTCCCACTCCCTCTTAGCCCTGATGACGTTACCTAGTTGGCTCCTGAAATGTCTGCAGGAAAACCACCAAGCTCAGAATCCACCAAGCACCCTGCAGTTGTGTTTTTATCCGCCGCGGGGAAGCTACCCAAAAAGCACGTCTCTTACACATGTGCCGTTGTGTAACTTTTTCCAACAAACACATCGCCTGTTGTCGTGCGGAATCCGGCATGTGCACAATCTCCTTTGCAAAAGTCTGGTGGTGTTCGAGAACCTCAGAGTGGGGGGTTGACGGATATTTCCCGCGCACCCCTCAAATGATTTTTATTTTCTCTCTCTCTCTCTCTCTCTCTCTCTCTCTCTCTCACACACACACACACACACACACACACACACAACCCGACACTGCAAAGAGGATTGAACTGAGTTCAGCCAGCTGCCTTTGCAACCCAACTCACGGCATCTCGGTTTGATAGGTTTGTCCTAATCCTCTTAGTTTCTCCGTTACATAATCCGGAGGGATTGGGGCAGTGGGGGGTGGGGGTGGGGGTTGTGCAGGCTGAACTTTGCGTGGCCGCCTTCTCCGAGTTCATCGGAGATTAGCAACCCAGCATCTGGCAGGAGAGGCAAATGACTTAAATCCTGCTGTTGGAACAATGACGTTGTGATGGTTTGCCTGTGGTGGAAGAGGAGTGAATACAATTGGAAGCGTAGTGACTGCATTCTGGCAAATTGGTTTCAAAGGGGAAGTACTGATGCTGTTCCCTATTTGGGTCGTGAAACGTCTGTAAGAAAAGCACCCAGATCAGAGAGCACCAAGGATACCACAGTCTTCCTTATCCTCCTCCCCCTCTTCCTCTCTTCCTCCTCCTCCTCCTCCTCCTCCTCCTCCTCCTCCTCCTCCTCCTCCTCCTCCTCCTCCTCCTCCTCTTTTTCCTCCTCCCTCCTGGCACTGATGATGTTCACTAGTTGGGTCACGAAACATCTGCAAGGAGCTCAAGAGAGCACACAGGACCCTACAGTCACGATTATTTATACATATAGAGATAGAGATATACATATGCATTCCTCTGCCAACTCCCAGCAGCTCTAGGCAATGCACAAAATGGGGGGAAAAAGTTTAAACAAAAACCAACATTAAACCAAGATGGCAAAGAGAACTAACCCAGAGAGCGACAAAAGAAGAAAAATCAGATGCTTTAAGCACTCTAAATCCTGGAGAGGCCATCTCAAAAACTCTTGAATTTGGAGCCTCTTCCTCCTGCAGATCTTTCTCTGGAGTTGATTTAGGGCAGGGGTCTCCAACCTCGGTCCCTTTAAGACTTGTGGACTTCAACTCCCAGAGTTCCTCAGCCAGCAAAGCTGGCTGAGGGACTCTGGGAGTTGAAGTCCACAAGTCTTAAAGGGGCCAAATTTGCAGACCCCTGACTTAGGGGAATTATTACCATCTTTGTACCCCTTAACAACAATTTGTTTAGCAACCGTTTGCATTTTGCAACCCCACTGGAAAAAACACACCAATGAACCTTTTTTGACGTGACCATGACAGCATCCCCGTGGTCAAAATTCGGACGCTCGGCCACAGACTCTTATTTATCCCGGTGGCAGCGTCCCCGGGGTACTTATCTCCTGATCAATGGGGAAGCCAGGTTCACTAAACAACCATGTCGTTAACTCGACCACTGCCCTGATTCGCTTAACCCCATAGAGCTCACTTAACAACCATCTCGCTTTGCAGTGGCAAGTTGGGGCTCCATTATGGTCGTAAGTCGAAGACTAGGTATAAAGATGGATCCTAAATACTCCATCGGATGGAGATTTTAGAAAGATTTGGAAATGTAGGTTTAGGCAGATGATTGATGGCAGCATCTGGAGGAGAGACATGGCTGTTGGGCCATCTTGAGCAGAAGGTCCAACCTTCAGCTGGTCAGAGAAGGTCTTTGGGGAAAAAATTGGGGTCCCCCCAGGTCCTAAGTGTCCACCAACTGATGTAGACATCTCTCTTCTAGGTCCCACCGCAACTGGACCAGCTGCCGTGGTTGAGAATGGGGATCACGGCCTGGAGGGGAGCCAAAAAGGTAAGACGTTGGGTTGACGTCCTCCATATGCTTCAGAGCTGCTTCCTCATTTGCATGTCGCTGCTGACACATGTGTGACGTGTTGTACGTGTGAAGGTAGACTCTGCGGGAAGCGCGAAGTTTCCGTCTCCTCCGGTCCCTTGTCTGCCAGCCTCAATAATTTAGATTTTTTGATGGATCGGGCTTTGGTGGGAACTCAAGTTTGACGTCCTTCAAGATTGGTGGCTCTTTGGGGGGTCACCGTTGTCAATTTTGGACGTTGTGAGACAGTGTTGTGAGGTCTGGCCCAGCAGAGCGTTTCTCAAGCTTTGGCAAGGTACGTGGACTTCAATTCCCAGAATTCTCCAACAATTGTAGACTTCAAGGCTGAGAATTCCTCAGGATCGCCTGTTTTGAGGAAGGCAAGGATTCTGGAACGGAGTTTCTCAACGTTGGTCACTTTAAGAGGTGTGGACTTCAACTCCCAGCATACAGGGCATTCTGGGAATTGAAGTCCACTCAATGACAGCTAGGGAATTCTGGGAGTTGAAGTCCACATCTGTTAAAATGGCCGCCTTGAGAAGATGCTTGACGTCCTCACATTCCCTTCCCCCCACAAAATTCTCCTCTAAAACGTTTTATTATAGATAGTTGCTTTCTCAGATAATTTTATGACTTTTTACCGATTAAAAACAACAATATTATGTTACAGTCGGTAGAAAGATGAGTGGTAAGGATAAAACTCTGAAAAATACAAGTATAGATGTAGTCCTCGACTTACAACCGCAGTCGAGCACAAAATTTCCATTGTTAAGTGAGTTCTTCAGTGAGTTTTGCCCCATTTTACCACTTTTCTTGCTTGTTGTTAAGCGAAGCACTGTTGTTAAGTGAGTCACACAGTTATAAAGTGAATCTGGCTTTGACTTTGCTTGCCTGAAGGTCGCAAAAGGGGATCACATAATGCTCCGGCCGTCATAAATACGAGTCAGTTGCCAAGTGTCTGAATTTTGATCATGTGACCAGGGGGAGGCTGCAGCGGTCGTTAAGTGTGAAAAATGGTCATAGGTACCTTTTTTCAGTGCTGCTATAACCAGTCACTAAATGAACTCATAAGTCGAGGACTGCGGGTACAAGCAAAGAGTTATTTCAGTATAGAACCTCAATTTCCACCCTCCAAAAATGGAAAGAGGAAAATAAATGGGGGGGAAAAACTCCTCCCCCCCCCATTTTTTTTAAAATTGTCCCCGTCCTAAAATCCCAAATTTGAGTCTGAATTTTGACTTTTGCAAGAGAGGGAGGAAAAAAAAAACACCAAACCAAGGCAGGCACTGCTAAATTTATGGCCTTCCCTTTACTGACCATTCAAAGTCAACAACAGCGCTGGAAAAAAGGGAGACACAACCGTTTTTCACACTTAATGACCGTTGCGGTATTGATCACATGCTTACACTTGGCAACTGATTCACATTTATGACGGTTGCAGCGTCCCGGGAATCACATGATTCCCCCTTTTGCGACCTTCCCGACAAGCAGGAAGCCAGATCCGCTAAACGACCATGCTACTAACATCACTGCTGCAGCGATTCACTTAATGACGGTGGCCAGAATACAATTTGGCAAAGTTCCCTGAACAAATGCCTCCCTTAGTGACATAAATGTGGGACTCCGTTGTGGTCATAAGTCGAGGACCAGCTGCATACACAACTTCCAACTTCTTCCAAAGATAGAATGAATGCTTCCTTTCGACGCCGAATTGAAAACCGGGATAAAACTTCCAATTTTTCCTCCCCCCCACCTCTGGAAAATCATCATCATATGTCAAACTTTTATTTTGATTTATTTTTCATTGGATTTTATCCTGTTGAGTTTTTAATTTTTTTCTCTCCATCCCCGGCCAAAGTCAACATTTTGACTGACAGAGTTGAGGATGGGGATGATTTCAAAAGGATGAAAAGAAAGAATACTTTTTCCCCCCCCTTCCTTTTTTGAAATTGTCCCCATCCTCAGCTCCGTGAGTCGAAATGTTTTTGTTTGTTTTTTTAATAAAAAAGTTTTATTTTTACATTCATATCCAACAACTCATCCAATGTACAGTCATATGCAGTCGAAATGTTGACTTGGCAAGAGCCGGAGAAAAATCAAAATAAAAATTCAATGTCTTTGGAGATTTTCAAGTCTATCCAGATCATGGTTGTCCGAAAAGTGCTTTTTTTCAAAAGGCAATTGGACTTTCTGGTTTTTTTCTTCGAAGACGTTTCACTTCTCATCCAAGAAACTTCTTCAGTTCTGACTGAATGGTGGGAAATGGATCAGTCAGAGCTGAAGAAGCTTCTCGGATGAGAAGCGAAACCTCTTCAAAGAAAAACCAGAAAGTCCAGTTGCCTCTTGGAAAAAAAAAAAGTACCCTTGGGATAAAAATCCCCCCAAAATCAATATTTTTGGAGGCTTTCCGTGATCTCCTGCGATGCCACGTTTTTTCCACTCCCCCCACTTCAATCCTCCGGAGTGAAAGCCGGTTTCTAGCTGACCCATTTATGGACGGCTTATTTAAAAATAGCAACGGCTTATGCTCTTCCTTCCGTTTTGGGAAGGATTTTCTTCTTAAGGACCGATTTTATGCTGAGAATTAGCGAATGCTGCTCTCGCTTGTAAGGCGACGAGAGATTTTTACCTCATAAACCGGCTTTCGGAGAAAGCTGCTCCTGGCAGCTGGTTTTTCTGTGCTTACAGCAAGTCCTCAATTTACGACGGTGGCTGAGCCCACAATTTGTGTTGTTCAGCGAGACGGAGGTTAAGTGAGAACGAAGATGCACCTCAGTACAGACGGTCCTCAAGTCACGACAGTAATGGAGCCCCAGATTTATGTCGCTAAGCAAAACATTTGTTAAGCCATTTTTAAGAATTTTCTCGCTGCGGTTCTTAAGTGAATTTGTGAAGTCAGTCTCGCGGTTGTTAAGTAAACCCGGCTTTTCTGTGGACTTGTCAGAAGGTCGCAAAAGGGGATCACGTTAGCACGGTCACTGCGGCCGTCTTAAATAGGAGCTGATAGCCAGACATTTTGAGGATGCTGCAACGGTCGTTAAGTGTGAAAAAGGGTCATAGGTCGCTTTTTCCAGTGCCGTTGTAACTTCTAACGGTCACTAAATGAAATGTCGCAAGTCAAGGACTTCCTTTATTTCGGGTACAGAGGGTTTGAGGTGTTAGGTTTGCTTGTGTTATGGGGTGTGTGTAGGTCTACAACTGGTGTGTGTTCATGGGCACTCACAATTCGTAATTAGAGAAATACAGAGTTGGAAGAGACCATCTAGTCCATCCCATTGCTCAAGCAGGAGGCCCTCAAAGCATCGTAGAAAGACAGAGTTGGAAAGGATCTTGGAGGTCTTCTAGTCCAACCCCCAGCTCAAGCAGGAGACCCTTAAAGAAATACAGAGTTGGGAGGGACTTTGGAGGTCTTCTAATCCAATCCTCTGCCGTATCAACATAAATGATTTCTCCTTGAAGAAGATAGTTTTGAGATGGGGATTTTTATCAAGTCATCTTCCTGAAGGACCAAAGCTAAAATAAAGGTGAAAATGAAGGTTTTATGGAGTCTTCTACCATCTAAGGATGTGTTCGTAGATGTATTTTTCTGTGCCAACCTTCTTCCAGTTGGTGATCACCAAACGCTGTGGACTTCAAGCCTTACCAACTGGCAAAAAAGCAGATTGTGGTTCTTCTAGCTCAGGGGTCTCCAACCTTGGCAACTTGAAAACTTGTGGACTTCAACTCCCAGAATTCCTGGATTCTGGGAGTTGAAGTCCACAAGTCTTCAAGTTGCCAAGGTTGGAGACCCCTGCTCTAGCTAGCATTATGAGATGTGGCCTGTACTATTTAGGATTTGGGCTTCATGCCCCCCTGTTCTTGGATCTACTGGTCTAAAGTGGTTGAGACAACAAGATCCTGCTTTGAATAGGGATCATCCTTGGTTCTTCAAACAGCTTATTGTTGTCTCCTCCAATGTTTTGAGAACTTTATCCTGGTCTTGAGCTTATATTCTTCCATGAATGATTTCTGACCAGGCACCATTTTGTGAGTTGGAGTAAGAGAATGGAGGCCTTGCTAAGCTTGAGGTTTTCGTGTGTGGTGGCCATGGGCATCAAGAAAGGAGAGATAAGATTGGTGGACATGGGACATGTTGGGGCAGATGATTGCCAAGGTCTCAAGTATGGTAGAGAGATAAAGAGGAGGTGTTTCTGAGAAGCAGAAGTGGTCCGGTTGCAGAAGAACATCTGGAGAACTCAAATATGGTAGAGAGACTCAAAGGGGAGTTGTTTCTGAGAAGGAGAAGTGGTCCGGTTGCAGAAGAACATCTGGAGAACCTGGTTTAGTTGAGAAATAGGTTGTCCTAATGTATTTCAACTGACTGAAGAAAGATGGGAAAGGCTTCCTTGTATCATTCAAGAGGTCCCAGTTTCCTTATTCTTCGGCTCCTTTCCACCAAGACCAGCAAGATAGGGACACTCGATTCTACTGAGGTCATTACCCAAGTCGTCATCCTCATTTTCTTTTAACGACCCCAGAATCCCTTGTTGGGTGGAGTCTGGGCAACAGAATGGAGCTAGCAGAGTGTTTTAATGGCCAGATGCCCTTCCTGTCACCAGTGTGGAGTTCTGTTCAGCCGATATATTTGAGAATATTGAGAGAGAGAGAGAGAAATATCTGCCTCTACCTAGGATCGAACTCACCGCCTCCTGATTGTGAGGCAAGAGCTCTACCTCTAGGCCACCGCACCACTCCGAGATCATCCCCTAAGTGATGAAGAAAAAGGGACACCTGACCCAACTTGGGTCATTCCATTGTTTATTGATCTCCCCAAATTCAAACCAACTGGTTTAAAGCATAGCATCAAATTGTGATTGTGTTTTTTGCAGACTGAGGGTTGCAACTAAGCTTAGAGAGATACTTGCCACCAAGTTGGTCCATAGCAAAAATTCCCGTCCCGTTCTGCCAGAAGGTACGCAACGGGGAGAAGGGGTTCTGCAAAGTCCAGTTCAGTTCTTGGGAAGAAGAAGCACGGCGGCTAAAGTGGTTGGAACACCAGGCACGAGATTTGGAAGTCCAAGTTCGAGACCTGAGATCTGCCATTCGGCAGGGTTGAGTTACCATCCTTAGCTCGAGTTCACCTTTTCAATCCTGAAACACTTCGGTGCTTCTAACACAAGTGCAAAAATAAATAAATAAATATTAAGGTTCTTTGGGAGGGTACAAAACAGAGTCAGAATTTGAAGACGTCTTGGCCGGTCGTCCTCAGGATGTTCTAGAAAATTGATGGCAGGGTTGAATTCCCATCCTTAGCTCCAGCTCCTGCTGGGGAAAAGAAAGGAGCCTCCAGCTAACCCTTCCAATCCTGAAACATCTGGGGGTTTCTAAAATGGGTGCAAAACAAAATGAAAATTAAGGTTCTTTCAAGGGTACAAAACAAGGACAGAGTTTGAAGGCCGGTTTTCACCTTTCAGGACATTCTAGAACATTGATAGTTGAGGAAGGATCTTCTATCTTCTCATTTGCCTTCTGGGTCCCGGAGTTGTGACGTGTGTTTTGTGATTGTCTTTGTGTGTAGTGTTGGGAGGTTGGCCTGGGCCATTGCTGCTGCTTTGGGTTTGTCTGGTGGGGACATCTGGGAAACTTTCCGGGGGTGGACAAGAGGTTTACATCTGCTTGCTTGGAACCCACAAGGTCCTACAAGAATTTGAGCCCCAGTGTCATAGATTCCTGGTTTATGGAACAGGCGGACACAGCTTAAGCTCCAGTGATCATTGAGCTGTTCAAGGTGCTGTTGTCAAACTCACAACACTATCTTTGCTCTTTGGGAGGGTCAAGGGTGAGATCAGGTGAGCCACCATCAACCAGGAGTCTTCTCGGAACAGACGTGGTGGAAGCCACGGCTGCTCACAAAATCTAATAACACTTGTGAATTGGAAAATAGGCTACTGTATTTTCCATCGTAGTCGAATGTCGCTTCTCTTTCAGTCCTTATTAATGCAGTAACCACGATTGTTAAAATCCAAGGAGATATTCAGAGTTTTGCTTCCATCCCTCCCTCTCCCAACAGTCTTCAAAAATATTGGAAATTGACTACAGAAATCCCAGCATGTTGAAAACTGACTAGATTTATCCCAGCCAATTTGTTGGGAATTGACTACCCGAATCCAAGCATATTGGGAATTGAGTACATTACTGCTAATCCCGGCCAATTTGATGGAAATTGACCTCACAGATCCCAGTCGGTTAGTTGGGAGTTGACTACATGAATCCCAGCCAATTTGTTGGGAATTGACTAGACTAATTTATTTATTTATTTATTTATTTATTTGATTTCTATACCGCCCTTCTCCCGAAGGACTCAGGGCGGTTTACAGCCAGAATAAAACAACAAAGACATAAACAAAAATAAAACATTTTTAAAAACTGATTATAAAATTGGCCATAATAAGTTAAAACTATCATAAAAATCCTCATAAAAACCCTCAATAATCCCAGTCTGTTCACTGGAAATTGACTAGACTGACCCCAGCCAATTCATTGGGAATTAATTAAACTAATCCCAGCCAATTTGTTGGGAATTGACTATACACACATCAGCCAATTTGTTAGGAATTGATTAGATAATCCCAGCGTATTGGAAATTGACTAGACTAATTCTAGTCACTTTGTTGGGAATTGACTACACTAATCCCAGCCAATTCATTGGGAATTGATTAGACTTGTGACAGCTAATTAGTTGGGAATTGACTAGGCTAGCCAGTTTATTGGGAATTGACAAAACTAATCCCAGCATGTTGGAAATTGACTAGACTAATCCCAGCCAGTTCGTTGGGAATTGACTACAGGAATCACAGACGATTTGTTGGAAATTGACTAGACTAATCCCAGTCAGTTTAATAAAACAGATGAGCCAAAGTATAAGATTACCCCCCCCCACCTCCCACCCCTGTCTTCTCCAGGTTGGGGAATTCCTTGCAATTGATTCGCCATTTCCCTTTCAGGCAATGACTGTTTTGGGGAAGCCCCTTCCTCTTTGCTACTCTCTTTTGCTGGGCTGACGCTTGCTTGCGATCGTCCATGCCATTGCCTCCCATGTTCATGTTTACTAACGACTTAATGCTTTTATGTTCTCTTCCTGTCTCCTGTTGCCTTCCTCCTCTTCTTCCTCTCTTCCTCTCTTCCTTTCTCGCTTCCTTCCTATAGAAACCTAGACTCCCCCCTCCTCCTCAGGGGGGCTGCTCTCCATGGGAGACCACGCGTGCTTTGCTTCCCGTCACTGCACTTAAAAGCCACCTGTCCTCTGACTTTTAAAGAGCTCTTCCTCTACCTGCCTGGACGTTGTGGGGGATGAAGAACGAAGAGGGTAGATCTGCGGTGGGCCACCTCCTCCTCCTTCGTCTTACTCTTCCCTCTCCTCTTCCCTCTATGCTCCTCCTCTTCCTTCTTTCCTTCTTTCCTTCCTGTCTTCCTCCTCTTTCTCTTCCCTTCTTTCTCATCTCTCCTCCTCTTCCTCCTTATTTCTCCTCTATGCTCTTCCTTCTCCTCTTCCTCCTCAGCCTCTTCCCTCCTTCCTCCTCTCATTTCTCCTCCTCCCGTTCCTCTCTCTTTCCTCCCACTCTCCCTCCTCCTCCTGTTGCCTTCCTTCCTTCCTTCCTTCCTTCCTTCCATCCATCCATCCATCCATCCATCCATCCATCTTTCCTTCCCTCTATCTCCTCTCTTCCGCCTTCTCTATCTCCTTCCTTCTTGTCTCCCTCCCTTCCTTCTCTCCCTTCCTCCGCAGTACTTGTTGACACTTTCGCCAAACCGACAATTCTGCCTGCCGGATATCCGAGCTGCACTCTTGCTTTTCTGGTGTCCCCCCCCCACTTTTTTTTCCTGAACCCCTTTTTAATTTCCTCCACTCCTTTTGGTTCTCTCTCCTCCAAGTTCACCCCTCTTTCCCTTCCTTGCCTCATCTCCCCCCCCTCCCCAAACTCATGGGGGGCTTGGTTGTCGGAAGGGCCCTCGTCTAGGCTGGCCTCTTCTCCTCTCCAGCTTTCTCACGTTGAGGAGATGAATTTTAGGGTCCTCCTTTTAGAGAGTGAAGGAAGCCTGACCAGTCTCAGATTTCTCTAACTTAGATTTCGGGAAAGTAGTTTTTAGTTAACTATTTCCCCGGTCACCTTGGATCTAGATGTCCTCCCTGCGTCAAAGCCAAAACCTTCGTGCAATTTTAATGCAGCTTGAAAGCCCTTCCTCGTTCTGGGATGTTTGCGCTCCTCTTTTTTTTCCTCGTTGTTGCACATTCTTCTTTGTGGCTTGTCACAAACAAATCAAGCCGGGGTGGGACAGATCGGATGGGCTGAGCAAGGAAGGGGAGCAGACAATCCGACCGACGATCTGACAGGAACTTTGATCCCCGAGGTTTTTAAGCTTGTCGTTTGCAATTTGTCTGGCTGTCTGCTCGCCGCCCAGAAATAGCCCGAACAACCATCTCTTTCTGAGTCCTAAATTTGGAATTCTCGGCCTCTCCATCAGTTGAAGCCGTTCTTTTAAAAAATATATGATTTTAAAATAATAATAATACTTTTATAACCCAGTTTTTGCTGATTCCTTTCACTCGCTCGTAAAGGGATGGTTCGAGTCCCCGCATGTGGTTTGAGTGCCGCTCCCTCAAATTCAGAGCAGCTGAAGATGGGGAATGTGTCAGCATTTGTTGATGATGCTTGTGGGGTCATAGTTCCTGAAAATGATGCTTGCGTGCACACACACACAAACACAAACACAAACACACACACACACACGGATGAATTATGCAGGGAAAGGCCCAACTGTTTTTGCAGAGATGCATTTTCCATTAAGGTTCGTATTTCTTCCGGCAGCAGAGAGAACCAGCGAGAGGGTGAACGTTGGGCCCTGCAATTAAAAGGAATGAGGCCCTTTTGCCTTAAGGCATCCATCTTGGGCGAAACACAATTTAAATTTAGACCAGATTTCCAGCAAAATGCAATTTTAAATTTAGACCACCTGAATCTAGCACCAGGGAGGCTGGATTTAGCTACCAAAATTATCCTTCAACTTTGTGAAGGAGTTGGAGAACTGTTTCCTGATAGCTTCTCCGTCATGGGCAGCCTGGAACTTTTGAGGTAGGACATTAGTGGAGAACCAGACCAGAAGCTTTTGAGGTGGGTTTTTTTGTGGACAACCAGATCCAGAAGCTTTTGAGGTAGGACATTGTTGGAGACAGCCAGGCCACCTGAAGAGAGGATCTCCCTTTGGTCTTCTCTTTTAGTTGATAAGGCCATGAGGTTGAGTGCTCATGTCTTCTTGATGGACCTTATTTGAAGGATGTTCGTAGTCTTCTCCTCTTTCATCTGGTAGGGACGCTTAGATGGATGTAGACCAGGGGTATCAAACTCAATTTCATTGATGGCTGCATCAGGGCTGTGGTTGACCTTGGGGTGGAGTGGGGGCACTGGGTGGGTGTGGCCAGCTGGATGGGCGTGGCCAACTTGATTCCACTCCCGAAACTGCTGGTGTGTTTCCTCTTTGCATTGGGTAGACCAGGTTGAAGCTATGTTGACCTGATCTTTCCTCTTCGCATTGGGTAGACTAGGACATGCGACCCGCATCACAGGCCTTGAGTTTGACACCCCTGATGTAGACCTTGTAGACCCCAACTTCCCAGCTGCATTCAGAAGCATCCTGAAGGGTGATTTCCACCTGAACGTTGAGGGTCTCCTGGATATGGTCTCTTTCCCAGGTTAAGAACCTGGGACCTGCTAATGGAGAAGCTACCTAGGAGTTTTCCCAAGCTGACCCAATGTATCTTGGGTCCTGCTCTGATCCCACCACAAAGCAGCCTTCATCCCAACAAACAATGTTTTTTTGGACCAAAAAGTTCCCGCTAGAGTAGGGTGTCACCTTCATTTTTCATCCTCGTTTATTAATTAAAGGAATAATTAATGTGTTAGACCTGAGGGTTGATATTCCATCAGCTCCTAGCTTGTTTCCCTTTGCCATGCTGTCCTCGGAGTTGGAAATCCTATTACTTCTTCTTCCTTGCCGTAAAATAAGACGGGTTCTCCTTAATTATCAGAGGCTAGCATATCTCTTGAGGTTCTACACACACCAAGTCATATAATAAAGCGGTCTTCTTCAACCAGCTGAAGATGGGTGGACTTCCAACTCCCAGAATTCTTGGCTGGGTGGGGAACCCTGGGAATTGAAGTCCACCCAAGGTTTGAGGAACACACTAATAGAACCAATCTAATGGTGGATTCCTCTTTGGTGAATCCATATCTCGTGGGATGGGTGACGATCGAGTTGTAGATGAGCTAATGGAACTTTTGAGTCCCTGAGGACTCCCAAACACCACCACTGCAAGCAAGGAAGCCTTGGTTTTTGCAGGTGCTGGATGGGTAGCTTGCTTAGTACGTGCTGGAGAAAAGTAGGGTCACAGGTTCAGAAGGTTGGATTCTGGATTCCCATTCTGGATGAAGAGGTAGCTTTTCCACCATTGGTTGGTTGCAGGCAACAGTTGAGGATTCTGGGTGTACCCAACTGAAAGACTTTGAAGGATATTAGATTAGTGAAGAAATGTTGGCTTCCGAGGTGGGTTGTTGACCAGCGAGTTAGGAAGATAATGTGGCTTTCAAAAATACAGTTGGGCCCAAAATACATGTGCTAGGAATTATAGGTGGGACTTCATACCGAAGAAGACTTGGGCAAGCATTGTGCATGATCTTGGTGAGACCTTCTCATGAACTTCAGAACTGCTCCTCAAGAAGACTTCCTTGAAGCAGTTCTTCCTTGGAAGGTCAAGGTCTCTCCCTTAGCTCTCTCCTTCCTGGAGCAGAAGACAATTGATCGCCTAGAAGTGGAGCTCTTGCCTTACAATCAATAGGTTGTGAGTTCGATCCTAGGTAGAGGCCAGAAGTAGGGTCCCCTGCTTGGGCAAGGGGTTGGACTAGATGACCTGCAAGGTCCCGTCCGACTCCATTATTCTGTTAAAAACAAAAATCTTAATTGATCATCTCCACAAAATAATCTCTGACTCCCAACTCTTCGTGGTCTCCTAAACCAGCAAAGATCTCGGATATAGATTCTTACCCCCATCTAGGCTTCTTAAAATCAGTGGTGGATTGTCCCTTCCACCCAACAGTTGGGAATCCCAACATTCAGCCCCGCCAACTCGGCCCCATCATGACTAACTAAGAATCCCAGCTTATTGTACCCAGGGAGGAAATATTGAGATGATTGCGTGAGATAAACCAGCCCACTTCTTCCTTTTTCAGTCTTTCCATCTCATTATCTCGTATTTCCTTTTTTTTGTTCTTTTTTTTTTCAATTTAACATTCATTTTCCCTGCTTAATAGTTTGAGTTTCTCCTCTTTGTTGTTTTTATTCTTTTTAGGTTTGTTGGGGGGGAATGCTTGCCTAAATTGAGTGTCTGAGCTCAAAACGCTATAATTCTCGTCTTCCTTGTCGCAGGGAAAAAATGTTCGAAAATTCTGTTTTTCTGCCATAAATTTTGAAGTTGCCTTTCGCAAATGCTTTAATCCATGTGGCCTTCTAAAATCACTGCGTCTTTATCCCAAAGGAATGTTTTTCAAATGTGGCCCTTTTAAGAATGAATGGACTTCAACTCCCATGATCCGTTAGCCAGCCAGGCGTGGCTGACTGGGGAATTCTGGGAATTGAAGTCCGCCCATCTTAAAGGGACCATGCTTGATTTATTCAACTGCTTTATTTCATTGTTGCAATAATTAATTGTAAAAAAAAAATATATCTTTTAACAATTGCCTCTGTTTACTCCTGCGCTTTGTATGTTAGCCTTGTACACGATTAATGCTCCTTCCCCCTTTTTGCTAAATAAACCACTAATAAAACCTGTCTGCTAACCTCGGGTGGAAATTTTTTTATTAAACCACAGTTTAACCAACATCTGCAAAGCTGAATAACCAGCTTTCTGCTGCAGTCATTTGTTTCTGGTTGATGAGAAAGAAGATCAGAAACTTGACTAAATTGAGGGGTTTTTTTGAGTTGAGAATATATATATATAGAATATGAATATATATGTGTGTGTGTGTGTGTTTTCTGAGGTTTTCGCGGGTGTTTGTATGTAGGTCTTTGGTTATTCGGGTTTTCTCCCGCGTAAAATTGGAAGTGTCTTGGCAATGTTTCGACAAAGTCTCATTCGCCATCTTCAGGCTTCAGCTTCGTGCAGCTCAAATCCCCCTGCAACTCAGATTAGTCTGAGTTGCAGGGGATTTGAGCTGCAAAGCTGAAGCCTGAAGATGACGAATGAGACTTACAAACATTGCCAAGACACTTCCAATTTTATATATATATATATATATATATATATACACACACACACACACACACACACACACACACACACACACACACATACATACAGAGAGATAGAGATATAGACAGACAGACATCTCTCTCTCTCTCTCTCTCTCTCTCTCTCTCTCTCTCTCTCTCTCTCTCTCTCTCTCTCTCATTTATGTTTATTGCTGCCTGAAAATTGCTTATGGACCTTGTTCTTCTAGAAAATGGAAAAAAAGCAAAAAGCTATGATTGATGGCTTTGAGGATTAGACAAGATGGATTATAGGAAGAAGGGAAGGATGATGTAATTGTAGAAAATGAGGCAAATTCATAATTTTAACATGTAAAGAAGATTTGAAACGAGTTCTTGGTAGCTTTTTTCCTCTTTCGGTTCTATTATTTTTTTAAAAAACTTTGTTTCCACTATTAGCTTTCTCTCTCTGATCTATTCCCTTCCCTTTTCTCTTCTCTTCTCTTCTCTTCTCTTCTCTTCTCTTCTCTTCTCTTCTCTTCTCTTCTCTTCTCTTCTCTTCTCTCCATATATTCCATTCCTGCAGCTTGGAATGCAAATCATTCCTTTGAATTTCTTTTTTCTTTTCTTTTTTACTTTCTTTCCTTTCTAGCACTTTGAGCTTTCTCTTTGATTTCTTTTCCTTCCTCTCTCCCTCCCTCCTTCCCCCTTTCCTATTTTATATCTCCTCCCCCCCCCCTTCTTTCATTTTTAGCTTTAGCTTTATTTGTTTTCCTTCTTTCTTACTGTTTTTCACTTTGCATCAGTTTATCTACTTTAGAATTTTTACACATAAAAAAGAAAAGATCCGGATCATTGAAATAAAGCAGAAGAGACTTTCTGCCAGGGAGGTAATTAGACCAGAAATCTCCAACGAAACACAATGAATGGAAAAACGATCTATTTTAGCAAAACATGCTGCAAATGACACATTCTTACGCCACTGACTTTTTCAAACTGAGCCTGGACTTCGACTCCCAGAATTCTCAGCCAGCATGCTTTAAGAAGGGAGGACTGCTTAAGGCGGAACTAGAGTTCTCCATCTTCCGAGGATTGGCCAATAGTCACCCAGTCCCTGCACTTATGACTAGTCCTGATGCTTATGACCTGTCCTCAAACTTACAACCATCCCAATATTCCCCCATGGTTCTGTAATCAAAATTAGGTGGCTCAGAAACCCGACACGTTTTTACGACAGTCGCAAGATTCTGGGGTCACATGATCGTCCTTGAAAAACAATCCATCGGAGGGGAGCTGTCATTCTCTTAATGACCACATGATCCACTTAACGACCTCAGTGATTTCGTTTACAACTAGGGGAAAAATGATCGTTCAGCTGGCTATGACTCACTCCACAACTGTCTTCCTTCCCATAACAATGGAAATTTGGGTGGCCGTTGTCATCATAAGTCAAGGACTTCCTGTTAGCCAAGTTGGAACCGTCCAAAGTTTCTTTCTTTTATTTTATTTTATTACTTCATTAAATTTATTGGCCACCGATCTTACCATAGTTACAGTAAGATCACAGTTAACAATGGCACTGAAAAAAGTGATGAGTCCTCGCACTTACAGCCGCCACAGCCTTTTCCATAATCACCTGTATCAAAAGTTAGGTATTTACAAGGGTAAATTTCCCCTTTGCTAATGATCCCAGCTGGCTTCCGACAAGCCAAGTCAATTCCCCTTGCTTAGCAGGGGAAATCCCGGCTGTAAATCCAGGATTACCCATTATTCTAAGAAATTATAGCCCAAGGTGGGTGTCTTTGCTGACAAACCAAGATTGTTGGCTTGTTTCAGGCCTGTGCAATCCAGAGACACCACAGTTTAATTGAGGGTCGGGATATTGATCGGGATCAAATGCCAGAAAGTCCTTCGGGTGTCTGTCAGTGAAAGTCAACCCTGCTTGATGGACGGATCGATGAACTGTCAGTTAAAGGAGGGTCGAGGATATCCATCTGACTACATCAAAAAGAAAATACAATTATTCCCCTCAGAATTCGATTTTTCCTGCAAACTAAATTGGGTCGAATAAAGGACTCTATTACCCATAATGCGCCAATCTTCTGCTAAGTTGTAGAGAAGACTTGTGGTGGGATCCATAGTTATGCAGGCAGGCCTCAGCTTATGACAGTCCATTTAGTGAACATTCAGAGTGACCTCAAAAGTGGTGCAGGGCCAGGATTCACTATTGCGACCATTGTAGCATCCCCGTGTGATCAAAACTCAGAGGTTTGGCAACCGGTTCGAATTTACAACAGTTGCAGTATCCCGGGGTCGCGTGATCCCCTTTAGGGACCTCCTGACAAGCGACCGACTCCGAGTTATGAAGGTCGCAGCGTTCCAGGGTCACGTGATCCCCTTTAGCGACCTCCTTTAGCGAGCAAAGTCCATGGGGAAGCTGGATTCACTTAACAACCGGGTGACTGACTGAGCAGTGGCAGGGATTCACTTAACAACTGAGGCAAGGAAGGTCATAAAATGGGGCAAAATTCACTTAACAGAAATTTTGGCCTCTATTGTGGTCGTAAGTCGAGGACTACCTGTATTGTGGTTTCATTTCTAAATACAGTCCATCCTTGGCTTATGACTGCAATGGAAGCCGAAACTTCTGACAGTCATTAAGTGAGTTTTACCTCCTTTCATGACGTTTTAGGATATGGTTGTTAAGGGAATCACTGGTAATTAAGTTAGTCACGCTGTCATTAAGTGAATCTGGATTCTTCCTTGTCAGGTGGTCACAAAAGGGGATCACGTGACTGCGGGATGCTGCGACCGTCATAATTAGGAGTCAGTTGCCGAACATCCGAATTTTGATGACGGAACCATGGGGAGGCCATGAGTGTGAAACATAGCTGAAAGTCACTAATTTCAGTGTCGTCACAATGACGGTCACTAAACGGACAGTTGTAAGTCGAGGACTGTCTGTAGAAGTACGGATCCCACCACAAGTCTTCTGTACAGCCTAGCAGAAGAGGAACTTGGGTAATAGAGTCTTTTATTCGATGCAACGTTTCACACTTAATGACGGCACCAGCCTCAATGATCATGTGGTCCAAATTCCGATGCTTGGAAACGGACTCCTATTTATGATGGTTGTGGAGTCCTTGGCTCACGTGATCCCCTTTGCGACCTTCTGACGAGCAGGAAGCCGGGTTCACTTAACAACGGGGTGACTAACTTAATGACTGCATTGACTCACTTAATTATGGCAGGAAAAAAATTGCAAAATTACATTGGTATACAGTTGTTTCCGCCTTTGGACAAGGAGTCCTCGATTTAGTGACCGTTTGAAGTTACGACGGCTCTGAACAAGTGAGTTTCACGCTTAGGACCGTTGCAGCCTCCCCTTGGTCAGGTGATCAAAATTCAGATGCTTGTCAACTGGTTCCTATTTATGACGGTCACAGTGTCCCATGATCTCCTTTAGCGACCTTCTGACCACCGCAGTCAATGGGCAAGCCAGATTCACTTAACAACCATGTTACTAACTGAATAGCTGTGAAGGTTGACTTAATGACCAATTCCCTTAATGACCAATTCACTTAATGATATTCACTTAACAACCAATTCACTTGACCAGCAATTCACTTAATGAATCTGTTCATTTAATGACCAATTCACTTAACTACTGATTCACTGAATGGCCGATCCACTGAATGACCGATTCACTTAACGACCGATTCACTTAAGGATCTCGTGCCTGACTTCACAGCCACAGGTATTCGTTTAGCAACTGTGGCAGGAAAGGTCCTCCCATGGGGCAGAAACCTGTTTTATCACTGTTTCGCTTAGCGACAGAAATGTTAGGCTCACTTGTGATCGTAGGTCGAGGATCTGTAGAAAAATCTGTACAATTAAGGGCAAGAGTTAACTTTCCTTCTGTGACTTGGATGTCCTTCACCTACCCCGGCATCCTTTTTATGTAAGAAATCCTTCACAATCAAGTTTATGAGCATGAAATAAAAGAGATTTTTTTCTCCCCTGGGAGGGAAAAAAATGCTTCTGACAGCTTTAGATGAAATATTAACATGGAGCGACAACAACAAAAATTTTTTGTCAACAACATGTCGAAGCGTCTGGCTCTGGAATCTGCTCTGTTAGGGAGGTGAAAAGATTTTTAAAATGGATTTTTCAGAATTGAGGGTTTTTTAGCTTTATATTATCACAAGCAGGAGCTTGTAAAATCACCTGGTCAGATTTCATACTTAATGTGGGACTAGAACTCACTGTCTCCTGGTGATTGGCCTCAAGGCACCCATCTGGCTTTCCTGCCTAAGGTGCAACTAGAACTCCCTGTCTCCCGGTGATTGGCCCATAGTCATCCAATGGGCTTTCGTGCCTAAAATGGGACTAGAACTCACCGTTGCCTGGTGATTGGCCCATAGTTGTCCAATGGGCTTTTGTGCCTAAGGTGGAACTAGAACTCACTGGCTCAAAATCACCCAGCTATCTTTCTTGCCTAAGGCGAGACTAGAACTCACAGTCTCCTGGTGTTTGAGCCAAAACTATCCTGTCAGCTTTCATGCCTAAAGCAGGACTAGAACTCACTGTCGCCTGGTTTCTAAGCCAACACCTTTCGAAATTATGCAAATGACTTCCTTCGATGAGCCTGGTTTCATTTGTTTGGCTGCTCTTAGGAGTTAACAGGTTTGGCCAAACTTGACAACTTGTTTCTCACCCTGAATGTTGGATGGTTTGTGCATTTTCAGCTTGTCAGTGCGAGTTGGGAAGAAAAAGAAATCTAGGTCAGCAGTGTTTTTGGGTGTTTGTGTGTGTGTGTGTGAGAGAGAGAGAGAGAAAGAGAGAGAGACAAAGAGACAAACAGAGACAGAGAAAGAAAGAGAGAAAAATGAGACAGAGGTAAATAGAGAAAGGGACAGAGAAAAATTAGAGAGAGAGAGGGGCAGAAAAATGAGAGACAGGTGGAAAGAGAGAAAGGAACAGAATAAAAAATGAGAGAAAATGAGGCCGAAAAACAGTGAGGAAGAGAGAGAAAGACAGAAAAATGAGAGGGATAGGTGGAAGAGAAAGGGACAGAATAAAGAGTGAGAGAAAAAGAGTGAGAGAAAGAGAGTGAGAGAGAAGAGAGAAAGAGTGAGAGAGAAAAGACAGAGGTAAAAGAGTGGGAGAGAAAGAGAGAGAAAGAGAGAAAAAAGACAGAGACCGACAAAGGTAGAAAGAAAGAGAAAGACAGAAAAAGATAGAAGGGAAGATAAAAGAGAGAGAAAAAGACAGAGGTAGAAAGAAAAAGACAGGAAAAGAGAGAGAAAGAGACAGAAGAATGAGGGAGACAGAGGTAAAAAGAGTGGGAGAGAAAGAGAAAAATGAGAAAGAGAAAAAAGAGTGAGAGAGAAGGGAAGATAAGAGAGAGAAAAACAGGTAGAGAGAAAAAGACAGGAAAAAAGAAAGAGACAGAAGAATGAGGGAGACAGAGGTAAAAAGAGAGAGAGAAAGAAAAAGGAGAGAAAAGAGAGAGAGACCCACACAGAGAGATAATCTCAGATCAGAAACGGGCTCTAATCCTAGCATTAAACCAACCTGGCTTCCAGGCTTCGGGAGTTTTGCTATTTTAAGCATTTTCCTCCCTGATGGATTCATGTCAGAGCAAAAAAAAAAATAGCAGCAGAACCAGGCTGGGCGATTACTGCTTCAAATACAGGCAGTCCTCGACTTATGACCGTAACGGACTCTGCCTGTTACATCTGTAAGTTGTGATGGCCATAAAGCAGGTCGCCTTCATGACGGATCTCATTTTACAGCCTTCTTCAGTGGGGTCCTTGGTGCCCTCTGAGCTGGAGGGTTTCCTTGCAGACGTTTCATGACCCAACCAGGTAACATCATCAGGGCTAGAAGAGAGTGGGGTTTGAAGGGAGGAGGAGTTCGCAGCAATTCGCTTAGCGACCACGGCCAAAAAAGGCTAAAATTGAAGCAACCCTCTCCACGACCGCCCTGTTCAGTGTCCGAAATCCGGCCATCAGTCTAGTCCAACCTATTGGCCCTTTGACTCCCCCCTCCCATAAAACGAGCAGCGAGAGGCCGTTCCTAGACCAGCCTGATTTTTGCGGGATCCCTCTAGGACTTTGGAGCCATGAGAGGCCATTCCTAGACTGGCCTGGTTTTTGTGGGACCCCTTGGGAGCAATGAGAGGCAGTCCCTAGACCGGCTTGGTTTTGGCAGGGACCCCTCTAGGACTTTGGAGCCATGAGAGGCTATCCCTAGACCCAGCCTGATTTTTATGGGACCCCTCTGGAGCAACGAGAGGCCATTCTTAGACCAGCCTGATTTTGGCAGGGCCCCTCTAGGACTTTGATTCCACCCAAGACGATCCCAAGAAAACTTTTTGTTTGTTTGTTTCCCTTTTGCTGTTCAGATGCTGCAGTTTGACCAGCCAGCTTTCTTCTGCTTAAAAACAAAAACAAAAAAAAACCCAAACCAACCCATCCTTGGGGTTCTTTGGAGCTAAAATTAAACCCGACTGATGGCTGGATAATTCGCGTGACACCTCGCCTCGCCCCCGTTCCTGACCCAGTTTCGTCTCGGCGGAGATAAATCTCCTTGCAACTTTTTTTTTTAATGGGTCTGTTCCGAAGCGGCAGATGGAAAAGCTATTTCCAGAAGGATCCGGCTGTGATTGCCAAGGGGAGGGGGGGGGATGGTCTCCTGCCCTGCAGGATCCTGGAAAGAGGCGGAAGAAGCCGGGGTCCAGCGGGGGTCCGAAATAAAATCTGACAGGCTGCCACGTCGCGGGGGGTTTGCGCGGGATGTAACCCAGGGATGGTGTTTCATCTTATTGCAGTAGGAGAGAATACATGTTGGTAGCTGGGGGATTAATGGGGTGGGTGGGTGCATGTCGGGGTCTCTGAGCCGGGTGGGTTATCTTGCAGGCATTTCAAGACCCAACTAGGGAACATCATCAGCGCTAGAAGGTATATAAACAGAGAGCAAAGCCCACACTCCTTCTAGCGCTGATGATGTTCCCTAGCTGGGTCGTGAGATGTCTGCAAAAAAGCCACCAAATTCAGAGAGCACCAAGGACCCCACAATAATCCTCCTCCTCCTCCTCCTTTCTATCCTTGATGTTGTTACCTAGTTGGGTCATGAGACATCTGCAAGAAAACCACCCAGCTCAGAGAGTCCCAAAGTTCCCTCTTGCAAATTTGCAAATCATACTGCGATATAATTCTATAGGGAAACTTTGCGTCTGCCTTATGATAGGCAGTCCTTGATTTACAACCATTCTTTGAATGTCCGTTCGAAGTTACGACAGCATGGCAAAATCTTGGGACCGATCCCAAGATCCGGTTAACGCCTGCCACAACATTGGCATCATTCCGCTTAACAACCTGCTGGATAGTTCACCAAATCCGGTGTGACTCACTTAACAAATCGCACTGGTGATTTAGGTCCCCATTTTAGTCGTATGCGGAGGCTGGCTGAAGACCTCAGGAGGAAGTTAACTAAACACTTTCTGCAGAAAATAAATGTTTGTGGTAGAGGGTTTGACTTCCTCATTTGCAGACTTTTCAGGAATTTTTTGTTTTTAGATAGATAGATAGATGGATGGATGGATGGATGGATGGATGGATGGATGGTCGGAGAGAAAATAGACAGACAGATAGGCAGACAGAGGGGGGAGATAGATAGATAGATAGATAGATAGATAGATAGATAGATAGATAGATAGATAGATAGATAGATAGATAGATAGATAGATAGATAGATAGATAGATAGATAGATAGACAGACAGACAGACAGACAGACAGGCAGATAGGCAGACAGACAGACAGACAGACAGACATGGTAGATAGGTAGGTAGATAGATAGATAGATAGATAGATAGATAGATAGATAGATAGATAGATAGATAGATAGATAGATAGATAGATAGATAGATAGACAGACAGACAGACAGACAGACAGACAGACAGACAGGCAGATAGGCAGACAGACAGACAGACAGACAGACAGGGGGGAGATAGAAGATCCATAGAGAGGGAGGGAGATAGAAAGAAAATAGATAGATAGACAGACACAGAGAGGGGGGAGATAGATAGACAGACAGACAGACAGACAGACAGACAGAGGGGGGAGATAGATAGGTAGATAGACAGAGAGAGCGGGGGGATAGACAGACAGACAGACAGACAGAGTAGTGATAGAGACAGGCAGGCAGGCAGATAGAGAAACTGAGAAACTGAGAAACAAAGATACAGAGAAAGATGAGAGAGATGTTAGCAAAACACAATAAAACAAACTTATATAGATACATAGAAAGATAGATAGATGAGACACACACACACAGAGAGAGAGAGAGTTTTGATTGATAGGTAGATACAGAGAGCTTGACAGATAGATAGTTGTGACTGTATTATTATTATTGTGTAAAAAGTATATTAAAACTTAAGGCTTTCAAGGACTATAAATTCAGTGGACTTAGATATAATCCCGGGACTGATTAAATCTTATTAATAATTTGCTTTATTGGTGTTTCTAGAAAATTGAGATACTAGAGTTATAGTGGAATATCGAGTAATTTTAAAAATATTAAAATATTAGTGAAAACTAAAAGTAAAACACACACACACGGTGTTTTTCTGTCGAATATAAATAAAACATTTATATAAAAAAGGAAGGGAGGGAGGGAGAGAGAGAAAGAATGAGAACTGTGTTTCAGCTACTGGTTCATTTTTCATGTCCCGGTTTTTAAAAGAATCCACTATGCAAAACACAATACTGTCCATAATTATTTGAATTATATATATATATATATATATATATATATATATATAATGCAAATATTTTTGGACAGTATTCTGTTTTGCATTGCGGATTTTTAAAAGGGGAAGGCAGGGAAAATCCACCAGTATCATAAACACAATCCTATTTGTTCCTGTTTTAAAAGGCGGGGTGAATCTCTTCAGTGTGTGTTTTTGCTGGTTGTGATGTACGGCTTTGCACAAGGTGCATTGTGGTGCCTCACAAACTCCTGTCACCGGATTCAGGCTGCCCTTTTAATTTGCAAATCCAGCAAAGAAATATTCCGCTTTAATGGCAAAGCTCCATTAAAGAACCCGCAACCAGAGCACGACACAAGACGGTGTTGCTTTGCAAATTAAACCGACTAAAGTTGTCGTTCGGGCACACCCAGGTAGGACTGTTGCGAACATAGATTTGCATGGATATGTTCAAGGTGGGATTGTCATTCTCCGTTGCGGTATCCGAAAGGAAAGGGTTTATAGATTTTTTTCAATATTATTCATTTCATTGGATTAGAAACCGGCGTTGGGAGGGGTTGAGAGAGCTGGAAATTGGAGTAACTATGATGTGGAAGAGAGTTACTCAATCCTGGGCACTTCAAGGTGTGTTGGTTCAACAAATGGTCCTGGGTGCTCTCTGAGCTGGGTGCTTTTCTTGCGGATGTTTCATGACCCAACTAGGTAACATCATCAGTGCTAGAAGGGAGAAGAGGAGGAGGAGGAAGAAGAAGAGGAGGAGGAGGACTGTTGGGTCTATGATGCTCTCTGAGCTTGGTGGTTTTCATGACCCAACTAGGTAATCAGTGCTAGTCAGGAGTATAGTTCTACCTTCTAGCACTGATGTCGTTATCTAGCTGGGTCCTGAAACATCTGCAACATAAGCACCAAGCTCAGAGAGCACCCAGGACCCCACAGTCGTTGTTCTCCTCCTCCTCCTCCTCCCTTCTAGCACTAATGATGTTCCCTAGTTGGGTCATGAGACGTCTGCAAGGAAACCACCCAGCTCAGAGACTACTTGGGATCTCACAATGGTGGGATCCTCACTTTTCAATTCAGTTCCCGAATTGCGTGACCGAGGAGTGTCCTTTCTTGGACATGGTTAGTTGGTTGTTCCATCTCCTTCTACTCAATTCTCTGATGTCCATTTTGGAGCACTCCATCGGATAGCTGGTTAGAACTTAATGGAACCTGCAGAAGAAACTCCATTAGTTCTTTCTCCCCTGTTCTTCAGTGCTGTCCTCTCTTTTGACCCGTCAGGAAGATGGGATATTTTTAGAAGAAATTAGAAACCCGAGGTTCTTCTGATGTCCTCAATTGCCTTGTCTTCCAACTTGGGTGACCTCAGGAACTTCTAGAGAACTTGCTGCAGGAAAAAACACACACACAAATGTACCAAGAATGGGAATGCAGAAGTTGAAGGTGGTGGAGAAACAGGCCAAGAATGAACTGTGGACCACTCAAGTGGGAAGGAGGACCCAGAAGAATGTAAAACGGAGGGGGAAAATATATTGAGAAGTTCTTGAGATAAGTTCTTGCTTAGAAAGAATTCGATCACAGCTGTGTGTCAGGTTGACATTGTGATTCTGTTTGTGACTGGAAATTCGTCAAGGAGGAGATCCAGACTAGAGCTAAGGAGAAATTTCTTGTCTGTGGGAAGAATTAGTGGGTGGAACGGCTTCCCTCCACAAGTCGTGGTTGCTGCAACATTGTAGGTCTTCAAGAAAGAGACTGGACAGCCATTTGTCCAGAATGGTATAAGGCGTCCTACTTGAGCAAGGGGTTGGACTAGATGACCTTCAAGGTCCCTTCCAACCCTGTTATTCTCTAACTCTTGTAAAGGTCTCCTGCTTGAGCAAGGGGTTGGACTAGATGTACTCCGAGGTCCCTTCCAACTCTACTATCCGCTCGTATTCCTGATGGTTCTTGTCCGATTGTGTGGTTTATTGTTAGCTTGTTTCAATGGACTATTTTTTGCTTCTTGATGGTTTGTCTGGTATCAATCCCGGCTTATCCCGGTGTTAATTGCAGGCAAGGAGATGTTTGGATCATCAGCGTTGATTGTCTCTTTTTCAATGGTGTGTAAATGATGCTTATCAGAGTGTCTGTTGATGGCCGATTATCTGAGGAATCCCTCAGCATTTTTGAACTTGGCTTGTTCTAAAATGGTCAATTTCCCCGTTGAAATTATGGTTAAGTCTGTCTTCAGGTCATCAAAATAAAGAATTTTTCATCACGTCTTTTATCTGTTACTTGGTGTTCATGGATTCGTTCTCAGAGTCTTCTGCCTGTTTGTCTCACATAGTGACCGTTGCAATTCTTACATCCTACATTATACAGGTAATCCTCAACTTAATGATCGCCATTGAGCGCCCCCCCCCAATTTCTGTAGCTAACAGAAACATTTGTCAAATGAGTTTTGTCCCATTTCTTCTGACCGTCGTTAAGCGAATCACTGCAATTGGGAAGTCTGTCACAAGGTTGTTAAATGAATCTGGGTTCCCCCTTGCTCATCAGATGGTTGCAAAGAGGATCGTACAATCCCGGGACATTGCAACCATCATAAATATGAGTCCGCGTCTAAGCGCCTGAATTTTGATCACGGGACCATGATGGTCGTAAGTGTGAAAAGTGGTCCTAAATCTGTTTTTTTTTTTTTTAGTGCTGTTGTGCTTTCGAATGGTCACTAAAGGAACTGTTGTAAGCTGAGGACTATGTATACACAATTTGTGTTTTTTCTTTTGGGTTTAGAGGTAGTCCTCGACTTACGACGGTTCATTTAGTGACTGTTCAAAATTACAACGCTACTGAAAAAAGGGACTTACAACCATTTTTCATACTTACAACCTTTGCAGACTGCCTGTAGTCATGTTGTCAAAATTCAGACATTTGGAGGCTTATTCATATTTATGACGGTCGCAGTGTCCCGGGGGTCACGTGATCTCCTTTTACGACCTCCCAACAAGGGAAGTCAATGGGGAGAAGCCTGATTCACTTAACAACCGTGGGACTAACTTAACAACTGCAGTGATTCACTTAACAAGGGTGGCAGGAAAGGTCGTAAAATGGGGCAGACCTCCCTTAAGAGATTGTCTCACTTAACTAAAGGAATTTGGGGCTCCCTTCCGGTCGTAAGTCAAGGACCGCCTGTACTCAAGGCGTTTTGAAGAACATATTGAGTATCAATAACAGGACCGCTATTTTTTTATTTATTATTATTATTTTCATTTTCTAGAACCTTCTGGAAAAATCATGGAGGAACAGATGTCGTACAAAGAATTCCTCGATCACAACGATGTGTGGCCGATGGATGACAGCAGCCATGGCTTTGAGTCACAGCTCAGATTTAAGCCGATGGACGTGGCGGGTAAGAGAGTGGCATTGGAAAAAAAACAACGAGCGCTCAGTTCCCTGAGACTCACTGTGGTCGTTAAGTGGATCATGTGGTCGTTAAGTGAATCAGATTATCAATAAATGAATCACTTGGTCATTAAGCGAATCCGACTGCCTTTGCTTGTCAGAAGACAGCTGAAAACATTGCAAGTTACGTTGTTAGATGGATCACATGGTTGTTAAGTGAATCACAGAATTAAGCGAATCTGGCAGCCTCCATTGACTTTGCTTTTCATAAGCCGGCTGGCAATGTTGCAAATGGCGTCGTTAGGTGAATCATGTGGTTGTTAAGCGAATCATGTGGTCGTTAAACGAATCGTGTTCCAAACTATACAACCTGCAGGGGTTCATGTAATGATGGCGCCCGGGAAGATTTCAAATGCTACAAAATTAACAACCCTCTCGCTTAGCATCATACATTTGGGTCTCATTTTGGTCATAAGTCGAGGACCTCCTGCAAATTCCTACTGTTCAGCCTAAAAAAACTGGTTGTTTTTTCTTTCTTTCTAGACCTTCCTAGCATTGGACCATTAAAAACCTATTTTTAAATCATTCTGTCTTCATGGTGTAGCTGGTGCATTAAACAGATGCTACTAAAAATTGATTTTCTTGCAGAGTCCTTGTCTCAAAATAGCTTCCTGGATGGAAAACGGGAAGAGAGAAATTATCGGAAGGAGATATACAGATGGCCTGCATTAAATCGATTTATCCTTTTAATCGTTGGTTACAGGATATGGGGGAAGGAAAGAAAGAAGGCAGGCTGTCTCACTTCCTTTCCAGGCTGCAGGAGGAAATTTATAATTTTTTTCTCCCAGTTGATTTTTTTTATATATATATATATATATATATATATCAGAGAGAGATTCCTAAACTGGTCTAGGAATAAAAAGCTGAATTCTTTCCAATTGCTGATGCAATTCGGAGTCGAGGCATTTTAAAGCGATTATTGAAAAGTTTATTTTGGCTGTTGACCAATCAGGCTTTTTAAAAGAGGAAAAAAAAACAACTTGGACTTCCCAGTTAGCTCAGTAAATACTTTGAATGATTTAGAAAGAATAAAAATAAATGACCTAGTTTATATCAACATTTTTCAACCCGGAAAACGTTAAGAGGGGTGGACTTTGACTCCCAGAATTCCCCAGCCGCCGTGCTTTAAAATTTGTGTAGTTTAGGGTTGAACCCTACGGGGTCCTTTGTGTTCTCTGAGCTGGGGGGGGGGGTTTCCTTGCAGGCGTCTCGTGGCCCAACTAGGGAACATCATCAGTTTTGGGAAGGGAGGGAGGGAAGAAGGAAGGAGATAGGAAGGAAGGAAGGAAGGAAGGAAGGAAGGAAGGAAGGAAGGAAGGAAGGAAGGAAGGAAGGAAGGAAGGGTGTGATGAAGAGGAGGGGGAGAGTGAAATGGAGAAGGCGTTTCATGGCCCAACTACAGAACACCCTCAGTGCTAGAAGGGAGAAGGGGATGCTCTCTCTCTTTCTTCCTCTCCCTCCCTCCCCCTCCCTCTCTTCCCCTGCCTCTCCCTCCCCCTCTCTGTGCCTCCCTTCCTCTTTCTTTCCCCTCCATCCCCCTCCCTTCCCCCCCTCTGCCTCCCTTCTTCTCTCTCCCCTCCCTCCCCTCTTTCTTTCTCCCTTCCTCCCTCTCTCTCCCCTCCCTCCCCTCTTTCTTTCCCTTTCTCCCTCCTCTCTCTCCCCTCTTTCTTTCTCCCTTTCTCCCTCCTCTCTCTCCCCTTCCTCCCCTCTTTCTTTCTCCTCTCCCCTCCTCCCCTCTTTCTTTCTCCCTTTCTCCCTCCCTCCCCTCTTTCTTTCTCCCTTCCCCTCCCTCCCTCCCCTCTTTCTTTCTCCCTTTCTCCCTCCCTCCCCTCTTTCTTTCTCCCTTCCCCTCCCTCCTCCCCTCTTTCTTTCTCCCTTTCTCCCTCCCTCCCCTCTTTCTTTCTCCTCCCCTCCCCTCCTCCCTCCCTCCCCTCTTACTTTCTCCTCTCCCCTCCCTCCCCCTCTTTCTTTCTCCCTTTCTCCCTCCCTCTCCCTCTCTGCCTCCCCCTCCCTCCCCCTCTTATCTCGCTAACTCGATCGCTTCCCGCCCAGTCATTTCAACATCAAAAGTCTCCTTTCTAATCTCGCCAACGGAAATTTCTTCCGCCACGTCTCAAACGCCGTACGGCCGCAGGGCACCGTTTCCATTTTTAGGGGGGGGGGGAAGAGAGAGAGAAGCTGTTTGAAGGTCGAGGTGGGGATTTTTGCCCGCCTGACTGCCTCTGTTCCACCAGAAGTGTCCTAGGATAGCTGTCAGGGACTATCCAGATGATTTGTCGGATGGGTGTCGAGTTCAAAACAAGGCTAAAAAAAAAACCCAGCCAGCACCCTCATTTTGAGAATATAACCCTGTTTTTTATTTTTTTATTTTTGGTTCGTTGGAGAAAGTGATTCCTTTTTGGAGAACTTTCTCTGCTTCCAGTTTGAAACCCGGCCTGTTCGTCGGTTTGCGTTTGGCCTAACAACGGTTCATTTAGTGGCCGTTTGAAGTTAGCGCGGCACGGAACAGAACGGTTGTTTTTCGCACCCAATGACCGTCGCAGCATAGGAATAAAAGTGGGATGGTTGGCGACCGATTCGTATTTATGACGCTTGTGTCTTGAAGTTGGTTGCACGGTCCTCTTTTTTGTGACCTTCGCAATTTCAGTGGGGAATTCGCTTAACAACCGTGTGACTAACTGAACGACTGCGCTGGACGACTGTGGAAAGAATGTCACCAAATGGGATAAAACACACTTCACCGATGTCTCACTTAGGGACAGAAACGTCTGGCTCAACTGTTGTCATAAATCTAGGACTATCTGTACTCCAGATAGAGCTGCGTTATAAGCCGAGGACTTATGATGTGTCATAAGTAGAAGATTATCTGTACTCCTGTCCCAGTTAGAGCTGCGTCATAAGTCAAAACTATCTGTGCTCAGACCGACGATCACTAAGCCACTGGTCATAAATAGAGGACTTCCTGTAGTCCTGTTCCAAATAGAGCTGCGTCGTATGTCGAGGACTTAACGACCTTTTGTAAGTTGAGGTCTGCCTGTAGTCAGATAAATCTGTGAGAACATCCAACGGTCCTTAAGCGAGAGGATGCACATTGAAGACTTATCTTTACTCCTAATAATAATAATAATAATAATAATAATATTTTAATTTGTATACCGCCCTTCTCCCGAAGGACTCAGGGCGGTGAACAGGCAGATAAAATATAAATACACACAATAATTAAAAACATCCCTTAAAAAACTAATTTAAATGCCCAAAATGTTAAAAAACGTACTCCCCCGTAAAATCACAAAATTTTAAAAACCCATCCAATAAAAATAAAAATCAGGCTAGTCCTGTCCCAGATAAAGCTGCATAGTAAGTCGAAGAATTATGACTGGCCGAAACTCCAGTTCTTTTGAACAGGAAGAGGACTTTTGACCGGTCATAAATCGAGGATTTTTGACCGGTCGTAAATTGACGACTTTCAACCGGTCGTAAGTTGAGAACTACCTCTACTTAAAGCCGTGTGAACATCCAACAGTCACTAAGTGACCAGTTGTAAGTCGAGGACTTCCTGTATTCAGATAGAGCCAAGGGAATATCCAACGGCCCCAAGTGAACGGTTATAACTCGAGGATTTCCTGTATCCCATACCTGAACCTTACCACACGTCCCCGATTTCCAACGCGGGAAAAATCACATGACTGTCCATTGTCCCCTCCCCCAGAGGTTTTCCCGACGTCCCGAGAAGACGTCCAGTCCGACCTGCTTCTCCTTCCCGAAGACATGATGGGTTTCGGACAATATTTTGGCGCTCTGAAAGGATCCCACAGTACATTTTGCAGTCCTCGTTTTGTTGACGTGCTCGATTTTTAGGCCATCCTACTCCACTGTGTGACTTACTCTCCCCCTCCAGTCCTCGGTTGCCAGGAAGGGGTTATTCTGCCCAGCAACCTCTTTTATTCTTGGCTGCTTTGGAAACTAATTCTGCTTCCTGGCTAATTGTTTCTAATTTGCATGATGGCTTGTTAATTTGCATGTGTGCTGCCATCTGTTTTTTGTTTAAAAATGAATTTTCTGATCAAAAGTTTGGCAAAGAGTGTTACAGCTAACACGTACTAATAAAAGGGGAAGGAGGAGTAAGAAAAGGAGGATGAATGGTTGGATGAGTAGATGGATGGAGGAAAGAAAGAGGAAGGAAGGAAGGAAGAAAAAGGAGGATGGGTGGATGAAGGCAAGGGAAGGGAAGAGAAAGGTAGGAGTGACAGAGGAAGGAAGGAGAAAAAAGGATGGATGAAAGAGAAAAAAAGGAAAGAAGAAGGAAGGAAGGAGAAAAAGGATGGGTGGACGAAGGGAAGGGAAAGGTGGGAGTGACAGAGGAAGGAAGGAGAAAAAAGGATGGATGAATGGAAGGAAGGAAAGGAAAGAAGGAGGAAGAAGGATGGATGGCAAAGAAAGGAAAATAAGTATGGAAGGAAGAAAGAAAAGGATTGGTGAGTGGATGGGTGGATGGATGAAGGGAAAGGAAAGGAGAGAGCGAGGGGATGGAAGGAAGGAAGGAGAAAAAAGGTTGGATAGATGGAAGAAAGGAAAGAAGGAGGAAGGAAGGAGTAAAAAGGATGGATGAGTGCATGGGTGGATGTATGAAGGGAAGGGAAAGGAGGGAGCAAGGCGGGAAGGAAGGAGAAAAAGGATGGGTGGATAAGAAAGACAGGAAAGGAAGAGAAAGGAAGGAAGGAAGGAATTGGGGAGGAAGGAACAAAAAACAGGAGAGAGTGCGCGCAGGAGGTAGGAAAAAAACAAAAGGAAGGAAGGAGAAAATGAAACCAATGAGGAGGGAAGAAGGGAGGAAAGAAAGAAAAGATGAAGAGTGAAGAAAGAGGAAAGGAGGAAAATGAAGGAAGGAGAAATGAACAGCTTGTTCTTCCCTGTCTGATTAAAACAAGAAATTCTTCCTCTCCTCCAAATAACAGAGTTGGAAGGGACCTTGGAGGTCATCTAATCCAACCCCATGCTCAAGCAGGAAGCCTTTTTCTCCTCCTCCTCCGCCATGGTTGTAGTGCCCCAGGGTTATGTGATCACCCTTAGGGATCTTCCCTCCCAGCTTCCGACAACCAAACTCAAGAAGGGAAGCAGACTCTGTGAGTCGGTTAAGAACAGTGATTCACTTAACAACCATGGGAAAAACAGGTTGTCAAATGGAGCAGGACAGACTCTGATCACATTTGCAGTTGTAAGTCTGGCTTAGCGATGGAAATTCTGTCCTGCCTTGTGGTCATAAGTCCGAGGAGCAGCAAAATTGAAAGCAGAAAACAATAGAGTGACCTCCTCCTCTCTGTCTGCTTCCTCTCCCTATCAGGTCTGCCTTTAATGGAAGGTCTGCTGGAGCAGGGGGTTGGACTAGATGGCCTTGAAGGTCCCTTCCCACTCTGTCATTCGATGATTCTATAACGGTCTCCTACTCGAGCAGGGGGTTGGACTGGATGCCCTCCGAGGTCCCTTCCAGAGTCCTTCTGTGGATTCTATAAATTTCTTAATTTTTTTCCCCCTCCTGATCTAATCTCGGTTTGTGCTCACAGGCAAAGAAAAGGTGGCTTGTTGCAAACTCAGGTTTGTCTCTTCCAGGTCCTTTTGGAACAACCGAATTTTCTGAACCTCCCCCTCTGGGATTCACTCATCCAACAGCCGCTGGTTTTGAACTCCTGTCCTTTCTCAACCCAGCGCCAAATCAGAGCCAAGCAGGTAAGCCCGGGTTTGGAAAGGGAGGCGGGAAAAATCAGGACGTACGATGGGAATACAAGCAGTCCTCGATTTACGACCGCAATTGAGCCCACAAAATTTCAGCCAGGCAGTGTCTTTTGGCACCCGTCATTAAGCAAATCGCAGTTGTTGCTAAGTGAATCATGCAGCCATGACATGGATGCGGCATCCCCAGTTTGTCAGAAGGTCAGAAAATGCTCCTTTGACGACTCTTCCTGCCACAGTTGTTAAGTGAATAACCGCCTTTGTTGAGTTAGTCATTAAATGAAGCGGGCTTCCCCATTAACTCTACTTGTCCGAAGGTCGCCTTCGGCAATGTGATGGTCATTAAGTGTGAAAACTGCTCCCAAGTCCCTTTTTTCAGTGCTGTTGTAACTTCGAACCATCCCTAAACGAACGGTCGTAAATTGAGGACTGGCTGCAGTTTGTTTGGATGCTGGGTTACAGGATTCGAATTGTCCTCCTTATGGCAAAGCGAGCCAGGGTTCACTTAATGACCGTGTTATTAATTTTAACCACTGCTGTAGAGGCAGCCTTCATGCTCCAGATCTTTGTGGCTTAGCGAGACAGTTGTTAAGTGAGCTTTGATTCACTTTTACGACCTTTCTTTCAATAGCTGTTAAACGGATCGCTGCTGTCAGTAAGTGAGTCATGCATTTATTAAGGGAATCTGGCTTCCCCGCTGACCTTGCTCGTCAGACAGTCGCAAAAGGGGATTGTGTGGCCCTCAAGAGACAGCAACTGTCATAACTATGAGTCAGTTGCCAATTTTGATCATTGGGGATGCTGCGACGGTCGTGAGTGTGAAACATGTTTGAGAAAATATTTTCTTTCTTTTTTGTAAAAGAAATATTTTTTTATTTTATAGACAAACATACGTTTAAAACATCAATAATTCCTTCCGTTTCTTCCTGGCTCCTTTCTTTTGTTATTTCTTCTTTCTTCACTTCAATTTAAATTATTACCATTTTTCCACAAATACATTATTATCATTTTCTTACATAATTATCCGTTGCTTATCTAAACCTGAGAAAAGATTTTCAAATAGAAGGGATTTGCTTCATGTTACAACCTTTCTTGGCACGGTCGTTAAGTGAATTACTGCCGTTGATAAGTCACATGTTCGTTAAATGAATCTTCCTCCCTTTGCTCATCGGATGGTGGCAAAAGTGGATCACGTGACCTGGGGATACTCCGTCGTAAATATGAGTCAGCGGCCAAACGGCTGAATTTTGATCACGTGACCATGGGGCTGCAATGGTCATTAAGTGTGAAGCACAGTCCCATTTTCCTGTGCGATCGTCACTTCGAACGGTTGCTAAATGAACTATTGTAAGGCAAGGATTACCTGTGATTCACTTAACGACAATTGCAAGAAAGATGGTAAACGGGGGCTAGACTCACATAAAAACTCTCTCGCTTAGCAATAGAAATGTAGGCCTCCATTTTGGTCATAAGTCGAGGACTCCCTGCTGCGACTCAAGAATCTCAGCCCTTCTAGATTCGTTTTTGCTGGGAAGCAAACACTGGTGCTTACGACTGAATTTACGACCAAGATTTCCATTGCTAAGTGAAACCTTGGTTCAGGGTTAACGTTTCGTCCTGTTTTGTGATCTGGCTTGCCACCGTTGTTAAGCAAATTTGGCTTCCCTCTTTTTGACTTCGCTAATGAATTTCTGTTGCTGAGCGAGACAGTTGCTAAGTGAGTTACGCCGGCTTGTATGACCTTTCTGGTCGCCTATTAAGTGAATTGCTGTGGTTGCTTGGTTATTAAGCAAAGCGGACTTCCCCATGGACTTCGCTTATTAGACCGTCGCAAAAGTGGATCAGGTCATGTGACCCAGGGACACTGCGGCCGTCACGAGTATGAGTCTGTTGCCGAGCATCTGAATTTAGATCTGACCGCGAGGATGCTACGACAGTTGTTAAGCATGACAAACGGTCGTGAATCCATTTTTCCACTGCTATCGTAAATTGGAACGGTCACTAAGTGAACTACCTGTATTTTTCCTGCTTTTGCCCCAACAAAAGAGCGGGAAAAACATAGGTAGTTCACTTACTGACCGTTCCAAGTTACGATGGCACAGAAAAGAGGGTTACTTATGATCAGGGACTTCTGCCCCAGGAAAAGAAGGTTCTCAGGCTACTGGCCCAGAAAGTTTAGGCAGTCTTTGACAAAACGCTTCGTTTAGTGAATGTTCCAAGTTATGACCTCCTTGAAAAATGCGACATAGAACGAGTCCTCACTCTTAACTTCCCCAGGATCCATATTCGGGGGCTAAAGCATGCATTAATCATGGTTTACGTGATCACCATTAGTGACCTTCCTAACCAGCTTCTGACAATAAAACTCAATGCAGGAAGCCGGATTCATTTAACGACCGTGTGATTTGCTTAACAGCCGTGGGCAAAACAGCTTGTCCAACAGAGCCCAATGGAATGAACCGCCACCACGGTTTGCAGTGCGAATTACCCTCTCCCTTGCGGTTGTATGTCTGGCTTAGCGATGGGAATGCAATTCTGCCTTGCAGTCATAAGTTGAGGACTAGCCGTAACAGTGTCCTGTAGATTTGAATCTGGGGTGAGGTCCTCTTCTCTTTCTGTCATCTTCTTCTCTCCATCAAGTTTGCCTTCAAAGGAAGCTATCCTCGCCTTTGGGCAGGAGGTTTGGCCTCATCGTAATGTGGAGCGGTCACTAAGTGAACTACCTGTATTTTTCCTGCTTTTGCCCCAACAAAAGAGCGGGAAAAACATAGGTAGTTCACTTACTGACCGTTCCAAGTTACGATGGCACAGAAAAGAGGGTTACTTATGATCAGGGACTTCTGCCCCAGGAAAAGAAGGTTCTCAGGCTACTGGCCCAGAAAGTTTAGGCAGTCTTTGACAAAACGCTTCGTTTAGTGAATGTTCCAAGTTATGACCTCCTTGAAAAATGCGACATAGAACGAGTCCTCACTCTTAACTTCCCCAGGATCCATATTCGGGGGCTTATTAACCAGCATGCATTAATCATGGTTTACGTGATCACCATTAGTGACCTTCCTAACCAGCTTCTGACAATAAAACTCAATGCAGGAAGCCGGATTCATTTAACGACCGTGTGATTTGCTTAACAGCCGTGGGCAAAACAGCTTGTCCAACAGAGCCCAATGGAATGAACCGCCACCACGGTTTGCAGTGCGAATTACCCTCTCCCTTGCAGTTGTATGTCTGGCTTAGCGATGGGAATGCAATTCTGCCTTGCAGTCATAAGTTGAGGACTAGCCGTAACAGTGTCCTGTAGATTTGAATCTGGGGTGAGGTCCTCTTCTCTTTCTGTCATCTTCTTCTCTCCATCAAGTTTGCCTTCAAAGGAAGCTATCCTCGCCTTTGGGCAGGAGGTTTGGCCTCATCGTAATGTGGAACGGTCACTAAGGTGGTGGCCGTAATGTGAGGACCGTCTTCTCGGAAGGCCTCGTGTTTCCTCTTACCGATGGCATCCTCTTTCCTGCGTCTTGTCCACCAATGGCTGGAGAATGAAGAGCATGTCCTTCTCTTCAACCTTCATCCTCCTTTCTTGACTCCCCAAATAATTGTGGGGGACACCGGGAAGTGGGGTGACCTTCAATGGTCCACAGGTCTTGGCGTGGTCCTTCAAAATCCCCTTGAGATGTTGGGTTCTCTGGAGAAGATTGGAAGGAACCTCGTGTCCCACCTGGTTTCGTGGAAGACCAAGCTGGGGGCCAGAGGACCGACCTGGTCAAGGTCTGCCATGGGTCTTCTGAGGTGGAAACATCTCACCTCTTGTCTTCTTCACAGAGGTCCACCAGGTCCCCATGGAGAAGCTCCACCCTGCTGAAGATGCTCCCTGCTCTGGAGAGCTCACCCCTCCAGAAGCAGAGCAGGTGATGGCCTCCTCAGGTGAGAGAAGAGGGCTTCCCCCATCCCTCCATACGTCTTTTGGGTTGGGCGTCTTTGGGTGGAGAAGATGGTGGAGAAGACAAGGGGTTGAGGTGTCCTGCCACAACGTCCTGTGCGTGAAAGTGGTTTTGTCTACTTGGGTCGATGGTGTGCCCTTTGGCTGAGGAAGCATCTCAGAGTTTGCTCCATACAACTCATTGGATAAGAGGATAAGAGGGGCACCATCAACTTCTCTTCCTCTTTCTCCCCTCTTCTCCATCCGTCTTCTCCATCATCTCCATCCATCTTCTTTTTCTCCTTCTTCTTCTCCCCTTAATTTTCTCCATCCATCTTCTCCTTCATCTTCTCCATCCTTCCTTTTTCTTTTTCTCATTTTCTTCCTTCTCCTTCTTCTCCCCTTAACTTTCTCCATCCATCTTCTTCATATTCTCCATCCATCCACCTTTTTTGCCTTCTCCCTTTGACCTTCTCCTTCATCTTTTCCATCCATCCTTTTCCTTTTTTTCTTCTCCTTCTCCTCTTCATTTCCCTTCTCTGTCTCCTTCTCCTCCTCTACACAAACCGCCTCTCCCTTGAAGAACGGATGATGTTCCTTAGTTGGGTCACGAGATGTCTTCAAGGAAACCACCCAGTTCAGAGAGTACCAAGGACCCCACAGTCCTCCTCCTCCACCCATCCTTCCTTCCGCTCTTTCTTCCAGCATCGATGATGTTCCCTAGTCGGGTCATAAAATGTCTGCAAGGAATCCACCCAGCTCTTTGGACGCTAGTCCTTCTTCTCCCATCCTCTTCCTCATCCTTCCTCTCTCCCTTCACACCGCAGAGAGCCAGCTCTATCCTTCAAGGCAACGGATTTCTGGAGGATCTGCTGATGCTTTTGGGGTTTTAGTTTGGCTCGGGAGGACAACAGAACAGAATAGAACCGTCCTACCGAAGTCCACCGTGATCTCTTCCTGACAAATATTTAAAAAGAAGATAATGCGCGGTTGTAAATCTATTTTCCTCTGTTTCTTCTGCAGTTCCTCCTGCGTTTGAGGGCGCTGTCCCTACCATGGAGGAGCTGATGGGATTTGAACCCTCGCTGGACCAAGGTTTGCTTCTTCAGAAAGGACCTCAAGCAGGTGAGCCGAGTGAGGAGCAGGCAGCCAGAATCGGGCCCACTTCCTTGGCCCGTGTCGCAGCTGCTTCCTTGGGTTGAAGAATTGTAGATTGGATTTTATTCTAATTTCGTTTTAAATCGCTTTTATCAAATTCTAGTAATAATTTGTTTCTGGAACTCTGCACTTTGATGTGGCCCAAGGGCTAATCAATCAATCAATAGACTAAATAAAAGAATGGGAAAAAGGCTCATAAGCTGCCACATTCATTCATTCACCCAGCTACCCATCCATCCCCTTAAGAAGAGGGAGAGGAAGATATAACATAACATAATAACAGAGTTGGAAGGGACCCTGGAGGCCTTCTAGTCCAACCCCCTGCCCAGGCAGGAAACCCTACACCATTTCAGACAAATGGCTATCCAACATTTTCTTAAAAATTTCCAGTGTTGGAGCATTCACAACTTCTGCAGGCAAGTCGTTCCACTTATAAGACAACTGTGGGCTCCTTGGTCCTCTCTGAGCTTGGCTAATTTTTGCAAACCTTTCATGACACAGCTAGGAAATGTAATGAGTGCTAGAAAAGAGGGGGTCTTGTAGAGAGGAGGAGGAGGAGGAGGAGTTCCTCCGCCTCCTGAGCTAGGCTGTTTTCTTGCAGACATTTCATGACCCAACTAGGTAACATCATCAGTGTTAGAAGGGAGGGGTGTGTGTGGAGAGGAGAGGAGGAGGAAGAGGAAAAGGACCATGGGGCCCTTGGTGCTCTAAGCTTGGCTGTTTTCTTGCAGACATTTCACAACCCAACTAGGTAACATGATCAGTGCCATCGGTAGAAGGGAGTGGAGCGTGTGGGGTAACCTCCTTACCACCTTCCCAACTCCAATGCATATTTTCCTAGAAACCTCCCTTAATGGAGTCCATTAAAAGACCCTCCTTCTGTAAGGATGTGCTGGCTCGTAGATGGAGCAAGCCTGCTCAACATCTGGTCAGATGGTTGTCTGAAATGACACCAGGGTCTCCTGCTTGGGGTGGTGGTGGTTCGTCTTGAAGACCTCTAAGGTCCCATCCAACTCTGGGATTCTGTTATCTCTCTGATGGTGCACCTTTTCTGGTTTGAACCTGAACGGCAGCCACCCGTTCCTCGTTCCTGATTTCTGGAGGACTTCCAATGGATGGGACAGAGTGGCTTCATGGTGGTGGTACGTCACTGACCATGGATGGTTTGGAAAGTTGAAAACTGTGGGCCACTCAAGAACATCTGAGCAGTTTCCAAGTAGAAGGAGACAACTCTTTTCTTTCTTCCTTTCTCCAAAACAGGCTTCCTAGAGACCTCCGTGTCGAAAGAACTAAAATCAGAAGACGAAGATATCATTGTCCTCACCGCCGGCAGTTGTCCTATGCTGGAGAAACCAGAAGAAGGGAGCCAGTCCCTTCCCTCTCCGAAGGAGAAAGACGGTTTTCTTGGCCAACAGCCGATGGAAATCAACCTTCCAGCCCAAAAAGCAGAGGAGGCCCAGCCATCACTTCCCTTTCCCGCTCCAGAAGAAGAGAGACCATGTCCCGACTTCAATACAGAAGATCTGTTTCAACCAACGCCAACCAAACCTGGAGAGCATCTTCCACATCTTGCAGGTAAGGAGAACGTTGAAAAAAACAAATCAAAGTTTCATGATGGGCTGTCGTCTCCTACCATTCTAAGTCAAACTCTTTTTCTTCCTCTCTTCTCTAAGCCTGAGCCTCTTCTCTCAGGGGTGCTCTTGATAGATATTGAGTTGGGGGCTGGAGAATTTCAACTAGAAGGGCTTCCATGACATACTTGGGAGACGGATCAGAAGAGCACTTCTGATCCAGGAGTATTCTCTTGGCTTCCTGAGTTGTGTCCCAACGCCCTGCTGTTCAGCACAAGACCTTCTTGAGTTGGACGTAATAGTGTGGGTGGCAGACAGATCTACAATAAATGTCAAGGACCATTGAATCCCTGGTGTTCCCTGATGTTCTCCAGTTGTGTTGGGACTGGACTAATGATAAAGAGGTCTTAAGGCCCTCCACAGAAATTCTTGGAAAGGCTCCTTTGAAGCCCAGAAGTTCTGGAGATGGTTCTTCCAGCATTTCTGGAGAACATCTTTTTGGGCAAGACCAGCCTGAGTTTGTCCACGGGACCACGATGCTTCTGGTCATTGGAGAAAGTTCTTCGGTTTGTGGTGATGATCCTGGTTTTTGTCTTCAGCAGAGTCGATGGGACCTGTTCTTGGGGAGGAGCCCCACGTGGACTTTCCAAGGTCCTTTGTTGATGAGTCCACGTTGGTCAAGGCCAAGGAAATACCTGCCCACCCTGTGGAGCCACCTGTAGGAAAGCTGCCTCCAGAACAAGGGGGTGAGTATCTATGGAGAAGTAGAAGCTGAACCTTCTCTGAAGATCTTCTCTTCCTTCTCCATCCTGCAATTTTTCTCCCTTGCAACTTGCCTTTCTCTTGGTTGATGAAGAATCTCAGGTCTTCTGCTCTGGAAGGTAGATCTTGGCTATTCGATAGAATTAGATAACTGGTAGAAATTGTGGGACAGGAATTATAAATTAACAATGTCAACTGCATATAAGGAGAATTCGTATGAGATGTTTTATAGATGGCACTTAGCACTAGCGAGGTTGGCAAAGATATTTAAAGATAAATCAGCAATTAAGGAGAGAGAACAAACTGAATATTATATGATATAGGAAGTATTTTATCAATGGTTAGAGAATAAAAAAGGAATTTGGAAATTAAGATTAGAGAAAAATAGAAAATATATTAAGATAGATATAAATAAGATGACAATTGTTGGTATACGTATGTTGAGAATCACTATGTTCAATGTTATTATTGTTCAATCATTAGAAGATATAAAGAAGAAAATGAACAATTTTATAATGTTTAATTGTTTAATGTATTGTAATTTTAAGCTTAGAGAAGTAATATTAATGTGAATGATGTTGCAAATGTTGAAGGATGTTGCACAGAGATAGTTGTACCCAGACTACACACTGCTTAAGGAAAGATGGAATGTTTATATTTTAAAAATGGAAAAATAAAAAAAAAATAAAAAAGAAAAGAAAAAGAAATTCTTGGAAAGGGTCCTTTGAAGCCCAGAAGTTCTGGAGATGGTTCCTCCAGCACCTTTGGAGAACATCTTTTTGGGCAAGACCAACCTGAGTTTGTCCACGGGACCACGATGCTTCTGGTCATTGGAGAAAGTTCTTGGTTTGTGGTGATGATCCTGGTTTTTGTCTTCAGCAGAGTCGATGGGACCTGTTCTTGGGGAGGAGCCCCGTGGACTTTCAAGGTCCTTTGTTGATGAGTCCACGTTGGTCAAGGCCAAGGAAATACCTGCCCACCCTGTGGAGCCACCTGTAGAAAGCTGCCTCCAGAACAAGGGGTGAGTATCTATGGAGAAGTAGAAGCTGAACCTTCTCTGAAGATCTTCTCTTCCTTCTCCATCCTGCAATTTTTCTCCCTTGCAACTTGCCTTTCTCTTGGTTGATGAAGAATCTCAGGTCTTCTGCTCTGGAAGGTAGATCTTGGCTATTCGATAGAATTAGATAACTGGTAGAAATTGTGGGACAGGAATTATAAATTAACAATGTCAACTGCATATAAGGAGAATTCGTATGAGATGTTTTATAGATGGCACTTAGCACTAGCGAGGTTGGCAAAGATATTTAAAGATAAATCAGCAATTAAGGAGAGAGAACAAACTGAATATTATATGATATAGGAAGTATTTTATCAATGGTTAGAGAATAAAAAAGGAATTTGGAAATTAAGATTAGAGAAAAATAGAAAATATATTAAGATAGATATAAATAAGATGACAATTGTTGGTATACGTATGTTGAGAATCACTATGTTCAATGTTATTGTTCAATCATTAGAAGATATAAAGAAGAAAATGAACAATTTTATAATGTTTAATTGTTTAATGTATTGTAATTTTAAGCTTAGAGAAGTAATATTAATGTGAATGATGTTGCAAATGTTGAAGGATGTTGCACAGAGATAGTTGTACCCAGACTACACACTGCTTAAGGAAAGATGGAATGTATATATTTTAAAAATGGAAAAATAAAAAAAAAATAAAAAAGAAAAGAAAAAGAAATTCTTGGAAAGGGTCCTTTGAAGCCCAGAAGTTCTGGAGATGGTTCCTCCAGCACCTTTGGAGAACATCTTTTTGGGCAAGACCAACCTGAGTTTGTCCACGGGACCACGATGCTTCTGGTCATTGGAGAAACTTCTTCGGTTTGTGGTGATGATCCTGGTTTTTGTCTTCAGCAGAGTCGATGGGACCTGTTCTTGGGGAGGAGCCCCACGTGGACACTCCAAGGTCCTTTGTTGATGAATCCAAGCTGGTCAAGGCGAAGGAAAAGGAAATACCTGCCCACCCTGTGGAGCCACCTGCAGGAAAGCTGCCTCCAGAACAAGGGGGTGAGTATCTATGGAGAAGTAGAAGCTGAACCTTCTCTGAAGATCTTCTCTTCCTTCTCCATCCGGCAATTTTTCTCCATTGCAACTTGCTTTTCTCTTGGTTGCTGAAGAATCTCAGGTCTTCTGATCTGACAGGTAGATCTTGGTTATACGATAGAATTAGATAACTGGTAGAAATTGTGGGACAGGTATTATAAATTAACGATGTCAACTGCATATAAGGAGAATTCGTATGAGATGTTTTATAGATGGCACCTTGGTTGGCAAAGATGTTTAAAGATAAATCGGCTAATTGGAAGTCCCGCCAGTTACCTGGATCTTACTTTCATATGTGGTGGACATGTGAAGCAGCGAAATAGTATTAGACAAAAATAAAGACATGTTTGGAAAAGATGACAAAACAGCGTATTGCGTTAAAACCAGAAATATTTCTGCTGGGGATCTTACCTGAAACTAATAATAAAGAGAATGCATATTTAATGATTCATATATTAACCACAGCTAGAATTGTATTTAACAACATTGGAAAAGTGAAGAGATTCCCACTGATGGGAAGGGGATTTAGGGAAATACTAGAATGTGCAGAAATGAAGATATTAACACTAGCAATTAAGGAGAGAGAACAAACTGAATATTATATGATATGGGAAGTATTTTATCAATGGTTAGAGAATAAAAAAGGAATTGGGAAATTAAGGAGATTAAAGAAAAATAGAAAATATATTAAGATAGAGATATAAATAAGATGACAGCTGTTGGTATACGTATGATGAGATTAACTATGTTCAATGTTATTGTTGTACTATCATTAGGATATTAAGAAGAAAATGAAGAGTTTTGTAATGTTTAACTGTTTAATGTATTGTAATTTTAAGCTTAGAGAGGTTGCAAATGTGGAAGGATGTTGCACAGAGATAGTTGTACCCAGACGACACACTGCTTAAGGAAAGATGGAATGTTTGTATTTTAAAAATGGAAAAATTAAAAAAAAACTTAAGAAAAAGAAAAAATAAATTCTTGGAAAGGATCCTTTGAAGCCCAGAAGTTCTGGAGATGGTTCTTCCAGCATTTTTGGAGAACATCTTTTTGGGCAAGACCAGCCTGAGTTTGTCCACGGGACCACGATGCTTCTGGTCATTGGAGAAACTTCTTCGGTTTGTGGTGATGATCCTGGTTTTTGTCTTCAGCAGAGTCGATGGGATCTGTTCTTGGGGAGGAGCCCCACGTGGACTCTCCAAGGTCCTTTGTTGATGAGTCCAAGTTGGTCAAGGCGAAGGAAAAGGAAATACCTGCCCATCCTGTGGAGCCACCTGCAGGAAAGCTGCCTCCAGAACAAGGGGGTGAGTATCTATGGAGAAGTAGAAGCTGAACCTTCTCTGAAGATCTTCTTTTCCTTCTCCATCCTGCAATTTTTCTCCATTGCAACTTGCTTTTCTCTTGGTTGCTGAAGAATCTCAGGTCTTCTGATCTGACAGGTAGATCTTGGTTATACGATAGAATTAGATAACTGGTAGAAATTGTGGGACAGGTATTATAAATTAACGATGTCAACTGCATATAAGGAGAATTCGTATGAGATGTTTTATAGATGGCACCTTGGTTGGCAAAGATGTTTAAAGATAAATCGGCTAATTGGAAGTCCCGCCAGTTACCTGGATCTTACTTTCATATGTGGTGGACATGTGAAGAAGCAAAATAATATTAGACAAAAATAAAGACATGTTTGGAAAAGATGACAAAACAGCATATTGCGTTAAAACCAGAAATATTTCTTCTGGGGATCTTACCTGAAACTAATAATAAAGAGAATGCATAGTTAATGATTCATATATTAACCACAGCTAGAATTGTATTTAACAACATTGGAAAAGTGAAGAGATTCCCACTGATGGGAAGGGGATTTAGGGAAATACTAGAATGTGCAGAAATGAAGATATTAACACTAGCAATTAAGGAGAGAGAACAAACTGAATATTATATGATATGGGAAGTATTTTATCAATGGTTAGAGAATAAAAAAGGAATTGGGAAATTAAGGAGATTAAAGAAAAATAGAAAATATATTAAGATAGAGATATAAATAAGATGACAGCTGTTGGTATACGTATGATGAGATTAACTATGTTCAATGTTATTGTTGTACTATCATTAGGATATTAAGAAGAAAATGAAGAGTTTTGTAATGTTTAACTGTTTAATGTATTGTAATTTTAAGCTTAGAGAGGTTGCAAATGTGGAAGGATGTTGCACAGAGATAGTTGTAACCAGACGACACACTGCTTAAGGAAAGATGGAATGTTTGTATTTTAAAAATGGAAAAATTAAAAAAAAACTTAAGAAAAAGAAAAAATAAATTCTTGGAAAGGATCCTTTGAAGCCCAGAAGTTCTGGAGATGGTTCTTCCAGCATTTTTGGAGAACATCTTTTTGGGCAAGACCAGCCTGAGTTTGTCCACGGGACCACGATGCTTCTGGTCATTGGAGAAACTTCTTCGGTTTGTGGTGATGATCCTGGTTTTTGTCTTCAGCAGAGTCGATGGGACCTGTTCTTGGGGAGGAGCCCCACCTGGACTCTCCAAGGTCCTTTGTTGATGAGTCCAAGTTGGTCAAGGCGAAGGAAAAGGAAATACCTGCCCATCCTGTAGAGCCACCTGCAGGAAAGCTGCCTCCAGAACAAGGGGGTGAGTATCTATGGAGAAGTAGAAGCTGAACCTTCTCTGAAGATCTTCTCTTCCTTCTCCATCCGGCAATTTTTCTCCCTTGCAACTTGCCTTTCTCTTGGTTGCTGAAGAACCTCAGGTCTTCTATTCTGGAAGGTAGATCTTACAACATCTTCTTCCGTCACTGCTTTCTCCCTGCCTCTGCTAATGTTGTCCACCAAAACTGGATGGCTTACCTTAGTTGCCCTGATACCTGTGTCCCACGCAGTTCCTTGTTTTGATCTTCCTATTTCTGTGGGTTCCTGAGAACCATTTAAACCAGACACTAAGATCAACACTTTTGGGAAGGTCTGTTAACGACATTGGCCTGCACTTGCGAGAAAGCGGACTTTCCGTATGTTGTCCCTCGTTCTCCTTAAATACATCTTCTGAACACTAAGGGATTGAGATGTTCAGAGACACTTCGATGACCTTCTGTGGTTGAGTAATAGATTGTGTGGAAGTCCAGAAAAAAGATTTCTTCCCTTAAGTTGAGACTTCCACTCTTGCAGGAAGAGTCATAGAATCTTACGGCTGGAAGGGACCTCGGAGATCCAAGTCCAACCCCTTGCCCAAGGCAGGAGACCTTATACCATCCTGGACAAACAGTTGTCCAGTCTACTCCTGTCTGTCTATCTCATTTCTAGCTGTGTCTCAGACATCTTAGCTTGCAAGTATGCTGATCTTCTGAAGTAGAAGATTTCAAGGTTTAAATCCTGATTAAAGGGACAGATCTGGAAAACATTTTAACAAAGTGAAGACGTTCAGCCCTTCCTCAAACCTACCACCATTGGATTACAATGCCCATCATCCCCAAGATAATAGGAGAGTGGACAAGCAGCCACTGAAAGCTAAAATGTGGGGTTAGCGATGCTTAAGAATACCTGTTTATTCTGTTTGATCTATTCATCCCTCTCCTTACCACTTTCTATAGAGCAGGGGTGTCAATCTCAATTTCATTGAGAGCTGCATCAGGGCTGTGATTGACCTCGGGGGACCAGGCGGGCATGGCCGACTGGGTGGGGGTGGCCAGCTTGACCTCACTGCCCAAACTGCTGGCAAGTTTCCTCTTTGCATTGTAGACCAAGACGGCCCTGCAGGCCCGATCCGACCACATTGCAGGCCGGTTCTGGCCCGCAGACCTTGATGTTGACACCCCTGCTGTAGAGAGAGTGGTGAGGACAATGGTTTGGAAGCATTACAGCTGCGGACAGGAAGGTTGTAGAGCAGGGGTGTCAAACTCAAGGCCCATAGGCCTGATCTGGCCTTAGGGCTGCTTAGATCTGGCCTGTGGATCCGCCATGGAAACAGTGAAGGACCAGCCCACAGTGCCTCTGCCAGTGAAAACTGAGCTCGGGGAGGCCACATGCAGCCCGCCTGGGCTCCGTTTTCACTTGGAGAGGACTGCAGGAGGCTGTAGCAAGTGAAAACAGAGCCTCGATGAGTGACATCTAACTGGTCATGCCTGCCCCTGCCCCCCCCAAGGTCAAACACAGCCCTGATGCAGCTTTCAATGAAATCAAGTTTTACACCCCTACTGTAGAGAGAGTGGTGAGGACAGTGTTTGGGAAGCATTGAGTGGTGTGGTGGCCTAGAGGTGGAGCTCTCACCTCACAATCGGAAGGCTATGTTCAATCCTAGGTAGAGGCAGATATTTCTCTCTCTGGGTACGTTGAGAATATCTGCTGAATATAACTCTGCATTGGTGCCAGGAAGGGCATCCAGTCAGTAAATACTCAGTTCCATTTCAGTTGCCCAGACTCCATCCCGCAAGGGATTATAGGGTCATTAAAAAGAGATGGTGGGTGGTTGGGAAGCATTACAGCTTCGGACAGGAAGGCTGTAGAGAGAGTGGTGAGGGCAGTGGAAAAGATTATTGGTAGTTCGCTTCCTTCTATCCAAGACATATAAGCGATGCTTCAGCAGGATTGTCTGGGACACTACACATCTTCTCCAGTTTTCCTTATTACCTTCTGGGAGGGGGCTTCGTGTTATGTGAAGCCAAACATCCAGATTCAATTCCAGTTTTATTCCATACAACATTAATCATATAACATCAACCTTATATTATCTTATTCATTGAGGTAGATGGGATCGAATGGAGCGGTGGCCTAGAGGTGGAGCTCTTGCCTTACAATCAGGAGGCTGTGAGTTCGATCCTAGGTAGAGGCAGATATTTCTCTCTTTGGGCCACACTGAGAATATATCTGCTGAACAAAACTCCGCATTGGAGACAGGAAGGGCATCCGGCCATTCAAATACTCTGCTAGCTCCATTCAGTTGCCGAGACTCCACCCCCAAAAGGTATTATGGGATCGTTAAATGAAGATGATGATGATTGAGATAGATGTGAGAGCTCTTCAGAAAATCTGATCCTTGACCTGTCATCTAGGCAGGGATCAGCGAAGCTTAAACCCCTCCCCCCCTCAAAATGATCCAGTCTAAGTAGACGTTGCCTGCGGTGTAAACATTTGGAACATGATTCTTGGTTCGTGGTGGGTTCTGTCCTTCAGTGACCTTCCTGTATTCCAGGTGGATCTCCCGCCCAAATAAGACATGCTCACAAACCCAGTGACCACCGCAGGTTTGGCAGAGCGAAACCTGTCCAGATGACTCTGGCAGATGCTCCAGAAGATCAGCTTGCAGGTTCTCCAACCCTGAAGAGTCACAGCCCTAGAGGTGGAAACTCCTTTTTCGTGGCCGACTTTGGCTCCACTGGTGGAACTTCTCCCCGTAGCAAGAGATCTCCGAGGAAGGGAGCTGGCCAGGCTTTCGAAGTTGGAGAAGGTTCAAGGGAGCTGTTGCAAGAGGGATGGGACCTCGAGGCGTCGGCTGCCTTGAAGAAGAAGAAGAAGAAAGCAAAGCAGAAGAAAGGGCAGCAGCCACGGGGAGCGGAAACGTGGGAGGACAACTCGAAGAAGTTAAGAAGCCCCCCGGCTGCTGACGAACATCCAAAGGTTCTCCAGGAAAGTCCTCAAGAGGTTTTGTGGGCCTCCCCAGAAGTTCTTGGAAAGGAGAAGCTCATGAAAGAAGGACAACAACTGGAAGGACAACAGCTTCCATACCTTCCTCCTGTGAAGATTGAAGAACCTTCCAAACTTTCGTTGGACCCCAAACCAGGAGAATTGAGCCAAGCCACACTGGCCATGGATGACAGCTCAGCGTGGCGGCCCAAAAGTCCAAAGAAAGAACATTCTGACGAGCTTCGGAAGCACCACGTTGAACAGAAGAAGAAGGCAAGTCCAACTTCTCCTCCTGGTCCTGAAGAAGTAAGTCCCTTTGAGAAAAGGGTGCAGTTGGGGGATCTGACTCCGAAGAACTCAAACATTGATGCCTCAACTTTGAAGACCCACTCTGCCGTGGGGCAGAAGATTGAGGTCCAGGCTCTAGACCCCATGGTTACCCTTGAGAAGGTTGCTCCAGAGTTTCCAAGTCTTGAAAGGAAAGAAGAGTTGGTAGAGGCATCCAAGAAACTTGAGAAGGTCTTAAAGAAGGGCAGGGAGGTCAAGGAAGATGTGACTCTTCCAGCTGAACCAAAACTGGCCGAGCCAATCCAAGAAGGGACTTCTTCTCTTCATCAAGACACAGAAGAAAGCAGAGATGTCTCAGAGATCCCCAAAGAAAGACCACTGGGCAAAAAATCTGATTTTAGTTCTGACAAAACTCCATTCGTGGTGGAAACCAAGTCAGATCCAGCCCAACCCTTGTTTGCTGCTGAGACCCTTGGTGGTGGCCCAGTGTTTTTCATCAACCCAACAGAAGACCCACTTGGTGTTCACCCTCCAGAACATCCGACCAGTCTCAAGTTGAGACACGACCAACCCAAGAAGAGGGGCAGTGATGGAAAAAGCAAGAAAGCAAAGCATGTGCCAGAGCTGGAGGAACACGTTGGTTTGAGCAAAGCTTCAACGGCGGTAGACGTTGAGGGCCTGGGCGAAATCGGTTGGGCAACCCGGAACCCAGAAGAGAATTTTTCCACTTCTCCAGGAGTGAGAGAGAAGCCGAAGAAGAGATCTAGCGTGGGGAAGAGCAGAAGAGCGGAGGAGAGGAGCTCCTTTAGACAACCATTTTTCTCTACTGTGGAAGATCATGAGATGTTTGACCAAACCCAACAGAGAGCAGATGAACCGAAAGAAGGGATTACCGTCTTAGCTACCAGCCAGCAGTTGGGCAGTGCTACAGACGGTGTGAAGCAACCAAGTCCTCCTTCCATCACCTTAAGTGAAAACATCGAAAGTTCTCCAGCTGGACCTGGTCAAAAGGTTGACCTTCCTCCATCAGCATATCCCTTCATCCTGGAGGCCCCTGGAAAACAGACAGAAGGCCAGGTTCTCCTAGAGTTAACAGTCCAAGGCCAGGAAACGTGCGGGCCAAATCAAAACAAGGGACCCACTTTGGCGAGCTCCCCTGGAGGAGATCCCACCTTCATGTGGGCCACCAACAAATCCAAGAAGAGAAGCAGTGATGGGAAAAGCAAGACGGCTCACAAAGGTCCCTCAGGAGAACCACCACCGGAGAAGACATTGGATGGGATTGTCTCTTCAAAGAAAAATGATTTAGTTAACGAAGGGTCTCCTGAGAAGAAGAATCAAGGGCTAGACCTTCCAGGTGCCGCCCAAGTGCAAGTCCCTGCTGAAAAACCGCTGGAAATGACAGGAGGAAAGGAGGAGAAGAAGGTTGGACAGCTGTCCACTTTGGAGGAGAAATCCAAAATTGCAGAGGTCCCTAAAACCAAAGAAACACTATCTAAGGGGCAGGAAGCTAGCCGAGATGAAGCTGGAAAAGGTCCACCCAAGCCAGATGTTGTCCTCCCTCAAGTCCCGGAAGAAGTTAAGAAACAGGAGACTGACTGGCAAAGTCTCCAATTTCCTAAGGTCTTGGAGATGAAGGCAGAACCTTCTGGTGAACACCACCAAAGAGTTAAGATTGAGAAGGTCCCCACCTCTGATGGCATCAAGGAGGAGACATCAGAACATCTCCTCAAGCATCCAGAATCTACAGGCCAGGTTCCTGCCAAGCTCTTTGTTGAGGAAATGCCTACTTTGGAACAATCTATCCATTCACTGGGGAGGTTGGACACCGGGACAGTCATAGAAGATGATAGAGAGACGAAGACCAAAGCAACAACAGCTTCCAGTGAGAAAAAAGATGGGATCCCTGATCTTCCAGTTCTTCAAACCCCACTTGCAAAACCTGAAAAGAAGAGTAGAGAGAAGAAAAGTAAGAAGACCTTGATTGTCCCTCAAGAACCTGTAGTTGCCCAACTAACTAAGGAAGACGTCAACCGTGAAGAACCTCGTGGGGTTGGTGGATTGAGCTTCTCCGTAGGAGAAGTTGAGATTGTAGATGAAAACAGGAACATCAAGAGTTTCCCTTCTGGACGTCAATTACATTGGGAAGAGGACCTCACAAATGTTTTTGACCCAGCTGGACCTCTTGACGAAGCCGTCGCCAAAACTCGTCCCACCTGTCCGTTTTTAGAACACTTCAGCAAGTTGGCCGACGAGCCAAGCCAGGAGCAGTTTTTTCTTCCCAAATTCCTACAAGACGCCAAGCCAGGGGACGAGAAGATTCTGGAGGACCTGCAGGAGAACTTGGCCAAGCTTGAAGGTCGAGAGGCGGAAGCTTCCCTCGTCATGAAAGCCGGCGACGACATCAGGGAAAAGAAGAAGAACAAGCGGACCCCAGCGGACCATCTCTTCAAAACGGAAAAGCAAACGGGAGGAACAGACCTTGAAGACAAAAGACAAGAACTTGGTTCACCAGAAATGGTGGTGGAGAAGCTAAAGATGGCTCCTGGGCTGGTGGCTGAAGGCAGTGACCTCCCTACGGAAACCGAAACTCTTAAGGGATCCAGGAAGGAAGTGTCAACTCTTCAAACTCTAACAACTGTCCTTCTCAGTGGTGGAACCTCAGAGCCAGGAGTGTTAGCAGAAGATAGACAAGAAGATGAAGTGAGGCCTTCTGAGTGTCTAGACAGCTTAGGAAGCAAGACAAGGACAGATAAGGTCCTGGAGGATGGCCTTCTGGAGGAAGTGGGAGGAAGTGGGCTCTCTTCCGATCATCTGGCACCAGACGACAAGAACCTGGCCAAGATAGAACCTCTCCTCCAACCAACCAGCAAAGAGGAGAAAGGACAACTTGGAGAACTGCAAGATGTTCCGAACATGAGATTGGAAGCTGGAGAACCACAAACATCAACTTCTCTGGCGGTCACTGATCATGATGACCGCGGACCACTGGCTGAGACCAAGAAAGCAGGCCGAGCCAAAGCTCCTCCACCGATGAAAGGCTACATGAGACCTACCAAGTCAAGAGGCCTTCCTCCTCCTCCTCCGTCTCTCCCTTCCCTGAAGGATGGAGCTCCAGACCAAGGCAGGAGAAGACCCCCCAAAGCCGATGGCCCGCTTCTCCACAGGCGAGACAAAGGTGTGTGTGCGTGCTTGTGGTTATGGCCTGCCAGCTTCTTCGTGCCTCCTCCATCCAGCTTGGTGTGTGAGAACGTGCTCCATGTTGGTTGCATTGGCACGAGCACCTAACCTCGTTGGCATGACCGCGTTCCAGGCTGTCTTTGAGAACCCAGCTTGCTTTGCGTCACCATGCTAATTGGCCCCGTTTTGGACCTGACCTTAGCAGCTGAGACCCTAAAGCTTCTGCCTGTGTGTGCTTCTGAGCCTTGTGTGTGTATTTTGTGGTCACTAATCTTGAACACTCCACGTGGGAAGGAACCTGTGGTCTGCTGAGGCTGTAGGCCACCTTCTTGTTCAGTTGGAATCTAGGAGGTCAAACACTCTTGAGTAACTTGGTTCCACTGTCAACTGTTAGCAACGTGACTTTCAAATCTGCCTTCATCCTGTCCTTTAGGGTAGATGTTTCCAACAGAAAACCCCAAATGGATTCTGAGGAACATCTTGTACCATCCATGGCAGGAGGTCCTTGAGTCACAGAAGTGAATCAGAGTAGGAGACAATTCCATGATCCAATCTTGAAGTGGGTTGTGGTTTCCTCTTGAACCCAACCATGTTTGGAGCCAGAAGTCCATAATCTCACCAGTCTTTGAGTTTCTCCTTCGTGGTGGCCTTTCTCCGTTCATCTGGAGGTGGCCACCTGGCCTGGTTTGGACCTCCTTCCCTCCTTTTTCAACCCCAGGAGACTCCAATTCACATTGAACGTGGTACGGTTGAGGTGCCATTTTCCAGCAAAACTGAGGTCTGAGCTTGTGTCACTAAGCAAGGTGTGCGTTTGTGCGTGTGTTTTTGTGTAGACCATTCAACAACACCTCTTTAACATTAGCTTGCATGGAAGAAACTTGTGGGAATCCTGTCACATCTTTGACATTGGTTGCAACCCCCGAAGGGATCGCCTTTGGAGGTGGTGGTGGGGGCAAGTTGTGTTTTCTGCACGAAATTGCTCCTTGGAGTTGTGAGTCTGTGTGAGTTTTGTGTGCACGGGGAAGGAAGGTGTCAAAAGTAAAAACAACAACAAAAATGTTTAACGCAAAGGTGTCAAAAACGCATCCTTCTGTTTCCTTGCATGCTGTTGTAGAGGCAGTCCTCGACTTATGATCAGAATCTCTGTTGCTAAGCAAAACATCCGTGAGCCCCATTGGACGACCTCTCTCTTGCCCCCATTGTTAAGGAAGTCCCTGCGGTCGTTCAGTGAGTCACCACGGTAGTGAATTGAATCCAACTACCCCCCGTTGACTTGGCTACTCTGATGGTCGCAAAAGGAGATCACTGTGGCCGTCATAAACACAAGTCCATTGCCAAATGGTCTGAATTTCGACCACATGACCCACGGGGAGGCTGCGGCTGGCCATAAGCGTGAAAAATGGACCTCCGTCCTTTTCTCAGTGCCGCTGCCCCTTGAACGGTCACTAAGTGAACCGTTGTAAGTCAAGGACTATCTGTTGTTGAGCACATTAAGATGAAAAGTTGATGAGGGTGTTGGGAGGTTGGGTTCTACTGGTTCTACTGGTTCCAGTTTGGAACTGGTGAGGGAGCGGAGATGGTTGCGGCACTTGGTCACAATGCGCGCAATGTGGGCTCTAGGTAACACAATTTGGACTTTTGGACTTCCACGCCCAGAATTCCCTGCTGGCTGGGGAATTCTGGGAGTTGAAGTCCATCACTCTTAAAACTTATTGACTGTGGGATTCTGGGAGTCAACATCCATATAGCTTAAAGCAGGGGTCTCCAACTTTTGTCCCTTTAAGACTTGTGGACTTCAACTCCCAGAGTTCCTCAGCCACCTTTGCTGGCTGAGGGACTCTGGGAGTTGAAGTCCACAAGTCTTAAAGGGACCAAGGTTGGAAACCCCTGGCTTAAAGCATGCTGACTGCGGGATTCTGGGAGTTGAAGTGCACATATCTTCAAGTTGATAAGATGGAGAAACAATGCATGGATGGATGTGGAGATAGATACGGATCCGTATTTTTCTGAGCATGCTGCCTGGGGAATTCTGGGAGTTGAAGTCCACCCCTCTTAATTCATGCCAACTAGGGGACTCTGGGATTTGAACATGCAACTTTAAGCATGGTGGCTGGTGGATTCTGGGAGTTGAAATCCATGTAGCTTAAAGAATGCTGGCTGGAGCATTCTGGGAGTCGAAGTCCATCACTCTTAAAACTTACTGACTGCGGGATTCTGGGAATTGAAGTCCATGTAGCTTAAAGCATGCTGACTGGGATTCTGGGAGTTGAAGTCCACCCTTCTTGAAGCTTGTTGGCTGGGGACTTATGGGAGTTGAAGTCCATGTAGCTTAAACCATGCCGTCCGGGGGATTCTGGGAGTTGAAGTCCACCCATCTTAAAGCTGCCAAGGCTGAGGAACACTCTTGTAGGTTCAAGGCTGGGAGGTGGACAATCATACCTCAAAAGCTTGAAGTTGTATGGTCACGTATGGACCGCTGAAGGTGTGTGTAGGGATTCTGGGGACTTCTGGGAGTTGAGGTCCATTCACTTTCAGACTGCCATGGTTAGTCCTTATTTCTTCTGCAAATAGGGCCTTTTTCTGGGAAGACGATGGAAGCGTTAAGAGAGGCCTTCTCCAACCTCGTCTCCTTCCCCCGATGGCACAGTTGAAACATCCCCCCCACCACCACCCTGTGAGGATGGTCCAGGATTGAGTGTGGTTGTGAAGCCAGAGACCCACAATGCAAACTCCCCGTCCCTAAAGTTTATCTGTTAGCCAGTCAATTCTGGTTGACTCACATGGTGCCACCTCATCGCATGTGGATTTTGGTGGACCAGCAAGAGATCCTTCAAGGTGTGGTTGTCTTGGAAACAGGCTGCACAGAGGACCTTGCTGGAAACCATTCCTTGGCTGCTGCTGCTGTGTGTGTGTGTGTGTGTGTGTGTGTGTGTGTGTGTGTGTGTGTGTGTTGCACAGAATCCGTAGTAGCTTAAAGAGCGGAACAAATATAGAAATTTTGTAAGCTGCCGTGGGTGGGAAGCAACAACTCACAACAGAAACCACGGTGTGTTGAAGCCGCAGTCGGTCCGAGGTGGGTTTGAGGTCCATCTCTCCACTGTTCTGTCTCCCACAAAGCCCATTGTCCTCAGCCAAAAGATCCGTACAGAGTGGGCTCAAACTCTGAGGGCCTCAGAAGTTCTCCAGAACTTCGTGTATCCGTTTTGGTCTAGTTGTTCAGGCATCAGGCTAGAAACCGGGAGATGGTGAGTTCTAGTTTTGCCTTAAAAGGTGAAAGTTGACTGGGTGACTTTGGGCCGATTTCTGGGAGATGGTGAGTTCTAGTTCTACACAAGCCATGAAAGCCATCTTAGTGACTTTGGATCAGTCGCTCTCTCTCAGCCCATCCCACCTCACAGGATTGTTGTTATGGGGGAAAAGAGAAGGAAGGAAGGAGAAAGAGGTACATTTGCCACTTTATTTATAACTAATCACAAATCAGGACAAATAGAATGGAGTAGAGTAGAGTAGAATAGAATTGGACAGAGTAGAACAGAATATAGAATGGAATGGAATAACAGAGTTGGAAGGGACCTTAGAGGTCTTCTAGTCCAACCCCCTGCTTAGGCAGGAAACTCTATATCCTTTCAGACAAATGGTTATCCAATATCCGGGCCCTTACGTGTATGCCACTCCTCTACCCACTTTTGACTCGCTTTACCTTGGCCTTACTCTTGCCCTCTGTTTGCAAGTAGTCCTCGACTTACAAACTTCCATTTAGTGACCGTTCGGTCGTACTCCAGCACTGAAAAAAGTTGTCTACAACCTTTTTTCATGCTTGCGACCTTCACAACATTTACGACCATTGATTTAGGGACTGTCTGAAGTTTCAATGGCCCTGGGGGAAAAAAAAAACATTTTTATGGCCGGTCCTCGCGCTTACGACCATCGCACAAATCCGGAGTTACATAATCAAAACCGGCATGTCTTCACCAGGGCCGTCACATGACTGCCCCATTGCATACACAGGTAGTCCTCAACTTACGACTGTTGACGACGGCTTCAAGTGATGATGGATCTGAACCAATGGACTTTATTTATATGACCATCAAGGGTCCTGCGATCAAAATTCAGAGGCTTGGCCCTCAACTCGTATTTATAACAGTGGCAGCATCCCGGGGGGGTCCCATGATTCCATTTTGCGACCTTTGGACAAAGGGGAAAGCCAGCTTCGCTTACACGTCGTGCACCTTTCTGAACAACTGTCGTGATTCGCTTAACAACAGCAGCAAACAAGGTCGTAAAGTGGGGCAAAGCTCACGTAACAACTGTCTTAACTTAGCGACAAGAATGTGGGGCTTGCTTGTGACCATAAGTCGAGGAATACCCAGACTTCCTCTGTGGCGAACATCGCAATCCACTCAGTCGGGAAGCTAGTCAGCGCCTAGTCTGCGCCTGGAATCCCAAGGGAGAGTTCTGTCGAGTGAGGATGGTTGGGTGGGAACACCGGTTTGGGGTGTGTGTGTGTGTGTGAGCATAGTGTATAAAGGACTACGCAACTTTATACTTCTGAAGATGTTCGCTCCCTCTCTCTCCCTGCACCCAGCTCATGGCACCCGTGCTATCTCTCCCGCGGCTGGCTGCTTTTCCACATTGGTGCCGTGACAGGGTAAAAATAGCTCCTTACAAACCGCCAGGCGTTGTGAGTGCAGCAAGCTGTGTGTGTGTGTGTGTGTGTGTGTGTTGTCACATTCCCCCTCCCTTCTCCCACCCACCCAACCCGTATTTAAACAGCATTGTTGCGCTGTGCTTTCTGGCTTCAAAGGCAATTAAATTCAGGCACGTGGCGCCTAGCGGTGCCTGGCTGGACGTCAAAGGGAAGATTCCTGTGACAAGGTAGAGGGGTTATTATAAAGGGGTTGGGAACACGCAGGTGATGTACGACCTCAAAATGCCAAATGCAGACGGTTCTCAACTTACGACCGCATATTTCAGTCACTAAGGAAAGTGGTCATTAAATGAGTCGTGACTGATTTTTTATTTATTTATTTATTTTGCCATGGTTGTTAAACAACTCCCTGAGGGTCATGGGATGAGCCAGCCGGTCATTCAGCAAAGCCGGCTCGTCCCATTGACTTAAGGCTCTCTCTTTTTTTTCAGGGCCGTTAAAACTTCAAACAGTCCCTAAATGAATGGTCATAAGTCGAGGACCACCGGGTGGGGAATTGTGCGCCGTCCTGTCCCTTCCAGTTGAAGAGATTTGCCTTTTTTTCGAAAGGTATACCCCTCATATCATTACGGGCAGTCCTCAACTTATGACCGCTTCTTCTGTTGCTGAGCAAGGTGATTGTTAAGCGGGTTGCGGCCAATTTTACGACCCTTTCCCCCCCCCTCCCCGTGGTTGTTAAGTGAACTGCTTTTGTTGCATAGCGAAACGTGGCCGTTAAGCAAATCGGTCTCCACCCGTTGATCTTGAAGAGTTTCACACCCCAATTTACGACCCTTTTTTCCTACCGTTGTTAAGTGTGAGAACTCCTGCGGTGGTTCAACAAATCAGGGTGGCCGTTAAGCGAATCCGGCTTCCCACATTGCAGAATTGCTTCTTGTTAAGCAAACCGGTTGTCGAGTGAGTCACACCTGATTTTATGACCTTTATCGTCCCTTGGTTGTTAAGTGAATTGCTGCAGTTGTTAAAGGAGTAATACGGTCGTTCAGTGAATCCGGCTCCCCCATTGATTTTGTCTGTCTGAGAATCGGACACTGGGATTATTTGACCCCAGGTTACTGCGACCGTCATAAATATGAGTCAGTTGCCAAGCATCTGAATTTTGATCCCATGGCGATGGGGATGCTGCAACGGTCATATGTGTGAAAAACGGTTACAAGTGCATGTCAGTTTTGGGGGTGTTCCTTGGAACCCCGACAGTGCATTTTTTTCAATGCCGTCGTAACTTTGACTAGTCACTAAATGAATGATTCTAAGTCGAGAACTGCTTATGTCTTGATCAATAGTGGATTTTACTCATCTCTGCTACCGGTTCACTACTGGTAGTAACCGACCATCGGTCTTGACCCCCGAGTGCATTAGCGTCCCTCCTCATTCTCCTTTTCCAGTTAGTTCTTGACTTACGACCACAACGGACACAAGCATTTCCATTGCTAAGCATGGAGGTCCTTAGTCGTGCCCGATGTTATCCTTTGCCATCCGTGTGAAGCAAATCTAGATTCCTGCAGTCGTTAAGCGGATTATGCGGTTTGTTAAGTTAGTGTGGATTCCCTTACTGACTTTGAGAAGGTCACAACTGACGGTCACATGACGCAAGGACGCTGCAACTCTTGCAAACGCATGCCCGTTGCCAAGTGCTGGAATTTTGATCGTGTAATGACGGTCGTAAGTACGAGGACCGGTCCTAAGTCACTTTTTCCAGGGCTGTTTTAACTCGGAACGGTTGCTAAATGAACGGCTGTAAGTTGAGGACTGCTTTATCCCCTCCCCGTCTCTCTGCAGCTGCTCGTGGGGGTCTGGGCAGGAGTCTCTTCCCCATATGTGCTGCCGTTGTAGCGGAAAGACACACGGGCGGTACCATCTGTCGCAAACTCCATCCTTCCCCCTCCCCCGGAGCTCCCCCCCTCTTTGCAAAAAGCTGGTGCCCCAGTTGTTGTTGTGGGTTATTTGTTTGTGCCATACGTCCTGCCACAATCGCAGATGTCCCAGCAAAACAGAACCCCCTTTCAGTGATGTTTTTCTGTTAACGTCACGCGTTAAATCTTCATTTAACAGTGCGCTCGGACACCCGTTTCCTTTGAACGGTTTTTTTTTCTGAATGGCGTCTTTTGTTTGTGGTTACACAAAAGAGAAAACGGTGATGTGAGGTCCTCAGGCTGAAAGAAAAAAGAAAAACGGAGATTTCAAGTCCTCATGTCGCGTACCTGGGGTGTTAAACCATGCTCTCTCATCCTCCCTTAACCCTGGCTTAAAAGATAATAGCGCTTCACCACGCACAGTTTTCCCCGTACGGCTAGGGAGAGATCCCACCCAACCTGAGTTTTTAAAATGCTCGTTTTGTGCAAATGCTTGTTTTAAATGAGAGCGGCGATAGTATGAAGGATCGCTTGCTGCAAGGCGACCACGGGGGGGGCCTGGCGTGTCGTCACCGCATCACGGTGCCCGCCAGCCCAGCTGGGTGGTGTTCCAGCTCGGAGACGGGCGAGGAGCAGCAGGCGAGCAGGCAGGCAGCGATGTCGCTCTCTAACCAGTCCCCTGCACCCCTCGCCGAATACAGCCAGCTGTGCAAAACCCCCAACACCGACGGCTTTTCGGACGCATTCGCCTGCATGGGCACACCGAAGGAATTTGGCGCTGCTGCGTTTGAGTGGCAGCGGACGGAAGGTAAGCTGAGCGAGATCGGGCTCCATGTCCACCCGGCGGGGCCGCGTCAGGACGGGCTGGGGAAAAGCGCCGGCTTTACCGATGAGGACAAGCTGTGTTTTTTCGAAGGGAAGCTGGAGAAGGACCTCAAAACCGTCTCGAAGGACAAAAGGGAAACCGAGGCCCCGAGTAAGCCATGCCAGCCAGCCTCAGGTCACCTTGAGAAGTGGATGCAGGGGTCCGAGAAGAGCCATTCCGGAGAGAGTCTGGGCATCCTCAGTTTAGTCGGCTTGCAGACCGAGCCGGCTGGATGCCTGAGGGGGTCTCCAATCCTGGAACCTAACAGAGGTATCACCGATCAGGAGAAGGCAGCTGGGTCAAAGTCGGGAGAGGTTGACGCCAAAGGCCGTCCGGAGACACCGAAAGACCTCATGAGTCGCCCGATAGAACCAGAGATTCGGGCATGGGCCCCCACTTTCAACCCAGTCTTGTCTGAAGCCACTGGGCCGAAGAACGGAGCCCTTGCCCACAGCCCAGTGGATCTCCTAAAGGACGGTTCACTCCTGAGTGGTTTCGGCTCTGCGCCGAAGCTGGGACCGCCAACGACCATGGTCGAGCTGGCTCACGATGATGGGAAAGGCAGCAGCTTGGTTGGCGCTCTCCCTGAGACAGAAGACGACAGGTTTCTGGCTGAGCTGGAAGACAAACTGGACTCGGCCCCCGAGAGCGGCTTTCTCAGTCGGGGGGGCACCCAGCGGAAGGCGATGCGTCGCGCCATGTCGGAGTGCTCCCACTTGTCTGTCCCCCCCGCCCTCAACCTGGTGGACAAATACCCCGAGCCGGTCACCGTTCCCGACTGGGAGTCCCCACCGAGCATTCTTTCTCAGTGCGTTGCGCCTCGCAAACTAAGCGCACCAATGAAACGATCGGCCACTGTCTCCGAAGAGCAGACCTCTGCCCACCCTCCCGGTCAGGTCAATGCTGCCCCCCTCTGCCCCATTGTGAAGGAGCCTCTCCTCCCCACGGAGGAGGAGGAGGAGGAGGAGAAGAAGAGGGACCAGCAGAACAGCGGTAGTGGCGACACCGTCAAGAGAGAACTGGGCAGCCCGGGCTCATTCCATCCTAAACTGGCGCTGATTCCTGAGACGAGCGATCAGAAAAAAGGAGAACAAGAGGTGGCAGCCGCCAAAGGAAGCCATGCCCAACTTAGCGGGGCCGTCCCTGCCGTGGAGGCAGGCAGAAGTTCTCCAGGGCTGGGCAAAGAGGCATCTTTTCCAGGCATCCTTGGCGCTCCATCTCCCCGGCCAGGCGAGAGAACCCATGACAGTACGTTGTTCAATTTTTTTTTCCCACGGGAGGGCAAGTGGAGCGGAGCGGGTTGGCTCTAGAATTTGTATACAGACGGGAGGACGGCTGGGTTTTTTCCCCCACTGAACAATAGAGCTTCAACTGGCTGAGGAAGGGGAGGGGGGGGTCTGACAAAAGCCCAGAGGGTTATAACTCTTCCCCCCCTCCCCACATTGCATTTACCTCACTTCCCCCCCCCCCTCCCCGCCACCCCACCCTACCCCGAGTTACAGGGCTGTTGCAGAATGCCAACAAGGGAGAAAACTTTAAAAATCAGCATCGATGAAGTTTGCATGCTGTGGACGTGTGTGTGTGTGTGTGTGTGTGTGCGTGTGCGTGTGTGTGTGTGTGTTTGTGTGTGTTTGTGTGTGCGTGTCGAGGCGGAGAACGACTCAAATGAGGCCAGCACAGCCCTGCTGTTCTGCCTAACCAGGATGGCAGCTGTCATGGTGGCTAAGCTGAAGTGGGGGTTCCATTTTTCCCTTCATGTTAGACGCCCGTCCTTTCCAAGCAGGAACCAGCATTTTGGGTCAAGTTTCTAGACCTCAAGATCCCGTCGGCTCATTTTGGGTCTATAGAGGCAGAAATGGGCAGCACAGGGACCTTTATTGGTTTTTTTTTTTTTTTAAATCTTTTGTTTTTCTTCTTTTCTTAAGCTGGTTTGTGCAGATTGGGGTTTATTCATGGCTTCTGAGTGCTGAATTTTGACCATCTTTTGTGGTTTAGGGTTTGGGGTTTTTTAAAACAGCAAATGGGATTGTGTGGGGTGCTGGAAAAGTTTTGGGGGGAAAATAACACAAGCTCTCCAGTATTTGTTCCCATTCAGAGAGAGTTTTTCAACCGGACGTTGAACCTACTTGGCTCTCGTTTCAAAGAGCGTCTGTTCCCATTAACGACCTCCTTGCTCTAAAACTCCATGGCTATTAACGCACATCTGGTTTTGTGTTTCTGGGTATGACCTGAAAAAAAAGGAGGAAGCTGGGAAGGAGACGTCTTGAATTAGATGATGGATGAACTTTGCTTGGAGGAAAGTCAAAAGGTTGGCAGCTAGAAATGGGACTTTTGAAAGGTCCCTCAAAGGAGGTTCTGGAGAAGGTCGGACTAAGAATGGCAGCTCTAGAAAAACTGGAGAAGACACAGCAAAGACTCCCTTCCTTCCTTCCTTCCTTCCTTCCTTCCTTCCTTCCTTCCTTCCTCTTGTCCTTTCTTTCCTTTCTCCTCCTCTCCTTCCTTCTTTCCTTCCTCCTCTCCTTTCTCTCTTCCTTCTACCCCCTCCCTCCTTTCCTGTTCTCCATTCCTTCCTTCTTTCCTCATCCTCCCCTTCCTTCCTTCACTTCTCCTCCCTTCCTCTTGTTCTTCTTTCTTTCCTTCTTTTTTTCCTCCTTTCCTTCCTCCCTCCCTCCCCGTTCCCCATTCCTTCCTTCCTGTTCTCCATTCCATCCTTCCTTCCCTTCTCCTCCCTTCCCCTTTCCTTTCTTTCTTTCCTTCCTCCCTCTCTTCCCTCCTTACTTCCTGCTCTCTTCCTTTCTTCTTTCTTCTCTCCTTCCCTCCGTTTCTCGCCTTCCTTTATTCCTTTTTCTTCCCTCTTTCCTACCTTCCTTCCATTCTTCCCTCTAATTCCTCCTCCTTTCCTCCCTTCCCTCCTTTCTTCCCACTTTCCTTCCTCCCTGCTCCTCCTTTCCTCTCCTTCCTCCTCCTTTCCTTTCTTCCTTTCTCCTTTCATTGCTTTCCTCCTCCCTGTTTCTCCTCCCCTTCCCGCCTTCTTTCCTTCCATCCTCCTCTCCTTCCTTTCTTCTTTCCTTCCTTCCTTCCTCCCCCTCCCTCCCTCCCTCCCTCCCTCCAAGCAGTATCTCCATATTGCTGGCTATTGATGGGCCTCGGTGTCTCACGCAGTGGAGGATGGGTCTCCCAAGCGAAGGAGATCCTCCTCGGATGAGTTTCCGCCATTCCAAGTCGGAGGAGTGATGGCTTCTCCCCCTCAGAGCAGCTGAGAACAAAGGAAGGTCGTTTCCTTTGCGTCACCTTCAAAGCCTGGGCTCGTTTTATGACGATGGGGAAGCCTCTCTTGGGGGCATCCGTCCACAAAAGGGAAAGGGATGAAATCTGGAATTTATGGGTGGGATGATCGGATGGTTTGGGTGAGAGGGAATTAGGGGAAAGAATGTAGGTTGACCTCGGAGGAAGAGAGGGACAAATTTTGCTTTTTATTTCTCTCTCTTGCAAAGAAAGTCAGAAGTCACTCCTTTTTCTATTTTTCGTACTTTTTCATTTCCTTTCTGTCTTGCCTCCTTCCTTCCTTCTCCTCTCCTTCTTTCTTCCCTCATCCCTTCCCTCTCCTTCTTTCCTTTCCTTCCTCTTCTCTATTTTCATTCTTTCCTACTTTCCTTCCCTTTCTTTCTTTCTTTCTTTCTTTCTTTCTTTCTTTCTTTTTCTTACTTTCTTTCTTTCTTACTTTCCCCTTCCTTTTCTTCCTTCCTCCCTCATTCTCCTTTCCTCTTTCTCCCTTCCTTCCTTTCTTCTATCCCTCCTTCTCCTCCTTCCTCATCTCCTTCCTTCCTTCCTCTTCTCTCCCTCTCCCCCTCTCTTTCTTCTTTCTCTCCCTCCCACCTCTTTCTTTTCCTTTCTTCTTTCTTTCTTTCTTTCCTTCCTTCCCTTTCTCTTTTTTCTGCCCCTCCCTCCCTCCTTTTGTTGTTTCCTTCCTTTGCTTTCTCTTTTCCTTTCTTTCCTTCCTCCCTCCTTCCTGTTTTCGTTCCTTCTTACTTTCCATGCTTCTCTTTTGTCCTTTTTCTTTTCCCCTCCCTCTCTACCCTCCCTCCCTCTTCTCTTTTTCTTCATCTCCCCCCACCCAAATCTTTGTAATCTCGCCTGTTTCTCTTTTCTTCTCTTTTGGAAACTCAACCAAGTTCTAATAATTAAAAATAAAAAAAGGAGTGGTTGTCCAGAGCTCAGTTTGGGATTTGGGGGAGGAAGAAGGATGTTTTGACGGACAGAATGCAGACAGTCCTCGACTTATGACCACAGTGGAACCTGAAATACCTTATTGATAAGTGAGACATTTGTTAAGGGCGTTTGGCCCCCTTGTTACAGGTTTTCGGGCCGTGGTCGTTAAGCGAATCACTGCAATAGCTCAGTTTGTCACCCGGTCATTAAGTGAGTCTGGCTCCCCCATTGCTGGTCCAAAGGTCGCAAAAGGGGATCGTGTGACCCTCCATACAGTTGAGAGGCATTTGTTCAGTTGGGGATGCTACAACGGTCGTAAGTGCAAAAACTGGTCGTACGTCCCTTTTGTCCACGCCGTTGTAACTTGAAACGGTCAGTAAGAGGACCATCATAAGCCAAGAGGACTGCCTGTATCGGATTTCTGATTTTGAATTGCCTTCACCGATTTGGAGAGTGGATAAAAGTTGAAAAAAAATAATACCTTCCTTTGTTCCATTTCTTAAAATCCACCAATATGGTCGTAGTCCTCGACTTACGACTGCAACAGAGCCCCCCCCACCTTTCCGCCGCAAAGCGAGACAGCATCAAAGTGAATTTGGTCCCGTTTTACGAACCTTCTTGGCACCTTTGTTAAGTGAATCCCTGCAGTTGGTAAGTCAGTCACACGGTCGTTAAGTGAATCCAGTTTCCCTGTTGACTTCTCGTCAGAAGGTCGCAAAAGGGGACCGTCGTAAATATGAGTCGGTGGCCAAGTGGCTGAATGTTGACTCACGTGACCACGGGACGCTTCGACAGACGTAAGTGTTAACAGTGGACCTGAGTCCCTTTTTTTCAGCGCTGTGACCACTTTGAATGGTCGCTAAACGAACAGATATAAATAGAGGACTATGAACTTACCTGAAATTCTTTCCCTTTTTTTGTGTGCTATATTTATGTCTAATGGGAAAGAATCGGAGCCACGGATCAAAAACTGACTGATTTTAGGAGGTTTCTCTAAAATTTCGGTCCATTTTTTGCTTCCAAATTCCATGTTTTTCCACGATAGATCCCTAAAGTCGATCCCTGGGGGTTTTGGGTGATCCGTAAGGATTTCTATGGAAAGTTTAGGTGACTTCAGTCAAACCAGAAACAAAAGAGCCAGAATTGAGTCCCTGTGACCTCTGCGAATGGCTCGTTTGCATATCTCAAGTTTCTAGTTCCTGGTGAGAGTGCAATTTTTTTATAAATTTTTTTTTGTCAGGTAGACAATACAACTTCCGCATGGCATCGGTGTTGAGTCACAAAAGAGTCCTGCTGGGTTGGGATCTCACTGCTGCTTGCAAGTTTCCTTCTCCTTCAGATCCCGTCAGATCCATCTGACTCTGATCCCCCTTGCGTAATCTACTCTTTCGGATTACGGAAAATCCTCGATTTACAACCGTTCATTTAGTGGACTTGGAAAACTTGGAAAAGAGCAACTTTTGGACCGTGTTTAACACAATAGTGGTCACTTGATCAAAATTCAGACCCTTGGCAACTGACTCGTATTTATGACGGTCGCAGCGTCCCGAGGTCACGTGATCCCCTTTTCGACCGTCTGAGCAACGTCGATGAGGAAACCAGATCCACTTAACAACGGTGGCAAGAAAAGTCATAAAATGGAGCGAAACTGATGCAACAAACATCTCGCTTAGCAATGGACATTTGGGGCTCGATTATGGCCGTAAGTCGAGGACTATGTGTATTGGGGCAAAGAGAGTTGGAGATAGCATGGATTCGGTCAAAGGTTCATCAAACGGGACAAAACTCAATTAAGGACAGTCTCGCTTAGCAGTAGACATGGCCTGAATTGTGGTCATAAAACGAAGACTGCCCGCAGAAAGAAAAGTAGGAGCTGTTAATCTGGATTAAAATTATTTATTTTTTCCTTGGTTTTGGGTTCCGATCCTCCTTCGGTCCCCAGACTCCAGATTTCATGTAATTCAGATTTAATTCAGATGAAAAGCAGACCTGGGGATCGACTGGATCCCCATCCTTGGGGACCCCAAAAGGCGCCAAAAAGGGATCCTTCCCTGGGAAATCCACCCTCTCTCCACCCACAAAAAGAAATCCCCGACCCGCTTCTCCGACAGACTTTTCCGAGCTCGGCTGGGTTTCTCTGAAAAGGCTCCCCGGTGGATCATGGGTGTTGGAGTCCTTTGGCAGGCAGGAAGCTATCCGTGGCTGCTGTTTTTGCACACAAGGGGTTTTTTTGTGTCTTGCTGTTGCTGCGCTCCAGGGTGCCGTCTGTCACTCGCCCTCCCTCCTCCATTTTGTGCGTTGTGACCTAGATTTACGCACGAGAGACGACATCCATCTGACGCCGCCCGGAGAAGCCTCGATTTCTTCTGCCCCGTCAAGCCTGCCTTTCCTTCTCCCTCCCTACATTCCTTCCTTCCTTCCTTCCTTCCTTCCTTCCTTCCTTCCTTCCTTCCTTCCTCACTTCCTCACTTCCTTCCTTTTTCACTTTCAATTCCTTTCTCATTCGCCTCTTTCCTTCCTTCCTTCCTTTTTCTTTCTCCCTTCTCTCTTTCTTTCTCTTCCCCTTCTCCTTCCTTCCACTCTCTGTTCCTCTCTTTCTCTCTTCCCTTTTTGTTTCCTTTCTTCTCTTTCTCTTTCAACGTCCTTTCTTTCTTATATTTCTCCTTCCTCTTTCTCTTCCCTTCCCTTCTTTCCTTCTTCTGTCCCTCTTTCTCTTTTATCTCTTTCTCTTGCCCTTCTTTTGCTTTCTTTCTGTCTTTTTCTTTCTCCGTCAACTTCCTTCCTTCATTTCTTTTTCTCCTCTTTCTCTTGTCGTTCTCCTTCCTTCTTCTGTTCCTCTCCTTTTCTCTTTTGCTTTCTCTTTTTCTCTTCCCTTCTCCTTCCTTCTCTTTCTCTTTCTGTCTTTTTCTTGTCTCTTTCTCTTCCCCTTTTCCTTCCTTCTTTCCCTCCTCCCTCTCTCCCTGTTTCTCCTTCCTTCCTTTCTTCTACCTTCCTTCCCTCCTCCCCTTGCTCCTCCTCCCCTTCCTTCCTTGCTCCCTCCCTCCCTTCTTTCCTTCCTTCTTCTCTTCTTCTCTCTCTCTCTCCCTTCCTTCCTTCCTCTTTCTTTCCCTTTCCCTTTTCTTCCTCCCCTCCCTCCCTCCCTCCTGTCTTCTTCTTGTATTTCTCTTCCCCTTTTCCTTCCTTCCTTTTTCTCTTTCCCCTTCCTTTCATTCTCCCTCTCTCTTTCTGTTTCCTCCCTCCTGTCTTCTCTTCTTGTCTTTCTCTTCCCCTTTTCCTTCCTTCCTTTTTCTCTTTCCCTTTCATCCTCCCTCCCTCCCTCTTTCTGTTTCCTCCCTCTCTCTCTGTTCTTCTCCCCTATCTCCTCCGCAGAGCCCCCAGTGACGCATCCCCCACCCTCATTAAACCAGGCGCCAGCATGTTCTGAAACCCTTCAGGCCTTTTGTGCACGAACTTCCCAATTGTGCAGCCTCTTTCCCACCTCCTTAAATCTCTTTTTTCTCCAGTTTGCTTTTTCAACCTTTTGTGTTTGTGTGTGTGTGTGAGAGAGAGAGAGAGAGAGAGACTCACTCCCTGGAGGTTTAGCCTGGGTTTTGGGATTGTGTGTGTGTGTGTGGGGGGGGGTTAGTCGAGCTTTGTTGAGCTTTTGTGTAGGTACTTTGTGCTGTCTATTGTGCAAGGAAACCGCAAAGCTTTTGTGCAGATTGCAAACTATACAAAGCCAGCTTCTCGGAGCAGGGATTTGGAATTGAATGTCGGACCTGTTTAAAAACAACGGCAGTCCTCAAGATACGACCACGACGGAGCCCCAAATTTCTGTCGCTAAGTGAAACAGTGACCGAGTGAGCTTTGCCCCCTTTTACGGCCTTTCTGGCCACGGTTGTTAAACGAACCTCTGCCTTTGTGTCCCATGGTCGTTTAAGTGAATTCGGCTTCCCCCTTGACTTGCCATTGACTTTGACTGGCTCTCCCAACTGGCTTTAATGGCTAAGGCAAGACTAGAACTCCCCATCTCCTGGTGCTTGGCCCAAAGGCATTCTCTCTCTTCCTCTTCCTCTTTCCCCTCTTCCTCCTCCTCCTCTTTTCCCTTCCTTCCTTTCTTCCTTCCCTCCCTCCCTCCCATCGCCTTCCTTCTTTTCCTTCCTTCTCCATATTCCTCTTCCTTCCTTCCCTTCCTTTCATCCTTCCATTCATCCCTCGCTCCCTCCCATCTCTCTCTTTCTCTCTCCTTCCTTCCTCCTCCTCTTCCTCTCCTCCTCCTCTTCCTTCCTTCCTTTCTTCCTTCCTCCCCTCCCTCCCATCGCCTTCCTTCTTTTCCTTCCTTCTCCATATTCCTCTTCCTTCCTTCCCTTCCTTTCATCCTTCCATTCATCCCTCGCTCCCTCCCATCTCTCTCTTTCTCTCTCTCCTTCCTTCCCCTTCTTCCTCTCTTCCTACTCCTCTTTCCTTCCTGCAATCCTTCCATCCATCCTCCCTTGCTCCCTCCCATCTCTCTCCTCCCCTCCCTCCCACTCGTTCCTTCTTTCTTTCCTGCTCCTCCTCTTCCTCTCCTCCCTCCCTCCCTTCGTCCTTCTCCTTTCTTCCTTCTTTTCTCCATCCCTCTCCTTCTCCTTCCTCCCCTCCCTCCCCCTCTCTTCATTCTTTTCCTTCCTCCTCCCTCCTCCTCTCCTTCCTTCCCACTCCCTTTTCCTTCCTTCCTTTCCCTCCCTTCCCATTTCCCCTCCCTTGTCCTCTCCAGGACCTGGACCTCCCCTCCCCTCCCCTCCCTCCCTCCCCTCCCCTCCTCCTTCCCTCCCTTCCTGGAACTGACATTTGCAAACCGAAATAAAAAAGTCCCATTGATTGGATTCCTTTCCAGAGGGCGGAATTGGATCGTGAAATGCCAGATTCTCCCCCCTTGTGTGATAATCTGCTCGATAATCACAACAACAACAACAACAACACACAACGGCTCCTTTCCAGGCCATCAAATCCCCTCAATTCCCTCCGAGCTCTTTCTCTTTGGTTTATCTGCCCTAAAATGCCCCCAAATGGAGATAATTGCCTTTAATCGGTTGCATAACCCCATCCGGTCTGTTTGTTTGTTTTTTTGTTTTTAATTTAAAAAGAATTAGTAGTTTCCCACTGGGATCCTTTTGCTGGGTAGATTTGCTAGGATTTGGTGAAGGAGTTGCCTATTCCTTTTGTTTCTCTTTTTAAAAAAAATCTGTAATTCCGTGTAGTGCGCTGGCGAAGATCTAATTCGAAGCAATAAAAGTTCTGTTGTGCCCAGTATTTGGGGGGACAGGGGGGTTAAAAATCATCTTCTAAGTATCAAATGTGTCGAATAATCCGAGACGGAAATTCCTCTGGGAAAGACAATGGCACATCACGCAATTTATTCACATTACTTGGTGTAATACAATATTTTTTGGAAGCCAGAAGGGATGGATGGATGTTTTTGCCAGCTTCGCTCAAGGTCTAAGGGATAACTTGGCCACTTGAAGCTGACTGGACTCCAACTCCCAGAATTCCCCAGCATTAAGATTGATGGACTTTCGACTTTCCTAGCCAGCATGCTTTTAAGAGGGGTGGGTTGACTCCCGGAATCCCCCTGCCAGGATACTTTAAGAGGGATAGACTCCAACTCCCAGGTATAACCAGGTTTAAGATGAATGGACTTCGATTCCCAGAATTCTTAGCCACCATGCTTTAAAAGGCATCCACCCAGTATTTGCTAGGGAATTCTGGGAGTCGAAGTCCATCCGTCTTAAAGCATGCTGGCTGGGGGATTCTGGGAGTTGAAGTCCACCCATCTTAACAATGCCAGCATTGAAAAACTGCAGCAGAGGCCCCACAAATGTTCAGGTTTTCATCCTTCCAACATTCCTCTGCTTAACCCCCTTCGAAGGGTGGCAGAGGAGAGACATCCCCCCCCACCCTTAAGTCCTCATAAAAGGGTCTGGGGGTGGTCTTCCTTTGCCCGTCCTCACCATTTTAGAAACTCTTAGTCTGGGACCGCAGGTCCTATGATCCTCGGACAAACCATTGTCTTATCAGATGGCAAAACCTGAAGTCGGTCTTGTGAAAGGGGTGTGTGGTGTGTGTGTGTGTGTGTATTGCAGCTGCCGGGATCTGGGAGGGGTGGTGGGGGAGAGGGTGGCTGCCCATTAGTCAGCCTTGCCCCAAGGAGATTTCTCCTCCTCTCTTGGAGGTCCAAGGGAGTTCTGTGTCCACTCTGGGCTCTCTGACGTCTGTCCTTGACCCCTTTCAGAACCTGGCTGGCTTTGACAAACTGGCGACAAACCGCCTTCAGCCAAGCTGGCTTTTGAACTGTGGGTGAACTAGCTTGGCTGGGAGGCAACGGATGCTGGCCTGTTGCCGGAGGCTGCCGGGAGAAATTTATTCATACATATATACATGTATATGTATGATCGATCTATCTATCTATCTATCTATCTATCTATCTATCTATCTATCTATCTATCTATCTATCTATCTACTTCATCTGTCTGTCTGTCTGTCTTTCTATCTATCTTACCTATCTATGATCTCGATGTATCTATCATCATAGTCTATCTATCTGTCTGTCTGTCTCTGTCTATCTTATCTATCTATGATTTCTGTGTATCTATCATTATCTATCATCTATTTTCTCCATCTATCTTATCTATCTGTGTGTCTGTCATCTGTCTATCTATCTATCTATCTTTCATCTAACTAGTCTGTCTGTCTATCTATCTATCTTATCTATCTATCTTCTCCATCTGTCTTCTCCATCTATCGATCTGTGTCTGTCTGTCTCTCTTTCTTTCTATCTATCCATCCATCCATCCATCCATCCATCTATCTATCTATCTATCTATCCTATCTATCTTATCTATCTATGATCTCTATGTATCTATCGTTATCTATCATCTATCTTCTTCATCTATCTTATATCTATCTATCTATCTATCTTATCTATCTATCCCTTCCTCTCTCCCTCTCACCCTCCATCCTTCCTCCCCCCTCTAATTTCTTTCTTTCTTTCTTTCTTTCTTTCTTTCTTTCTTTCTTTCTTTCTTTCTTTCTTTCTTTCTGTCTGTCTGTCTGTCTGTCTGTCTGTCTGTCTGTCTGTCATCTACCTATCACTATCTGTCTGAGTTTGCAGTGACCCAACCAGCACACAAGTAAATGATTCAGCAGGATTCATTTATAGAAGAAACTTGTTTGTATACAATAATATAAAAGACGATGCATGTATACAATACCCATGCAGCTCTTGCAACGTGGTAGCAAGTACAAGGGTAAGAAGCAGAAGCCACAACCGGAAGAACCAAAACTCGGAAGCACAGAAGCTACAGAATCAATCACGCAAGGACAGACTCTTATAGACACACCAGTTAAGCTAAACCCTGCCCAGGCTCCGAGCTGTATCGCATGGCCCATAGCAGATCTTCTTTCTCGGTCTCCAAATAGTTCCCATCGGCTGTCTTGTAGTTATGGCTATCCTAGCTCATAGTTTCTTATACACTGACCATCCATCCATCCATCTCCAAACTGTGAACTTGGTCATACTTGGCATAATGAAAAAACATTCCGGAATGGTGGACGTTAAGGAATCACAGAATAACAAGAGTTGGAAGGGGCCTAGGAGGTCATCTAGTCCAACCGACCAGGAGACCGGATCCCATTCCAGAAAAATGGTTTGCTTTGAAACTCCTCTGAACCCGGGTGCCTTGGGTTGCCTGGCTGTGTCCGGTTCCTTCGAGGAAGGGGAGGGGAAGGGCTTGAGAGCCATATTTGGGAGACTACCAGCTGTCCTCAAGTTAAAACATTTCATTTAGTGGCCATCCAGGGGAAAAAAAGGATGAAAAAAATGAACTTAGTGCTGTTTTTCACACTTAAACGTCCATTTTTCACACAACCGTGGCAATCTTTCCCCAGGGTCACAGGATCAAAATTCAGCTGCTGGGCAACCGAGTAGTATTTATGACGGTTGCAACAACCCGGGGGGGGGGGGTCTCGCGATCCCCTTTTGTGACCTTCTGATGAGCACTATCCATAGGGAAGTGAATGCAGGTTCTTAACGACTTAACAATTGTTGTGATTCGTTTAACCCCCTGTGCCCAGAAAGGTTGTAAAATGGGGCATAACTCATTTAACAACTGTCTCGCTTAGCAAGGGAATGTTTGGGCTCCATTGCGGTCGTAAGTAGCTATTTTTCCACCTTTTATGGACTTCGATTCCCAGAATTCCCCTGCCAGGTTAAATGGGGTGAAAGGCCAGGATTGCATATGAAGGTTCAATTAAATTGATTGCTGAAAGAATCTTCCCAACTAAATTAATTTATTGGTAAAAACTTGTATAAGAATCTTCTAAAGGAGAAGGAGGAAGAGGAGGAGGAGGAAGGACTCTGGGGTTCGTGGTGCTCTCTGAGCTGGGTGGTTTTGTTGCAGACATCTCATGACCCAACTAGGGAACATAATCAGTGCTAGAAGGGAGTATGGTTTGCTCTGTATTTATGTACAGTTCCTTTGATGCTGTTACCTAGTTGGGTCATAAAATGTTTGCAAGGAAACAGCCCTCCTCCTCCTTGGATACCCCTTCTCTCTTCTAGCGCTTCTAGGTGGGTCATGAAAGGTCTACACCAAGCTCTAGCGCTTCCTCCTCTTCCTCCTTTTCCTCCTCCTAATTCTTCTTCTCCTCCTTCCTCCTTTTCCTCCTCCTCCTAATTCTTGTTGTCATCCTCCTTCTCATTGTTCGCCTCCCCCTCCTCCTTCCTCCTTCTTCTGATTTTCTTCTTCCTCCTCCTTCCGTTTCCTCCTCTCCCTCCTCTCTCCTAGCACTGATGGTGTTGCCTACTTTGGTAATGAAAAGTCTGTCCAAGCTTATAGAACACCAAGGATCCCACAATTCCACCCAGAGCTACACATAGTCTCTTCTACCTTTGGGGCAGATAGCTGTGAACGTGGCTTGCTTTTTACAAGCTAGCTTGTCCCTAAGCCAGGTTCTTAGCTTCACGTCATGGAAACGGAAGTCTGGGGGAGCAGATGGGATATATAAATTCAGCCCCAGGTTTATCCTGGGCTTATGGGTGGGAGGTCCCCTTCAAAGCAAGGTGGAACTTCCTCCCAAGGTCTTGTCTCAGGAGACTGTCCAAGTCCACTCCAAACACAACACTGTGATAGGCACTTGGGCTGCAGTCCTTCAAGCCTTCAAACCCGTTGTATTGTGTGAATTCTGAATTCTGACAGTGTTGTCTCTGGGTCTTTGTTTTGTGTCACCAAACCAGAAGAGGTGAAGGCATCTGTTGAGGTTCCATCATCGGAAGACGCAGCTGCCCTTCCCAGCAAGGACCTTCCACCGAGTCCTGAGAAGAAGACCAAGGTGAGGATTCTTCCACATTTTCTGCTTCTGACATGCTTGATTTCTCACCCTGCTTCTTCTAAGCTAGCGCTAAGGTCTGTTCTCTGAGATGATCCTTCAGGAGAAAGTCCTTGCAATCTGTAGAACGGTGGGTCTCAGCCTTGGTCACTCGAAGGTGTTTGGACTTCAAGTCCACTACTAGCTGGGGACTCCTGGAAGTTGTCCATACATCTTTCAAGCTGCCAAAGTTGAGAAACACTTATGGAAGTTTATGGCTTTGAGGTGGACAACCATTACTTGGTAGTTTGAACATGGATGGACCTTTGGAGATGTATCGACCAAGTCCATATTTGGTCCACTTGCCTTCATCTCCCTTAAAGATGGATGGACACACCTGCCACAGTTGAGAAAAACCTGTTATGAACTTCATGGCTTTTTAGGTGGACATACATAGCTTAGTAGCTTGAACATGTATGGACCATGTGTGGACCATCTCCATATTTGGTTCATCCATCTTCATCGCCATGAAAGATGTGGGGGGCCAACTTACCAAGGTGGAGAAATCCTGCTCCAGGTTCATCAGTAGCACTGATGATATTACCTAATTTGGTAATGAAACGTTGGCAAGAAAACTGTCAGAGACCACCAAGGACTCCCCCAGTTCTCCTCTTCCTCCTCCTTCACAAAGCCCACCTTCCTTCAAGCACTGATGATGTTACATAGTTGGGCAACGATACGTCTGCAAGAAAACCACCAAGATCAGAGAGCAGCAAGGACCCCTGACTGCTATTACAAAACTTCGACTCTTCCTTCCCGAATCCTCTTCCACTTCTGTTCCCCAGAGGACTGATAATCCGATTTTGAAAATTCCCCGGTTCTCCCTTTGATCTCAGAGAACAGAATTATGCCGTCCTTATTTTAATTCTGAATTGACCTGAGTTGCGCCTGGGTTTTGTTTTTTTTAATTTTTTTTTTTTTTTTGCTTTTTTTGCCTAATGTTCAGCCTTTCATTTACAACGCCCGGCTTTTCTGTTTTTCTTTTTTTCGTTCCGTCTCTCTCTCTCTCTCTCTCTCTCTCTCTCTCTGTCGTCTCTTTGTTTTCCGTTCGGCTTGCGGGCATGTTTCCACGTCAAGCCTTCAGCCAGCGTGGGGGTAAAACCCGCTGCAGCGAAAGCCAAGCCCGGGACGGCTGGCGTTTCCCCCGCCAAGCGGCCGGCTTCGGCCACCCTGGGCCCAAGCAAAAAGGCCACTGCCAGTCCCTCTGCGGCAGCGACCACCACGCCCAAACGCCCGTCGACCGGTGGCGCACGACCCTCCAATTTAACTTCCCGAGAGGTTAAACCGAAGGTAAGCAAGCTTCCACACCCTCTGGAAATTGCAGAGACCGTGCCGGGAATGGTGTGTGTTTTTTCCGCCTTTGTAAGACATTTTGGATATTCGCTGTTGAACGTAGAAAACGCCTCCAGCGTCTTGATGAAGAGATGTTGGCTATTGAAGTGGCAGATAAGAGACGGCAGAACCCACCCCTCTATAACGAGTGGAGAAAGACACTTAGAAGAGAGGCTGTACAGAAGACGGCTTCCGTAAATCTCTCTGGTTTAGATAGTTTAGATGGCTTTAATAATATGTCTCCTGCTTGAGCAGGAGTGACCTCCGAGGTCCCTTCCAACTCTGTTGACTCTGCTTGAACAGGGGTTTAGACTAGATCAGGGTTCTCCAACCTTAACCACTTTAAGACTTGTGGACTTCAACTCCCGGAACTCTGGGAGTTGAAGTCCACAAGTTTTAAAGTGACCAAGGTTGGAGACCCCTGGACCAGATGACCTCTAAGGCCCCTCCCAACTGTGCATGTCAACCCGAAGGAACTTCTGGAGAACATGGAATACGCCCCTTGTTCCGACGCAATTTCTTTCTCCTTACTAGGCGACCGACGTTAAGATCCCAGAGAAGAAGGTGCCCCTTTCCAAGTCCCCTTCTGCGACCTCCCCTCGGCCAACTGTGAAGACCACTTCGGCTACTTCCAAGCCTCCGGTGGCTGCTGGTGGGACGTTGCCCAGCCCAAGGACCACAGCTGGTTTGCCACTGAAGAAGCCCTCTGGTGAGTCGTCCCCTGGTGCCTGGGAAATTCTGGGGAGGGGGCCTTTTGTGGATGGAGGGTTGGGAGGTGGGCCGTCACCGTGGGTCATTGGAGGTTGAAGGAGCTACGTGGAGCCTTGGGTTGGTCTCCAGGGCCCCAGGAAATCTAACCCGACTTGGGAATGGGGTTAGACGCAGAATGTAGATGCAAAAGAAGGAAGATCCTTCCTTCCTTCCTTCCTTCCTTCCTTCCTTCCTTCCTTCCTTCCTTCCTTCCTTCCTTCCTTCCTTCCTTCCTTCCTTCCTTCCTTCCTTCCTTCCTTCCTTCCTTCCTTCCTTTCCTCTGGGTTGTCGTCACAGGGAAAATGCGAAGGGGAAGGTTTGTCGGATACATTCTTGGATTCTTCATAAAAATAACAACAACAACTACAAAAGCAGGTTGGGAATTAACCGACGTTGGTCTCTTTTATGTTGTGCAGCCATCAAGACAGAAATCAAAGCCGCCGATGCGAAGAAGGTCCCGGCAAAGTCATCAACAGGTAATCCCCCTCTCGGATCCATTCCTCAAATGTCCTCCTTTCTCCATGGGATGCTGCTGTCCCCCTCACCTTCCTCTTCCACTTCCCCCCTTGCAGCTGAGCCCAGCCGTCCCAAGAGCGCACCGGCTTCCACCACTTCTTCTCCTGCACCTTTGGGACCCTCGGCCGCCCGTCCTAAGGCAAAACCCGTGGGTTCCAAGTCTCCGGGGATGGCGGGCGTCACAGCCGAAGCCAAGAAGCCACCATCGGCACCCAAGGCTCTTCCCAAAACCAGCCCAGTCTCCAAGCCTTCCCGTCCTTCCACCAGTATCTCCGTTCCGGATCTGAAGAACGTCCGGTCCAAGATCGGTTCCACAGATAACATCAAATATCAGCCGGGTGGAGGAAAGGTGAGTTGTTCTCCTAAGGGACCACCGTCGATCCGAAGAGATCCAGAGATGGTTCCTCAACCCAATAACCTTGCGGAGATGCCACCATCCTGGTTTGGAAGTATGGAGTGCAGGAGATTAATTAGTTGGTCACATGGAGAGAGAGAAAGAGGGACCATGGCTGAATATGCTTGGCTCAGTTCTGATGGAGCAGGATCTTTGCCGTTCAGATATCACTGTCCCAAGGAGAAGGACCTCAACTTCCTAACAGCTAGTGTCTTGGGTGAGAGTTCGCTGTGAGCAGGAGGTGTTTATGAACCTTCTCTTTCTTGGTCAAGAGGTTGGGGAAGTCCTGATGGACTCCAGAAACACGTCCATGGAGCTTCCCTGCCGTGATAGGGAAGGGGTTGACCCAGGATTGGTGGTAGATGTTTGTTGGGACTCCTCAAGGTAGCCTGTAAGCAGGACTTTCATAGCGGACCCCTTTGGAAGATGAATCCAGAGCTGGCCCAGAGAACCTCATCGCTGCTGAAAGTCCCTGTAGAAGAGAATTTTTGTAGCTCAGGGTTGAACTTTTGGAGAGGGGCCTTGGTGCCCTCTGAGCTGGGTGGTTTCCTTGGAGATGTTTTGTGACCCAACTAGGGAACATCATCAGTGGTAGAAGGGAGGAGGGTTTGAAGGGGAGGGGGACTTGAGCTTGATGGTTTCCTTGCAGACATTTTGTGACCCAACTAGGGAACCCCCCGCTTCTAGCACTAATGATGTTCCTTAGTTTGGTCATGAAATGTTCTATAAGCAAACAACCAAGCTCAGAGAACACCAAGAACCCTACAGCCCTCTTCCTCCTCCTCCTCCTCCTCCTCCTCTTCCTCCTCCTCCTCCTCTTTGCAACATTCCCCTCCTTTCTAGCACTGATGATGGGTCACGAAACGTCCACAAGGAAACCACCCAGCTCAGAAACCACCAAGGACTTCCCAATCCTGAAGGTCTCTGCTAGGACCCTCTAAACTAACTAGCCTGGTCTTCTTGGCCAAAGCGTTGCTGAAGACTTCATTGATCATTTTATTGATCGAGTTGTTCATTCACTCATTCATTTCTTTGGATCAGTTGATCATCTTCAATAGACATGATGTTCTCACTTCTCCAAGGTTGACAGTTCACTGCCCACTCTTCATTCGCCTATGAGTTGAGCCCATATCTTGGTTTTCCATCCCTTCCCATCCCGGAAGGACCACCTGAAACTTAGCTCTAAGATAAGGGGGGCCTCTGGTGGCTCAGCAGACGAAGTCTGTCTGTTATTAACACAGCTGCTTGCAATTACTGCAGGTTCAGGTCCCACCAGGCCCAAGGTTGAGTCAGCCTTCCATCCTTTATAAGGTAGGTAAAATGAGGACCCAGATTGTTGCGGGCAATAAGTTGACTTTGTATATAATATACAAATGGATGAAGACTATTGCCTGACATAGTGTAAGCCGCCCTGAGTCTTCGGAGAAGGGCGGGATATAAATGCAAATAAAATAAAAAAAAAGATGGAGATCATGAATGACCAGGGAAGAACCTGAAGGAATGTCTATCATTCTCCACCTTGAATGTCTCTCTCTCTCTTACTTTATTCTCACTGGTAGCAAAGACAGACATATCCATGATTGTCCATGTCCTGCTCCAGAACTCTTGTTTTTCCACACTTGGCTACTTCAATATGGGTGGACTTCCAGCTCCCAAAATTCCATCAGTGTGGAATTCTGGGAGTTGAAGTCCACCCATCTTAAAGGGGTCAACTTTGAAACATTGTCCCAGAGTTGATTCTGATGGACCAACGGTTTCCAGCAGCCTTCATGTTCAGCAGATGTTTTCCTGGATCTTGATTTGATGGTGGAACATGAGAGCTGGAGGAAAGAGGGAATTCAACCTCCAAGCGAAATGACCATCTTTCTTGGAGCGGGGTGGAGAAGGGGGAAGGAGTGTCTGGAGGAGGTTATCTCTCTCTAGATATGAAGGATCCACTCTCATCCAGTGGACGAGTGGTCCAGAAGAAGACTTTGTTGCTTGTGAACTTCTGTAGATCTTCCTTCTGGCCTGGGTTGAGATCCCCAGCAGGTCAGCTGACCAGCCCAGTGGCCGAGGAACTGGAGAACTGTCATCTCGATAGCTTCTGGAGGACCACAACTTCACCACTACAGAGGGATTTTCATAGGAACATCTCCATCCTTATGGTCTTCTCTCAGTCGTTCGCAACTCTTTGTCCAACATCCTGTTGCGTTGTGGCAATGGCCCTCTTGAGCAAATCAAGCTTTCGAATGCTGGATTGTTGGTGGACACCTAGAAATATCTCCTCAACTTCCTGGGTTGCTTTCATTTGGGGGGAAATGCCGGCTCACGGTGGAAGCCAACCTGGTTTCTTAAACCCTAGTCTGATTTCTCTAGTTTAAATTTCATAAGTAACCCTGGACACCAGTTGTGGTGATAAAGGAGATGGTCATAGCTTCTTGTGATACCTCACTGGTGTTTAGTTTTGAAGGCTACTCAAAGAAATCCAACCATTGGATCTTCTTGAGAGCCAGATCTTGACTTCAAGCCTCCATGTTTTTGTCACGTGGGTTGAAAGAATGGAATTCTTGGAAATTTTGGAATAGTAGATAAGAATATCTGGAATTCAGGATTGAACGGTGAAGTTCTTAGTGCTCTCTGAGCTTGGTGGTTTTCTTGCAGACGTCTCATGACCCAGCTAGGGAACATCATCAGGGCTAGAAGGGAGTGGGTATCCTCTCTGTTGATGCCCAATCCCTTCCAGCATTGATGATGCTACCTAGTTGGGTCATGAGATGTCTGCAAGAAAACGACCAAGCTCAGAGAGCCACAAGGAACCCACAGTCGTCGTCGTCCCCACGAATCCCACCTCTTTGTAGCACTGATAACATAATCTAGTTGGGTCACGAAACGTCCGCGGAGAACCCATCAAGCTCAGAGCGCACCAAAGGCTGAACAATTTTGAGACGCTTAAAAAAGTGCAGGGCAGTCACGACGGAGCAAAACAATTTTTCAACCTGAGCCACCTGAAGATATGCGGACTTCAAGTCCCAGAATCCCCCAGCCAGGGTGCATACTGGGAGTTGAAGTCCACATATCTTCCAAGTGGCTGAAAAATGCTGCTTTGAATTCTTTTGTTTTGAAAACCGCGAATAATAATAATAATAATAATAATAATAATAATAATAATAATAATAATAATAATACTACAAACAAACAAACCAGTCAATGGTATTTGTGATGCCTTTTTGAATGTTCAGTTGACTGAGTTTCATGTTTAATGAATAAAGATAAATAATAATAACAACAACAACAATAATAATAATAAACAACCTACAATACACCATCGCACCATTTACACCAGGTTTACGTCAAACGTGTCCAGCCTACGTTAAGCTTCACTTTCATCTAGTTTCGCTCTGATTGTGTCCAAGTCAGTTTCACCTGCTCCAACCCATCTGCAGAGAATCTCCAGATTGCGTGAGAAAAAAATAAAATCAAATCTGGAAGAACAAAAATGCAGTTACTCCTGGATGTACAACTGCCACCGAGCCCCGCTATTTCTGTTGCTAAGCGAGACAAATGGGGTCCCGTTTTACGACGTTTCTCATCCCCCTTTACTGAGTGAATTACTGCAGTCATGAAGTTATCTCACGGTTGTTAAGTGAAATCTGGCTTTCCCTTTGACGTGGCTCGTCAGAAGGTTGCAAAAATTGATCACATGACCCCACAACCATCGTAAGTGTGAACCAACTATGTCTGAATTTTGATCCCATGTCCATGGCTGCCACGGTCGTAAGTGTGAAAACAGTCATAAGCCCTTTTCCCTCCCCAGTGGCGTTGTAACTTCAAACCGCCAGTAAATGAACTGTTGTAAGTCAAGGAGTACCTGAAAGATAGGAAGAATGTCCACCTGCCCAAAGGTGCCAACGAAGGCAATCCTTGACTTACAACTATTCATTTAACGACCGAAGTCCTCATATGTGCAACCGGTCCTCACTGTTACGACCATCCGTAGCATCCCCACTCTCATATAAGCTTGGAACTCACAACAGTTGCGACTTTCCCAGCCAGCTTCCGTGAAGCCACGTGAACAGATTACCCCAGTTTCGCTTAACGGCTGTGTCACTCGCTTAAGGACAGCCAGGGATTTGCTTCAAAACCCTGGCCAAAAGGTTGTGGACACATGGGACGCCCTTCGCCTCTGTCTCGCTTAGTGACAGAAACTTGCGGTCGTAAGTCTGAGGACCCCCTGCGATCTGCACCGTCGCTCGAGCAGCCCGTTGGCGACAGCAACGGGACATTGTTTTGCCATTCTGATGATCTGAAAACTCCTAACTTTATCTTCATTTTAGGCCAAAATAGAGAAAAAGTCCACTATGGCTACCCGAAACTCCGAACCCAACGCGGTATCCAAAACCACTCCAAATAAAACAACCGTTTCTAAAGAGGGGCTCGCAAAGTCACCCAACGGGAAAGTGAGTCCTCTTTTCGACTTCCGACGCTTGGGAGAGGAGAGAGCCACCTCCCCTCCTAGATTTTCTTCTCCTGGTAGTCCTTGGCTTACGACCGTTTCCTGAACGACGGTACGGAAGTTCCAGCGGCGCCAAAAAAAAAAAAAAGCCACTTGCCGTGTCATTTTTAAAAAAACTCTCCCTGATCACCTGATCCAAATTACGACGCTTGGCAGCTGGTGTGACTTACGATGGTTGCAGCGTCCCGGGGGGGTGGGGGGGCGTCACGCGAACCCCTCTCGCGACCTTCCGACCTTGGGAAGCCCGATTCCCTTAACAACCGTGCCACTCATTTCGTAACGGTTGGCTAAGCGATGACGGCGACAGAGGTCGTTGAGCGGGGCCAAAACTCCCTTGCCCGGCATCTCGCTTAGCGACAGTGGTCGTAAGTTGAAGACTACCTAGATTTTTATTTTTATTTTTATTTTTTCGTCTTCTTACTCTCCTCTTTGGGTCACTTTTTCTTCCTCTCTGACTTGATTCTGAGTCTTTTTTCGGGACCCTCCGCTCCTGCACGACGCTTTTTGGAAGGGGGCCGCGTTGCCAGGGAAGATGGGTCTCTGAGTAGGAGTCTTTTCGGTCGACTAAGGAAGGAGCTGAGGGGCTTGCGGGGAGGCTGGGGCTTTTTTCCAGAAAGAAGAAAAAAATATATTGCTGTCCTTCTGGCCGAAGTGCCCCTTAAGATGTCCCCACCTTGGTTCCGATTTATCGTCACACTTGTTCATCACATAATTTATTAAGTCCAAAAAAAAAAAACAACCTGGTTACGAGTCCAGGGTCTCTCAATCTTGGCCTGTGGGAAGATGGCAGTGGTGGTGGGATTATAACTCCCAAAATTCCCCAGCCAGGATTTAAATCGACAAGAAGCCTCCGGGTCTCATTGCCTGTTGGATACAAGTTAGTTAAAAAGGCATTCGACAGCATAGTGTGGCAAATGTTAGTTAGCCCTTGAAAGAAAGATTATATATGTAAGTCTTGGCATATTCGGGTCTTTTCCCGTGTAAGGTTGAGAGTATCTTGGCGACGTTTCGACGAGGTCTCACTCGTCATCTTCAGGCTGGTGCTTTAAGCTGAAAGCACCAGCCTGAAGATGACGAGTGAGACCTCGTCGAAACGTCGCCAAGATACTCTCAACCTTACACGGGAAAAGACCCGAATATGCCAAGACCTACATACCTATACCCGTGAAAACCTACCAGCTCCCGAAATCCACTCAGATCCCTTGGCAGGAGGGTTGATTCTTTTCCCAAGGATTTCTCAAGGATCCCCTCCCTTGGGCATGGAGGGGGGAGGCCCTTTGCAGAGAGCCTGAGCCCCTTCGAGGAGGACGGGGGGGGGCCCACCCTGAGTGAGCTGCTTTGCAGGAGGTGCTGCTTTTAACCAATCCTCTTTTCCTTCGCTTTCCTTCGTCTGTGGCTCCTTCGTTTTTTCTCTCTCCTCTTCTCCTTCCTCTGTCTCCTCCTCCCCCTTCCTCCTTTCCTTTGCTGTATCCATGACTCTTTATCTTCTCCTCTTCCTCCTCCTCCTTACCCACATTCCTTCACTATGGCTCCTTCATTTTTTTCTCTTTTTACCTTCTTCTGTCTCCTCCTCCTGGTTTCCTTCACTGAATCCGTACTCCTTCTTTTCCTTCTTCTGCTTCCTTTGTCTCCTCCTCTTCTTTCACTCCGTCCTCCTCTTCAGAGCTTCGTGGCTCCTTCTTTTTTCTCTTCCTTCCTCTCTGCCCCTTCCTCCTCCTCTCTGTCGCTGAGCCCATGACCCCTCCTCTTCCTTCTTCTCCTCTTCCTTACCCACATTCCTTCATTCTTTCTCTCTTTTCTTCTGTCTCCTCCTCCTCCTCCTCCTCCTTATCCTTCTGATTTCCTTCACTGAGTCCCTGACTCCTTCATTTTTCTTTCTCCTTCCTCTCTCTCTTCTCCTTCCTCTGTCTCCTCCTCCCCCTTCCTCCTTTCCTTTGCTGTATCCATGACTCTTTATCTTCTCCTCTTCCTCCTCCTCCTTACCCACATTCCTTCACTATGGCTCCTTCATTTTTTTCTCTTTTTACCTTCTTCTGTCTCCTCCTCCTGGTTTCCTTCACTGAATCCGTACTCCTTCTTTTTCCTTCTTCTGCTTCCTTTGTCTCCTCCTCTTCTTTCACTCCGTCCTCCTCTTCAGAGCTTCGTGGCTCCTTCTTTTTTCTCTTCCTTCCTCTCTGCCCCTTCCTCCTCCTCTCTGTCGCTGAGCCCATGACCCCTCCTCTTCCTTCTTCTCCTCTTCCTTACCCACATTCCTTCATTCTTTCTCTTCTTTTTCTTCTGTCTCCTCCTCCTCCTCCTCCTCCTTATCCTTCTGATTTCCTTCACTGAGTCCCTGACTCCTTCATTTTTTCTTTTCTCCTTCCTCTCTCCTCTTCTCCTTCCTCTGTCTCCTCCTCCCCCTTCCTCCTTTCCTTTGCTGTATCCATGACTCTTTATCTTCTCCTCTTCCTCCTCCTCCTTACCCACATTCCTTCACTATGGCTCCCTCATTTTTTTCTCTTTTTACCTTCTTCTGTCTCCTCCTCCTGGTTTCCTTCACTGAATCCGTACTCCTTCTTTTTCCTTCTTCTGCTTCCTTTGTCTCCTCCTCTTCTTTCACCCCGTCCTCCTCTTCAGAGCTTCGTGGCTCCTACTTTTTTCTCTTCCTTCCTCTCTGCCCCTTCCTCCTCCTCTCTGTCGCTGAGCCCATGACCCCTCCTCTTCCTTCTTCTCCTCTTCCTTACCCACATTCCTTCATTCTTTCTCTTCTTTTTCTTCTGTCTCCTCCTCCTCCTCCTCCTCCTTATCCTTCTGATTTCCTTCACTGAGTCCCTGACTCCTTCATTTTTTCTTTTCTCCTTCCTCTCTCCTCTTCCTCCTCTCTTCCTCCTTTTTTTTGCTGAGTCCTTGATTCCTTCTCTTCTCCTCCTCCACCTCCACCATTTTTCCTTCTCTGAATCCATGGCTTCTTTGTTTTTTTCTCTTCTTTTCCTTGTCTGTCTTCTTCTCCTCATCCTCATCCCCTTCCTCCTCCAGGTTTCCTTCCTGACTCCTTCAGGTTTTTTTCTCCTCCTCCCCCTCCTCCTCCACTATCTTGTCTTTGCTGAGTTCGTGGCTCCTTCACTTTTTCTTTTCTCCCTCTGACTCCTCCTCTTCCTCCTTTTTTCCATGTCATTTTTTTCCTCTCCTCCTTCCTGTCTTCTTTTCCTTCTCTCCTTCCTTTGTCTCCTCCTATTCCCTGTCCCTGCCTGGTCCCCCCCCTAACCCTTGGAGTCGTTTGGATGGCGTGGCTAACACCCGCTTGCGCTCTTGTCTGTCTTTTCCCTCGGTTTGTCGTGTGACTCCCAGAGAGAGAGAGAGAAAGAGGGAAAGAGGAAGAGAGAGGGGGAGGGGGAGAGGGAGAGAGAGAAAAAGAGGGAGAGGGAGAGAGGAAGAGAAAGACAGAGGAAGAGAGAGAAAGGAAGAGAGAGAGAAAGAGAGGAACAGAGAAAAAAGAGGGAGAAAGAGAAAAAGGGAGAGAAAAAGAAAGGGAGAGAGAGAAAGAGAGAGAAAGAGGGAGAGAAAGAGAAAAAAGAGGGAGAAAGATAGGAAGAGGGAGAGGGGGAGAGAGGCAGAGAGAAAAAGAGGGAGAGAAAGAGGAAGAGAGAGAAAGGGAGAGAGGAAAAGAAAGACAGAAAGAGGAAGAGGAGAGAGAAAGAGGGAGAGAGAGAAAGAGGAAAGGGAAGGGGGAGGAGGGAGAGAGAGAGAGAAAAAGAGAGAAAGAGAAAAATGGACAGGAAGAGGTAGAGAGAGAAAGGAAGAGAGAGAGAGAGAGGGACAGAGAAAAGAGGAGAAAGAGAAAGGAGAGAAAGAGAAAGGAGAGAGGAAGAGGAAGAGAAAGAGAGAGGAAGAGAGGGAGAGAAAGAGAAAAAAGAGGGAGAAAGAGAAAGGAAGGGGGGGGAGAGAGGCAGAGAGAGAAAAAGAGGGAGAGAAAGAGGAAGAGAGAGAAAGAGGGAGAGAGGAAAAGAAAGACAGAAAAGGGGGGGGAGAGAGAGAGAGAGAGAGAGATAAACCTAACCAGTCCTTTTCCCTTTGTGTCCTTCTCTCCATCTCTGTTGACACTCCAGGTCCAGATACTCTCCAAAAAAGCGAACTACAGCCACGTCCAGTCCAAATGTGGATCCAAGGACAATATTAAGCATGTCCCTGGAGGTGGGAATGTAAGTACATCAGGACCTGAGGGCAGTTGTCTTCTTCTTCCTCCTGACTAACTCTTCTTCCTCCTCCTCCTCCTCCTCCTCCTCTTCTCTTCTTCGGTGTGCTCATTTCGACTCTGAAGTTGTTCTACCTGTGTATGTATATCTCTGTGTGTGTGTGTGTGTGTGTGTGTATGTGTATGTATTTCTTGGGGAAGTGGGGGGGTGTAGAAGTGGACCTTTGCCTCCCATCCCCCAAGCATCTCAAGTGGGGAGGGGCGGGGAAGGACTGACATCTGGATTTGGGTAGGTTACAATCGGGACCAAGCTGAAAAAGTTGAGGTTTTGTGTGTGTGTGTTGTTTTTTTAAGAAAGGGTGGAGGCTACCTGGGAATTGGGTGAAAAAGCGGAGGGGGAGAGAAAGAATGAGAGAGAGAGATGAGGTGAGAAATGATGGACAGAGAGATGGATGGATGGTAGATGATACACGTATAGATGGTAGATAGGTAGATAGGTAGGTGGGTAGAGAGGATAGAGAGAGAGAGAGAGATGGTAGGTAGGTAGGTAGGTAGATAGACAGGCAGGCAGGCAGATTAGATAGATAGATAGATAGATAGATAGATAGATAGATAGATAGATAGATAGATAGATAGATAGATAGATAGATAGATAGATAGATAGATAGATAGATAGATAGATAGATAGATAAGGCAGGTAGTAGGTAATTAGGTAGGCAGAGACCGAAATAGATAGTAATGTAGAGAGAGATAATAGATGGATGGATGGATGGATGGATGGATGGATGGATGACATGATGGATAGAGAGATGGATGGATAGAGGGGTAGATGGAGGGATGATAGTTGATAAACATGGATGAATAGAAAGAAATGGATGGTAGATGGATAGAGGTTGATGGATAGATATAGTTAGATGTTGGATTAAATATATAGAGTGACAGAAAGATAAGATGTATGGTTGATAGATGATAGAATGGATAGGTCGTATAGATGGATAGAAGGATGGATGAATAGATGACAGATGATGGATGGATAGAGATGGCTGGATGATAAATAGATAAATAGGTGATAGAGTGATGGATAAATAATTATATCATCTATTTATCATCTATCTATATCTATATATTCTATCTATCTATCTATCTGTCTATCTATCTGTCTATCTATCTATCTATCTATCTATCTATCTATCTATCTATCTATCTATCTATCTATCTATCTATCTCACTTCTATACCACCCGCCATCTCACCCAAGTGTCCTCTGGGCAGTTTCCCATAAGATAGAGAGAAGGATGAAGTTAGGAAATTGGTGGTGATTATTGGAAAACCGTGAACTTAACCCGGAAAACCGGAAGGCATGCAAAAGAACATCAAGATAACTCCAGCTTGATGCTCTTTGGCATAGTCGGGAAGGAGTTAGTGGGTTTCTTACCCAGTCAGGCTTTCCAAATTTGGCCCAAACAATCTATATCCGTAGAATTGAGTGTGGGGGTCTGTTTCAAGACCTGGTCTACTCCAAAGGGGTGTGTGTGTGTGTGACAGCAGGGTGTAAGAAGGAGAAGATCACCTCAGGGTGCCTAAGTAGGGAATGTCGCTGTTTTCCCAAAGCTGGCTTGTGTTTAAGAAGGGAGCCATGAGAATTTGAGGGGGTAGGCATCGCAGAAGAAGAGGCTGCCTGGCATTGAGCAAGGAGTCCATCAAATCACGAATCATGGACTTTTGAGAGTCTATCTTGGTGTAGAAACCCACCCAGGTCAGGGCAACTGAAATTATATTCTGGGTATACCACCATTTCTGAGCCCTGGAGAATTTGGTTCCACAATGGGGCTTCTTTGGAGAGGAGCAGGGGTGAAATGCTGCCGGTTCGTATGAACCGTAGTAAAAAATGCTACCAGTTCAGGCGAACCGGTATTTCCGATCATCAGCTGGGCGACGATCAGCTGTGAGGCGCGATTTATATGAGCTGGAATCGTCGGATTTCCTGCTTTCTAGCTAATCTAAATCGTGTGGCGCAGCGGATTCTCCCCCCCCCCCGTTGTTCTCCTTACCTTTGCAGACTCGGGAGGCGTCAAAATGTTCCTTTTTTAGCGCTGCGTGGATGCGCCTCAAGGCAAAGCGCGCGCTTGGTAGCAAACTCAACAGAACCGGTAGCAGACTTCAGAGGATTTCACGCCTGGAAAGGAGCCCTTATTGACGTCCACCAAAGATCTTGAGATAACACCTGGTTCACCAGGATCGGGGCCAGACCTGGTTCATCTCAATCAAGCTCCTTTCTAATTCTTGTCACACAGACAACAGCAAAGGAAGCTACTGACCTCTTGAAGGTCTACGTTTTACGAGTTGGGAGATCCAACAGGGATCTCCTGCCAACTGGCATGGAGGCCCCTGACGAGAAGACTCCCATCGGGGAGGATTTCTCCCTTCGCCAGTTGGGCCTAGAGTTCACCTCTCCAAAGCGTGGTCTCTTCCTTCTGAGCAGGTGACGTGTAGAATGCATATCGTAGCTTCATCCCCTCAGTCGGTCTTTTCCAAAGTTGGCCACTTGAAGGTCTGAGGATTTCAACTCCCAGAATTCCCTGGCCAATGTTGCGAGAGATAACTAGATAAAAGATGGCTGGAAGATAGATCATATAGAGATGGATAGGCAGATAGATAAAGATGGATGGATGGATGGATGGATGGGTGTGTGTGTGTGTATGTATATATATATATGTATGTATGTAGGTAGGTAGGTAGGTAGGTCGGTCGGTCGGTCTTTGGTTATTCGGGTTTTCTCCCGCGTAAAATTGGAAGTGTCTTGGCGACGTTTCGACGAAGTCTCATTCGTCATCTTCAGGCTTCAAAGACCTACATACAAACACCTGCGAAAACCTCAGAAAACAAATATGTGTGTGTGTGTGTGTAGGTCTTCGGGTTTTCTCCTGCGTAAAATTGGAAGTGACCTGACGAATGAGACTTCGTCGAAACATCATCTTCACGAAGCTGATAACACCAGCCTTCGTCGAAACGTCGCCAAGACACTTCCAATTTTACGCGGGAGGAAACCCGAATAACCAAAGACCTACGTACAAACACCCGTGAAAACCTCAGAAAATATATATATATATATATATATATATATATATCAGTGGTAGTCAACCTGGTCCCTACCGCTGACTAGTGGGCGTTCCAGCTTTCATGGTGGGTGGTAGGGGTTTTGTCCAATACTGAAGCACTTTCCTTTTTTTAAAAAAAAAATTTTTTAAATTTTCATCGCATTATTTAAAAACATGTTCATTAGATTTTCATAAAATTCCCCGTGACAATTTAAATTTCAGAAAATATACTGTTTGTATCGCCCGCGCATAAGTTTAGTTCACATTACATAAGTGAAACTAAATGGCGCTATAGTGCGACCGCAAACAAAAGAGCCTCATCCCAGAATAGTTCGCGCATCTCCCCCCGCACTATCCAGCTGTAACAGACAAGCAAAGCTGGTAGCCGGCGGGCCCCCCCCCCCAAACTCAATCCACGATCCGCGAGAAGCATGTGCAGTCGACAATACAAGGCGCATTACTGTGGAACCGGGGGGCGATTAGAAAATTTTACTACTAACAGAGATACAAAGTGGGTGGTAGGTATAAAAAGGTTGACTACCCCTGATATATACAGTATGTAAGTCTTGGCATATTCAGATCTTTTCCCGTGTAAGGTTGAGAGTATCTTGGCAACGTTTCGACGAGGTCTCACTCATCATCTTCAGGCTGGTGCTTACAGCTTCGTGCTTGTGTGAGCTTTGCTTTATCCGTAAGCATATAATATACATAATATACATACAGAGAGAAAGATGGATGGATTTAGAAAGAGAGATGGATGGATGGATATATATAGAGAGAGAGATGAATGGAGGTGTGTGTATAGATAGGTAGGTAGGTAGGTAGGTAGGTAGGTAGGTAGGTAGGTAGATAGATAGATAGATAGATAGATAGATAGATAGATAGATAGATAGATAGATAGATAGATAGATAGATAATGATGATATAGATATATATGGATGTATATATGGATGGAGAGAAAGACAGAGACTGATGGAGCGATTATATGTAGATACAGATGATAGAATGATAGATAGATTTAGATAGATGATATAGGCATTAGAGTGATAGATAAATGATAGACAGAAGACAGCTCGATCAGTCCTCAGTCCACCCGTCAACCCACCCATCCACCCACCCATCCATCCCATCTCACCTGATTGTCTCTGGATGGTTGACAACAGCCTAGCTGGGATGGATGAAGTTGACCTTGAATTCTTTTGAGTTGAAGTCCAACGATCTTCCAGTGGCCAAAGTTGAGCCACACTGCCTCGCTCGTCTCTTCAGTGCTCTCCAGAGGAGGAACTTCTCTGAAAGCCAGAAGAAGAACCTGGTGACGCCACGTAATCGGTGACCGGCCCCTCAATACGGATGAAACCCGCTCCCTTTTCAGATCTGTGGACATTGCCGGCTGGGGAATTCTGGAAGTCCACCCATCTTCAAGGGGCCTCTTTCAAGGTCCAGCATCTACCTTCACGTTTGGTAGCTCCCCAAAGTTTCCTCCTTTTCTGGTACCATGAAGCCTGGAACCTCCTGGAGGTCACTTTTAACCACCATTCCAGGGGCTGTCTGCTGCTCCCAAACATGTCTGTATAAAGTGTTGGGTTTTTTTGTACTTTCGACTTGATTTGACAAATTTTGCTATTCTTTTTTCTTTCTATCTATCTTCTCTCTAGGACTTCTTCCTCCTCTCCAAAAAATAATAATCATAACTGCCGATCAATTCTAGATGATCTCCAGATTTATGTGCGAAATCCTTTTGTTCCTTCCGTTGAATGGTCTCGTTTTAGTTCTGTCTCCTCCAGGAAGCTCCTTGACGATCTTCCTTTTTCTTCTCCTCCCACTGTCCTTCCTTCCTTTCTTCCTTCCTTCTCCGTTGTCCGCCAATCAGTCTGTCCCAACTGCTCAGCTCACAGAGTAAAGTATCTATTGTTTTCAGGTCCAATATCTCCCCAAGTCAGCTTCAGGCAACAAAACCCAGCCATCGACCAACCCCAAGCCCAGCCGTGGCTGTACCAATGTGAGTAGAACCACTAGACTTGGCCAAGTGACTTTTCATGTTACGGAGTGTCCACCTTTTTTGAGTGTTGTAGGAGGTCCTTGGCCAAATGACTTCTGATGTTACGGAGTTTCTACATTCATCCATGTTCATAGGACGTTCTTGGTCAAGTGACTTGATGTTTTCACCTTCTTCCTGTGTCATAGGACCTTCTAGGTCTAGGACCTTAGTCCTGCCAACTCAACTCTTGGGGAAGATGATGGCTCTTCCAATGTCATCTGTCTCTGAGGTTCTCCTGCTACCAACAGGTCACCTTTCTCCCAGAATATGAGAGTTTGACTGTTGGAGAACTGTGGTCTGCAGGGATGGAGAGGGCGGATGAAGAGAGAAACCTACTTTGCTGAAGAGCAACAAAAATGATCAGGGACTGGAGGCTGAAACCTATAATGGATGGTTGTGGAAACCTACCTAGTCTAACAATGAGAAGGGGTGACACGGTAGCATCTTCCAGTACTTGAGGGGCTGTCACAGAGAAGAAGGGGTCAACCTATTCTCCAAAGCGCTGAGGTGTAGCATAAGTAACTAGAATCAAGGAGAGAAGCAACCCAGAACTAAGGAGGAATTTCCTGCCAGTGAGAACAATTAATCAGTGGAACAATTTGTATCACTGAGGTTTTCAAGAAAAGATTGGACAATCATTTATCCGGAGTGTTATAGAGCAGTAATGGCAAATCTTTTTGGCGCCGAGTGCCCAAACCGGAACATGTGTGAGTGTGCGCGTCAGAGCTCCAGGAACCCGGAAACCCAAAAACCAGCTGGGCGGTGCACAGGCCCACGCTGCCCAGCTGGTCTTGTGGTTTCTGGTGATACAGCGCGCGCGAAGACCAGCTGGCCGGTGCGCATGTGTGTGCTGAAAAGCAGAAGAGCAGCTGGCAATGGCCCATGTTCCGCACAGAGAGGGTTCTGCACGCGTGCCATAAGTTCGCCATCACGGGTATAGAATCTTCTACATGAGCAAGGGGTTGGACTAGAAGACCTCCAAGGTCCCTTCTGACCCTATTGTTCTATGTTCTTCAACGCGACGGTGTTTCTCCAGCGTCATAGGACTTTCTGCGATCTTGGGGGGGAGTGATGGCTGGCCCAGCTTCTCCAAGTTGAGGTTCTCCCACTATCGGAAGGTTACCGCTTCTCCCAAAATGGGGGAGTTTGGCTTTAGGAGAACCATTATCTCTTGGGACACACGCATGGTGATTCTTCAAGTCATGAAGTCTTTGGTGTTCTCTGAGCTTGGTGGTTTTTCTTGAAGACCTTTCGTGACCCAACTAGGGAACATCATCAGTGCTAGGAGGGATTGTTCTCTGTTTATAACATAGAACTATAGAACCAGATGTTTCACGACCCTCCTAGTTGGGTCGTGAAACATCTGCAAGGAAACCATCAAGCTCGGAAAGCACCAAGGACCCCCATCATTCTCCTCCTTCCCTGCTCCTCCTCCTCCGCCTCTCTACAAAACCAGCTCTTCTACAACTGATGATGTACCCTAATTGGGTCATGAGACAATCTGCAAGAAAACCACCAAGGACCCCACAGTTCAACCCTGAGCTTCAAATATTCTCTTCTACCGATTCTCCAAATCACCCACTCAAAGAATGGGACATAGTGGTTCTTGGCTTGGGACTGTCCACCCTTTTGAGACAGGCAGGCGCTAAAAAACCCCCAAAACCCTCCCATATTAGCCCAACCCCAAAGGTATCCCTTCGATCTCCTGAAGAACATCTCCAACGTTCATGAAATCCTGGGGTGACCGAGGTGTGGTTGACTTGAGCAGAGGGAGTCCTGAATCCCTCTCTTCTGGCCCATTGCATTCCGTTGAAGTTGGAAACGCATCTTTTGGCCGTTAGCGGCAACGGGAACAATGGATCTTATTGTCCTTTCCAGCTTTCTGTTTTTATGGTTGTTTTGGTCCTGCAAGGAGACATCCCGGCCCTAAATAAACACTTTTTAATGGCAGCTGGGATTGTGTAACCAGATGTCTCCTATTTCTTGCTGGTCCCTGAGGGTGCTTTAAACATCTGGAGAAGATTGGAGAAGACTTAACGCCCAAGAAGAGGGGTCCAGGCCTTCCGGTGGGGTGGGGTGGGGCTTAGAATTCAGCCCTTTTCCCAATCTTCTAAGAGCTCGAAACCCCCAGAGGTCCTACATCTGGTCCTATCTTCTTCTCTCCAGCTTCTGTCCTTCTCCTTCTCCTTATCCCACCCCAACACCCCTTTGGAATAAATTATGCAGAGGGTCTTCCCCTTGCATGAAATATATTCTGAGCACATCTATTCTGGAGTCGGAGATTTCTAGACCGTCGTCCAAAGATCGGCACTGTTGGGATGGATGGCCTTGCTAGTCAAGTCCGTTCTCGTTGGATAGATCTTCTCTTGGGTCATCTCCCAACTCTGTTTTCATGGCATTCTGCTCACATTTTAGGACCCTTGAAAGCTCCTTCTCGCCAACCCCATTTCTGTGCTGCAGGAGATCCCGGTGTCTTGCACGTTCCTGGAAGAACAGCTTCACTAGCTTGGACCTGGTGGGAGGAGAACATCTGGGACTCTTGGCTTCTGGAAACATCTGCAGAACTTTTGGAAGGACCTGGGCTTGCTTCTCCCTCAGTTGACCCTTTCTTTCCTTCTCCTCTTCCTTAGGTGCAGATCCAGAACAAGAAAATTGACCTTTCTAAGGTGTCTTCCAAATGCGGTTCCAAGACCAACATCAAGCATAAGCCAGGTGAGAAGCAGAAGTAGGTGGCCACCAAGGGAGGTGGGCTAATTTATGGGTTTGGCTTTCACTTGAGCATCAATCTAGAGTGGTGAACGTGGAGGCTGGGTGAGAGACATTGAGGAGAACAGTGTGGGCCTTCAACCCAGAATCTTGCTCCTTCTGCATTGGGCCTGGAAGTCTTCTGGGAAGCTTCTAAGCAGGTCATGGTGCTATCCTCCAACTTTAATCTCCCAAGAGCATAAATCCAGAGGGACAGGATCTTGGGAGCAGATCTTTGAGCAAAGGAGAATCCAAGAGACATCCATTGGAGAGAAGATATGCAGCTCCAGAGCCTTGGGTTGGAGATAGGTGATCTCTCAGAAGGAGTGGTTGAAGCTTCAGAGGACTTTATGGCTGATCTTGGAGAAGGTGTCAAAAGAGCCACCAAGGCAGGACTTGGAGAAGTGATGACCCTGTCCTGTCTTGTTGCAGCTAGATACCAATATGGTCTCTTGAACCTGGCCTACCTTGAAGAGCCAACCCAAGCTGATGTGTCCTAGAAGACGACACATCAATAAATGGTCACATCCTCCAGGATCTGTCTGTTGGATCACAACCAATCTGTAGCATCAGAAGGACTCTGTGAAATCCAATGAGTATATTTCTCGAGGGGGACACGGTGGCTCAGGGGCTAAGACACTGACCTTATCGATCGAAAGGTCGGCAGTTCAGTGGTTCGAATCCCCAGTGCTGCCATGTAACGGGGTGAGCTCCCGTGACTTGTCCCAGCTTCTGCCAACCTAGCAGTTCAAAAGCCCGTAAAAATGCAAGTAGAAAAACAGGGACCACCTTTGGTGGGAGGGTCACAGGGTTCCGTGCGCCTTTGGCATTGAGTCATGGCGGCCACATGACCACGGAGACGTCTTCGGACAGCGCTGGCTCTTCGGCTTTGAAATGGAGATGAACATCGCCCCCTAGAGTCGGGAACAACTAGCACATATGTGCGAGGGGTGCCTTTATCTTTACCTTATATGTCTCAAGAGTATACAGCAAAGAGGCTGATCCTCACACGATTGGTCCTTGCACTTGCAACCACTTCCTGCCCAAGTCACATGATCGCAATTCATGCCCTCGGCCACTGGCTCGCATCGTAGTGTGTCCCACAATTGTGGGTTTATGACTTGCTGAACGACTAGTGATTCATTTAACAACCATGGTAGAAAGGGTCGCCAAATCAGATCTTGGGGACCATAATGACTTAGGATGGAAATTATGGTAGTTTTAAGTTATACTCTTACATATAAGGGCATGCAGAAGTCGCTTTGTCTGGTGATCTCCTTTAACCAACAGATCGAACATTGGTGGAGATCCTACTTGGACACCCCCCACCCCTCGAGAAGGTGTCAGATGGGATGGGACTTCCATTCAGATGTTCCTCATGGGCCACTCAACAATCATCCCTCATCATCCTCATCTTTTAACAACCCCATAATCCCTTGTGGGGTGGAGTCTGGGCAACAGAATGGAGTTAGCAGAGTGTTTTAATGGCCAGATGCCCTTCCTGCCACCAGTGCGGAGTTTTGTTCAGCAGATATATTCTCAAGAGTGCCCAGAGAGAGAAATATCTGCCTCTACCTAGGATCGAACTCACAGCCTCCTGATTGTGAGGCGGGAGCTCCACCTCTAGGCCACCGCACCCCACCGCACCATTCCACCACGCCACTCCACTCCACTCCACTCCCCCATCATCCCTACTCCAAGCAAAGCAATCCGAGTTGGTGGTTGGTAACAAGGCTGTTCACCAAGTTGCTGTGGCTGAGACGGTGTGGTTGAGACGGTGAAAATTACGTTCCCCTCTTTTCTTTCAGGCGGAGGAGACGTGAAGATCGAGAACCAGAAGTTGAACTTCAAGGAGAAGGCCCAAGCTAAGGTGGGCTCTCTGGACAACGTTGGGCACGTGCCCACTGGAGGCACTGTGAAGGTACGCTTGAGGGCTACCCTCGTTGAGGTTCCTCACCGTGAATGAACCAAGAGATTCTTAGTGGCCCATTGAATCAAATCTCTGGGTGGAAACTGAGGTCTTGTTAGATAAGGTGGACCCTCAGAGAGGCTGAATAACGAGTAGCAGAGCAGGAGGAACGGAGGAGGGAGATCTTGTGTGATGTTCTCCCACCACCTCTGCTCACAGCCATCCTTCCTCTTGGTAGCCGAGATGTGGGCAGAGAGGAGAAGGAGTTGGCAGGCAGCCTTCCACACGGTCCAGCTCCACTTGGCGTGTCGTTATCCCGTGGGGCATGAGCAGAACCTTTGCCCACTCCCGTTCTGTCTCTCTGCATCAGAAAAGGGACGTCTTTAAAACGTCTCCTAAAGGGGTAGTCCTTGACTTACGACCGTGCATTTAATAACCGTCCCGAAGGTGTTTTCTTTTTTCTTTTTTTTTTACTTCAAGAGGCGACAGGACTTCCTTGGTTTTTCTTTGAAGACCTTTCGCTTCTTCGGCTTCTGAATGGATGGCGGGGAACGGAAGGATTGATACTCCTTGCTGGTCATTTGCATTTTTTTCAGAGAGGCGTTGAGGCCACTTGGAGGTTTGTCCTCGGGGTCATCTGAGGAGTGTAGCAAACAAGTGTTTAGCCTTGTTGGCACCTGCTGAAAGGATGTCGTTGTGGGAGTTGTGCTTTCTGCACGATGCTCAGCAGGGCCAAGAAGGCTCCCTGACAAACCACCAAGAACACAAACAACCGGCTGTCTGCAAGGACTATAAATCTCTCTGTTCCTCAACATCCAATCAGAAGCGGAAGAAGCTTCTTGCTGGAGAAGCAAAATGTCTTCAAAGAAAAACAAAGTCCAGTTGCCTCTTTTTTTTTTTTTTTTTTAAAAAGAGCACCTTCGGATGACCGAGAAGTTCCATAGACCTTTGTTTAATAACTGTTTCGTTTTGTTACGAGATGGGCGACCGATCAATTCAATCGGTCGATCAATCAATAGTGATGATGGCCTTGGAAAAACGAAGTACGACCCATCCTCAAAGTTACGACCGTCACAGACCCTCCCGTAGTCAATCGCAATTGGGCGACTTGGCCACCAAATCCATTTACGATGGATGCAGCCCCACAGTTATAAATTGCGACCTTCCCAGCTGATTTCTGATAAACAAAGTCAGTCCGGGAAGACGGGTTCGCTCAATGACCATGTGATTCACTTAACAACCATGTAGTTCACAGCTGGTTAACAATCACAGCCACAGTCACAGTCACAGCCACAGTAAAAATGGTTCACTTAATGTCCATGTTGTTTAGCGAACAAAATTCTACTCCGAATTGTGGCCGTAAATCAAGGATTACCTTAAAGTTGTCTTCAATCCTTTATGACTGCTACAAAGAGCAGCTGAGTTCCTCGGCAATGGAGAGAGTTGACATTTAGAGAAGTCCTCTTGGGCGTCTAGACAGTCGGAGTATTTTATCCTGGATAGCTTTAACTCCTCCTAATGTGCCTGTCTTGAGCCTTCAGAAAAGTCTTGCGGGGGAAAGACATGACAGGTCCCCTCCCAGCATCCTTCTCAACAATCGCCTGTGTCTGTCGTCCCTCCACCACTGTTCCCACATGCCACCGTGTTCTCACGTCTTCACTTCACAGCCCCCGAGATTGCAGAAGAGTACAATATTTGGGCTGGGGTACAGGACAGAGGAGGTGAGGAGCTGAGCAGGAGAAAGGAGCCTGGATGAGATTGAAGCGAAAGGGATCAGTCTCGCCCCAGACTAAATGATCTTCTTCTCGGAAGAGTCATGTTGAAACCTCTCTGTTTGGGAGAACTAATCACAGCCAACTCGCTATAGCCATCACTCTGGGACGTGGCCATGTTGCCATGGCCAACTCGCGCCGGGACAATTCCATGCGGGATAACAGGATAAATATTATCTGTTTCCACTGTTTCCTCAACCTTATTTCTGTTTTTGTCCATGGACAACATATCATAATGTCAAAGATGTCAGCGTTCCAACTAATTCCTCATTGCAATTCAGAACTCCGAGACGAAGTCGATCAAAGTAAGGTTTTATTAGAGAAGTCATATTGGCACATCTGGGGAAAACCCGAATCTGAAATCCTGTGTTTCCCCCCACCCAAACTAAAGCTCACACCCTGACCTGTCCAGTGACATTCACATCACGTGGCCCAATCAATCCCGTCTCAGCTGCCGCCAAACCTTTGTTCACTCCCCTCCCGGTGCCAGCAACCCAACCTTGATCTTGTGAAAGAACGTTGTTACGACTATACTCCCTTCGCTACTCTCCTGTTCCCATTGTAAAGTCTGGCCGAAGGTGGATCCAGGACTGACAAAAGAAACAGTGGCAGATAACATGACATTATCCCAGGTAGAATTGTCCCGTGGCGACTTGGCTGTTTTGAGGAGAGTTGCCCTCGGAGAAATGGCCGTGATGAAACAGCCACACTAGGTTTGCCATGACGAGATGGCTGCGGCGAGTTGTCCCATTCCGCTCTCCGTTTGTTCCCTCCAGAGAGATGGGACCCGCTTCCTCCCAGCCATCCTCCCTTACATCCCATCCCCTTCCCTCTGTGTAGTGACCCTTCATTGTCCTCCCCACCCCACTGTTTCCTTCTAGACTGAGGGGGGCAAGGAGGCAGCCCCAGAGAATGGAGCACCCCCATCGGGCAGCAGTGCCCCGCAGGAGAATGGCGCAGGGCCACTCGCGCCCGCGCAGGGCAGTGGTGACCAAAGGGAAATTCAGTGCTTCGACACTCACATACAAGAGACAAGTAAGTGCCCAGGGAAACTGGCAGCCCTAGAGGAAGTAGCGGGTCTGGGAGAGCCATTGAATTCTGGTTTTGTTTTTTGTTTTTTCAGGGCTTGGAGGGAAGGGAGGGGAATAAACCCTGAATGGCTGCTTGCGGGTGATGTTGTTTTCTGCTAATGTTGTTAATGCAATCAATTGCCTTTTATTTTCCAGGCCTTTAATGCTGACATTCTGGTATCGCCTTCCGTCCCTTGTCTTTCCCCCCCTTTTTCCCCGTCCCCCCAATGTGTCGCTGCAGATTGAATCCCACAAGCTGACCTTCCGTGAGAACGCGAAGGCTCGCACGGACCACAGGGCGGATTTCGCGGTCTGCGCCGGCAGCCCCTCCACTTCCCCACCACCGAGCACTTCTGTCAGCGAGAGCCTGGGCACCATCGCCGCCGCCGCCGTGTCCTCCTTGCCCCCACGGCTGCCCTGGCGGGCTCCCCTTGCAGAAGACACCTCTGCCGCGCTCTCTTGGCCAGGCTTGTGACTCGCTTTCCTGCCTATCCCAGACCCCAAATATCCCCCAGAACCTCAGCTTGCCTCCCTTAATCCGGTGCCGTCCACGTGCCCAGGCTTCAATGGGGCTCCAGTAAGTGGTTTGTCCATTGATCCTTTGCGCGAGTCTCGGACTCAGATGGGATGGGATGACCTTTCGGGCAGGGGGTCTTGCTCACCTCTGGCCTCCCAGATCTCGTTTCAATTCTTGCTTATTTGGATTTCAGGATCAAAGTGCAAATTACGAATTTGGCTTTCGGGCCCACAAATATTGGATCCTTCTCGGAAACTCGGCTTGAGAGACCGAGAAAGGGTTCAAAGGCCGATGAGAGAGTTAAAGGGGGCAAGCTTTCTTCCTTTCTCTTTCCGACTTCCTCCCACCCCATCGATCTCCTCTGCACCCCATTTAGCGCTGACCCGTTACTCACACATAACGTCATGCTCATTAGCATACCCCGCAAACAATGCCGTAACCTTTTAATTTTCTCGTTCTTCCCCTCGCGTCCCAACTGAGTGGTGTGGCTGTGACGAGCAGTGGTCCCTGTGGCTCCCGCCCCCCATCCCGGCTAATGCTTCCTTCCCTGCTGGTCCACACCGCCCTTCCCTTCGCCATAGGAGAATTAAAAAAAAACAAAAACCGCACCATTATCTATCTGCTGTTGCAGCGCTGTTGGCTTTGTTATCCACATATCCTGCCATTTTAAACCGTGTTCTGTTTTTGTTTTCTTTTTCTCTTTTTGTTTTTCCTTTTCTTTGGTGTGGTGGTTCTTTTGCGTGTGTGTTTCAAAATATTTGGAGAACGACGGAGCCAAGGGACTCAAAGCCCCCCTCCCCGGGGGGGGGGGGGCGGGAGGGATAGTGGAGACGAAAGTGGACAGGCGAGTGTGAGAAAATAGACGATGTAGAGCTGCGTCTTTGCACCAACGTGTTGCAGACAAAAGCTTCAAGATGGGCGTTGAAAGTCGGCCACTCCTGCACAAATACCGGGTGGGTTCCCCTTTGAGAGACCCCTGCCTTTGCAGGTGGCTTCCAAAGAATCATACACCAGTGATCTGAGCAATCTGTACCGTACGGGAGAACCCGTTCGGTAGATTTTGCGACCACCAAGGGACACTGAAATATGCTGGAATGTTTGCGAGGAAATCGGGCAGGGAGACAGGGAAAGTCACAGGAAAGTGTTTGAAGGTCCGAAAATGCTGGGCTGTGCAGGATGGAATCGGGGTCCTTCTGGCTTTGAGTCTCACGGGGAGGTCCTCGTCCGCATTCCGTCTTCCACACTGCAAACGACACTAAACAGAGTTGTAAATAAAAGTTTAAAAACGACCTGTGATGAGAGTCTAAGAAGGGGGCACTTCAGGGGAGGCTGGGGGCGGGGAGGGGGTTACGCCAGAAGGCATTGGAAGGGAAATGTGTAAAAATAATTCTAAAAAAATTAACTTTTTCCTCTTTCCCACCACCCCTGAGTCAGGATGCTCCTTCAGGGCCTCTTCCAAGTAGCCCCACAGTTTGCATTTTCCCACCAAGAATTCTTACGCTCGTGATTGTTTTATATATATAAATATATCTATTAAAGATTGCATGGTTTCTAATAAAATAGCATTTCAAACTGTTAACAAGGGTTTATTATTTATTTTTTTTTGGGAACATCCAAACAGTCTGCAAATTTAAAAAAAAAAAAAAAAATGCAACTCCCAGGAGAGAAAATCGATGGGTAATAGAAATTTTGCAGATTTTGTCCCGAAGGAAAGGTACAGTTTAATCCTCGACTTTACGACCACCAGTGAGCCTGGAATTGATCTTGTGAAACGATAACAATTGTTAAGTGAGTTTCAGCTCCCTATATGAATTTACCTGCCTAGTGAATCCCTGCAGTTGTTAAATTAGTAGCACGGTCTTTAAATGAATCTGGCTTCCCCATTGATTTTGCTCATCGAAATGTCACAAAAGGGAATCACACGACCCTGGAACATTGCGACCGTTATAAATATGAACCAGCATCCAAACGTAAACCATGGGACCGTGGGGATGCTGCAGCGGTCATAAGTGTGAAAAACAATTGTAAGTCGCTTTTTTCAAACGTAAATTTGAACAGTCACTAAATGAACTGTTGTAAGTCAAGGGCTTACCTGTCCTTTATTTCCCATTTTTGCCCTCTCATCCCCCTTCTCCTTCCTTTCTGTGCTGCCCAAAAGCAGGGCTCCCACTCCTCATCTATCTTCCAAGTTAGGACGGACTCTCCCTTACACTTACCTGGCGTGTGTCCTGACTTCTTCTATTGTGTGGTTTTGAGAAGGGAGAGACAACATCACAACTCGCCCTTCGCACACCCGATATCAGGTGTGGTGGGCTTTGAAGTCAATCAGAATGAAGCTGGGAGGCACCTTGGAGATCTTCTAGTCCACCCCACCTACTCAAGCAGGAGACCCTATACCCGGGGTGTCAAAATCGATTTCATTGAGGGTCACATCAGGGCTGTCATTGACCCCGGGGAGGGGGGGTTGTCAACTTGATATCACTGACTGGGTAGGCATGGCCAGCTTGGCACCATTCCCCAAACTGCTGGCACGTTTCCTTTTCGTATTGGGTAACTGGGCCGAATTCTAAGTCGAGGATTATCCGTCCTTGCTCCTGATCTTGTAGTTAGTCCTCACAACAGTTCATTGAGTGACCTTTTTTAAAGTTAACAAGGTCCTTGGAGAAAGTGACTTAACGGCCGTTTGTCATATTTAACGACTGTGGGCACATCCCCGTGTTCAAAATTCAGAGGCGTGGGAATTTATTCCTCTTTATGATGGTTGCCGCGTTCCCGGGAGTCATGTGATGAGTCACATGATTCCCCCTTTGCGACCTTACGACAATGGGGAATCCGGATTCACTTAACAACCATGTTTCCTAACCAGTGCAGGGATTCATTTAACAACGGTGGCAAAAAAGTTCTTAAAATGGGACCCAATTCAATTAAGATGTCTCGCTTAGCAACAGAAATTTTGGACTGGATTGTGATCGTAAGTCGAGGACTACCTGTATATAAGCGGTTGGATCATCATTTCTACAGGTTCTCGACCTACGACCACAGTTGTGCCTAAATTTTGTTTAGTGACCATTGGACATTACAAAAGTGACAGCTGGTCATCACACTTAAGGACTGGGGCAGCATGCCCACTATACAGGAAGTCCTCGAATTACGACCATAATAGTGCCCCAAATTTTAATTCCTAATCGATAACAAAGTTGTTTTGTCCCGTTTTACAACCTAGCTTGCCACTAAGCAAATCACTATAGTTCTCCTTAATCACACTGTTGTGATCTGGCTGGAATCTGGCTTCCCCATGGACTTGGCTTGTCAAACGGTCACAAAAGGGATCACGTAACTCGTGGGACACAGCAACTCTCGTAAATGCGAGTTTGTTGCCAAGTATCAGAGTTTCGATCACCAGAAGGATGCTGCTATGGTCGTAAGTGCGAAGCACGGTCCTAAATTGCTTTTTTTTCACCGCTGTTGTCACTGGGTGAACGGTCGTAAGTCCAGGACAACCGGGGAACGTTTGGCAAGGAGAGTCCATGGGGAAGCTCAAGAGTGTCAGGCCTGGAAGAAGCCATCTTTTGCATTGGGCCTTCAGGCCTGCCACATTTACTATTATGGGAAAGTGGGAGGGGGGATTGTGTGGTGTGTGGGTGATATATAATCATAATAACATTCTTTTCTCAGAGAGTCAAGGACAGCTTGCCCTGCACCTGGAGGGCTGGAACTGGGAGGCCTCTCCAGTTGGGACGGTGCATTGATTGGACCATGTGATGGACATGTGGGTGTGGGGGAAGGGACTTGGACTTTCTGTTGGGTGGGGAAAACCTGGAAGCTTTCAGATTCAGGTTTTCCCATATGTGCTAATATGATATCGCTAATAAAATGGAACTTTGAGGAACTTTCTGGCCTCGGAGTCTTCTTTCGTTGGGGGTGTTACTTGGGACCTTGACACCAGATTCATATAACAACCTAGCCTCTGCAGTGATTCACTGAACAACAGAGGCAGGAAAATTCGTCAAATGAGGGGTAAAACTCATTTCAAAGCTGTCTCGCTTACCAACAAACATTGGGGGATCAGTGTGGAAGTCTGGCTGTATTTTTTACTCTACTTATTTCAAAATCATCCATTAGTCGGTTTGCTGCTGCCCCCTGGTGGACACAGTAAATCTCTGAGACTCCAAAGTCTCAGTTTTTTTTCAGTCCCATTTTAAAAACTGTTCACTTAGTGACCAATGTTGCAGTGGGACTCAGCAATATGACTTTTTCTACACTGAACAATGGTTACATTGTAATCAAAGTTCAGACACTTGGTCGCTGATTCACATTTATGACGGTCGCAGAGTCCCGAGGTTGTGTGATTCCCATTTTATGTCCTTCTGCCAAGCAAAATCAATAGGGAAGCTAGATTCACTTAACCATGGTGTGACTAACCTAACAACTGCAGCAATTCACTTAATGACCGAGGCAAGGAAAGTCGTAAAATATGACAAAACTCACTTGGAAGATTTGGGCTCCTTTGTGGTCCTAAGTGGTGTAGGAATTTAGCACCCACCCCCCTCCTAGAAGAATGAAATATTCTAGGAAATATTTTAAAAAGCAGAATATTATACCTTCCTGGATGAGAAATGGAGAAACATATTTTAAAGACAAAGGAGCTCCCTGCAACTTCCTGACTCCCCCCCACCTTTGTCAATGGGCCATTAAGGCTTCAACCAAGCTCACTCAATCCCCCCATGATCTGCAACACAATACAACTGAAACTCACCACATGGCAAGGCTCAAGCAAGCTTGAGAGACAGCCAGCAAGGCTAGCTAAGACCCCCACCCCCTGGGAGTCTGACAACCAATCAGGATACTCTTCCTGTGCCCCAGAAAGGTCAAAGCTCAGAAAAATCATAAAACCAGGGAGCACACAGGATCTCAGGCCCTTTTCTGTTCAGGAACTCAAGCCATGTGATCCTGACCACCATTAAACCATCTTTCCAAGCAGCCTCCATGTTTCCAGTGTCTTTGTCCCCACTTGGAACTGAACCCAGATGGATATTTCTTCCAACAGTGGAGAATGCCTTTTTTTTTTTTTTTTTTGCATAATGTTAAATTTCAATCATTTTTCTGCTTGCGTTATAACAATTACTGTTGGAAGGGGATTTGGAGGTCATCTAATCCAGCCCTCTGCTCAAGCAGGAAACCGTCTCTCATTTGTGACAGATGGCTGTCCAATCTCTAATTAAAAACCTTCCAGGTTATCTAAATTCAATAAATTCTAACCAGAGTAGACCCTGCTTAGCTTCCTAAGTGTGCAGTCAGTTACGACCGTTTAGGATAGAATATTTTGTTGGCCAAGTGTGATTGGACACACAAGGGATTTGTCTTGGTGCATATGCTCTCAATGTACATAAAAGAAAAGATACCTTCATCAAGGTACAACACTTAATGATAGTCATAGGATACAAATAAGCAATCAGGAAACAATATCAATATAAATCATAAGGATTGTCAGCAACAAAGTTACAGTCATACAATCATAAGTGGAAAGAGATGGGTGATGGGAACGATGAGAAGATTCATAGTAATAGTAATGCAGATTTAGTAAATACTTTGAGTGTTGAGGGAATTTTTTGTTGAGCGGCGTGATGCATGTATCCTCCCTCTTTCTAGCCTTGCAAACGGGAAGAAAAAAAAGGGGTGAGAAGTTGGAGGGGGCTTTCCGCCAACCAGGGAGACCCCAAGTTTCTTGGGGAGCAAGAGGAATATGGGGCTACCACTGCGGAAGAAGCGTGTGTGGAAGCTGCTTTGCAGTCCAGTTCCGCTTGGAGCACGGAATTTTAAACCCTGCCTGCCAGGTTGTCGGACTACAATTCCCATCATGCTCTCATGGCGGGAATAACGCGACTTGCCACCCGCGGTCGCCGAGTTGCAGAAGACTTAAATTTAACCTCGGTTTCTTCTGCGCAGGCGCGACACCCACCCCTACCGGTAGGTGTCGCTGCCGAACAGCTTTCCGCCCTCGGCGAGGCAACATCGCGCCGGATGAAAAGGCTGCATCCAATCGCGTCTTACGTCCCGCCCCCTGGGCTCCGCCCACCCCTCGAGGGGTTAATTTTCCCCGCTAGAGCGGAGTGAGAAAAGGTTGCGAGGAGTTCCATCGGCCTTTCTTGCTTGGAAACTCTGCAGAGCTGGCCGTTTGCTGACATTTGGGCCACGGGTTCCAAGTTTTCTCCCATAACTGTTGCAATAGGAACGGATTTTATTGAAAAACTTTTTAAAGTTTCATTGCAAAATCCCCCATTAGGAAAAAAGGGGCCAAATTTACAGGAGTCAAAGGGAAAAAAGCAATGATTTTACAAACTAAATGCAACTTGAATAATTTGCACTAATTTAATCCATGCCTTTAAAATCCTTTATTCATTTCTTATTCATCTGTCAATAAAAGCACAATATACAGTTCTGGTGTTTCAGAATCTCAACGGGTTTAAGGGCTGTGGACTTCAATCCCAGAATTCCCCAGTTGACCCATCATGCTGGCTGAGGGATTCTGGGAGTTGAAATTCTCCCCGCTTAAAGCATGGCAGCTGAGGGATTCTGGGAGTTAAATAAGTAAAATTAGCTTGTGTGTGTTTCTGTAGGAAATGGTTCTGAGAATTCAACTTCGGATCTCTCGGGACATCAAGACGAACCCCCAGACCTTATTTTTAGGGAACCTCAACCTTAGGGTTGAATCTGGGTTGCTTGGGATGGGAATCCAGATCCTTATGTCGCATCCGTGAAGTTAAGCCGCTGAGCTTGCAGGGGAAAATCTAATTTAACTAACATTTCTTTCTTACGGGCCCTAGGCAATCCTTGAAAAAAAGCAGGTATTTTTTAAAATATGCATCAATATCTGGCCAAGATCAGGGTCTCAACAGAGGCAGTAAAATCCCATCCATGCCTCCCCCTCTCGAAGCGGAAGAAACCTCCTTGTGAATCGCTCAGTGGAGGAATTGATTTCACACCAGCCTGTTGGATGTTGGATGGGGCACCACCAGGAAATCCCAGGGCTACAAACAAGTGGGGGGTGGGCTCGAAAGCAGAAGGAAGAAGACGACAGGAGCCCGCCCCCTGGTGTCTCTTTGAGGGAGAGGGCTGGTTCCGAAATGGGGGAAAAGAAAGAAACAGGTTGGAGAAGAAAAGGGAGCGAAATGGGATGGGGCACCACCAGGAAATCCTTGGGATTGTTAGATTTGGCTGGGAAGGGAAAACCCACCCTGCAAAAAGGGGTTGGCTTCAGTGGGCCGTGGCAGGATCCTTTGGCCCCGAGGGCTTCCAGCCAAAGCAGGTGTGTACCGTCTCCGGGCGAGGTAGGGAACTGTTGCTCTCATACAAGGATTTGGTTGGGAATTGGGTGGAGTACCACCAGGAAATCTCAGGGCACAGGCTTTGAACAGGCCCGCTGAAGCCCCCACCCCTTTTTCCAGTCCGGAAAGAGCCAGAAGGAACCTCACCTGCATCTCCTGGCTGAGCAAACAGAAAGAACAAAGAAAAAGCTCGGAGCTGGGATGGGAGACCAAGAGGAGATCCTCGCCAGTGTCGACTTGGCTGGGAAGACCGAGGTGAGGTTCAGTCAAGCTGAGCCGAACCAGCTTTGCTTCCCCCTCCCCACCCAAAAAAAAAGCATGCGTGAAAAGCAGGGAGTTCCGCGGATGTGTGGATTTCACACAAAGACATGGCTGGGAATGGGATGGGGCACCACCAGGAAATCCCAGGGACGCAGGATAGGGAGGGGCAGTGGGAAGGAAGCAGGAAACCCATCGGCATGTCCTGGCTGACCAAATGGATCAGAAAAAAGACCAAGCTTGCTGCTGGGATGGGGCACCAAGAGGAGATCCTCTCCAAAATCTACTTGGCTGGATGGAGATGCAAGGACGCACCTAGGAGTCGGATGGGTTACCACCAGGAAACCCCAGGCTGGGAGGTGGATTCGAAAGCGTCCCTGAGGAAGGCAGGAGGAAACCAACCTGTTTCCAACCGGCTTGGCTGGGAAGGCAGATCCCCAGCTACAGGTAGGTCCTCGACGTACGACCACAATCGAGTTGCTGAGTGAGGCATCTGTGGTGAGCTTTTCCCCACCGTACCACTTTTCTTGCCACGGTCGTTAGGCGAGTCGCTGCATCTCTGGCTTCTCCATTGGCGGATCATGTGATCCGGGGATCCTGCCTCCATCATCAAAAATGAGCCACTTGTCAAGCGTCTGAATTTTAAGCATGTGACCACGGTCGTAAGGGTGAAACATGGTCCTGAGTCCCTTTTTTCAGGGCCATTGTAACTTCAGTCACTAAATGAGCTGTTGTAAGTCGAGGACTACCAGTATTTGGGCTGCATCGGGCCCAGCAGGGCTTCCAACACCTCGGTCCGTCCAAAGCATATTGTCAGCAGCAGGCTCCTCGGGGAGCCGGGATGGGGGACCAAGAGGAGATCCTTTCCCCTGGAATCCTCTGGGCTGGCATCCTTAGGCTGCACGGAGCCCAGGGCTTCCAAGACACGTGTCCGACCAAAGCACGTGCGAAGCAGCAGCGTCCTCGGGGCTGTCACGGGGAGGGGGCAAAGAGGAGATCACCAGGGGGGGGGGGGGGGGGACGGGATCGACTTGCAACGGGGTTTGCAGCGCGCACGGGTCCTAGGTCTCCCAGGACACGTGTCCGTGCAAAGCACGTGCGAAGCAGCGGCCTCCTCCGGAGGGCCCGTGGGTGGGATTTTGGGGTGGGAGGGGTCTGCGGAGGTCCCGGACGGGCGGGCGGAGGGCGGGGCTGTTCCGCTCGAGCCCTGCAGGGGCGCCTCCCGGCAAGGATTGAGCGCCGCCCGAGGCTTCCTGGCCGATCAGACGCCGCCGCCGCCCGGCCTCGGTGCCCCCGCCCCCCCCCCCCCAGCCCCGCCCCGGCCCCAGCGCCGCCATGGCGGAGTGGGCCCCCGCCCAGGTGAGACCCCCGCCCAGGCCGCCTCCCAGCGGGGTCTTCCTCCTCCCTGCGGGGCCCGCAGCTGCAGCCCCTCCGAGCGGTTGGGGAGGGGCGCCGGGCCGCCTGGGGGCTGGGGGAGGGAGGGGCGGGAGGCCTGAAGGGGAGGGAAAGGGTAGGGGCTTGCTTAGCCTCCCCTCCTCCCTCCTCCTCCCAGCATCTCTCGCCCGCCGGGCCGGAGGAGGAGGAGGAGGAGGGGGCAGGTGGGGAGGGGATGCTGCCCGGAGCAAGTTTTTGGGAGGGTGTCGAAGGGGAGGGCTTGTCCTTGGTTCTCCCTCCCCCATTCCCCCAAGTGATCCTCCCTCCTGCCTTTGGATCCCTCCCCCATTCCACACCCATCCCCCACCCAAGTGATCCAAGAGACACCCTCCCTCCCCCCACGCATGCCCTGCCCTCCAGTCCCATACACACACACACACACACACAACCTCATCCTGGGGATCCCCTGACCAACCCCCAGGGGGACCAGGAGATCCCCCTCCCCTGACTCCTCCACTCCCCTTGTGCCCCTCCTGGGCTCCTCCCTCGCCTGCCTCCTCACCCCAGGGGATCCAGGAGAGCCCCCCCCCTTCCGCCCCTCGTCTCCAAGGGAGCGAGTAGGACCCCGCCCAAGGGAATCCAGGGGTCCTCCCCCACCGACCCTAGTGAGCCCAGGAGATCCCCTGACTCCCCTGCCCCCAAGGGATCCAGGAGATCCCAGTGGATATTGACCAGTGCTCTAAGACAGGGGTCCCCAACCTTGAACTCCCAGAACTCCCCAGCCAGCTTTGCTTTGCTTTGCTGGCTGGGGTATTCTGGGAGTTGAAGTCCTCCAGGCTTAAAATGGCCAAGGTTGGGGACCCCTGCTCTAAGAGATTCCCTTCTCCGTGATGGCCCCCACCCCAGGGAACCCATTAGATCCCTCTCCTCCTTTGAAATAGCACCTCCTGTTCCTGGGCAGCAACCCCCCCTCAACTCCCCGAGGCAGACTCTTTAAGGACCCCTCCTTTCCTCCTCCTAGGAAACCTGGGTGACTTCCATCACAACAACCCTGCAGAGCATAAGAAGAGACTGGCCTGAAGACACACACACACACACACACACACCTTTTGTCTTTCGGTCTGTCTCCTCTAATCTGGCACTCTGCAGGCCTGGGGACTCCATTTCCCAGAATTCCCAGCCAGCCTGACCGGGGAATTCTGGGAAATGGAGTCCCCAGGCCTCCCGACGGTACCGGTCCCTGTTTTATCATCCGCATGGTGGCTGGTAAATTCCATATACAGGTAGTCCTCGAATTACGACCACAACCGAATCCCAAATTACCAGTGCTAAGCGAGACAGTTGTGTGACTTTGGTCCCATTTTACGACCTTCTTGGCCACAGCTGTTGTGAATCCCTGCGGTTGTTAAGTTAGCAACTCGGTTACTCTTTAGTTACTCGGCTGTTAAGTGAATCTCATCCGAAGATCGTAAAAGGGGGGGGATCACGTGACCCAGGGCCTCTGCGACCGTCATAAATGCGAGTCGGTTGCCAAGTGTCTGAATTTGGATCACATGACCACAGGGGAGGCCTCAGCGTCGTCACTTTTCTTTAGTGCCGTCGCAACTTCAAACGGTCACTAAAACAAATGGTTGTAAGTTGAGGGCTAGCTGTATAGTACCGGCTGCTACATCTTTTGTAAATTCAATTTTAGCCGGTTTTATAGATAATACAATAGCCCCACTTTTATGGACAGAAATTTTTCAAGCTGAAAAAGCCACTTGAACTGTATAGAAGTGTGCTTTAGTCCAGACACTGCACTTCTTAATTGCATGCATATTACCCCTTTTGTATAAATATATGGCTCCACCATTTGACACAGGTTTGTAGTCCTCATGAAACGCTGCAATTTCGTTCTGATCCCGCTGAAGTCTCACTGTCTGAGCGTTAGGCCCCAAGGGAGTAGCATGTGCTGAAACACAGATAGTCCTCGACTTACAACCACAATTGAGCCCAAAATTACTGTCACTAAGCGAGATTTGTTCTTAAGTGAGTTTTGCCCCATTTGACAACTTTTGCTCCTGCCTTCGTGAAGTGAATCCCTGCAGTTCCTAATTTAGTGACACGGTTGTTTAGTGAACCTGCCTTTCCCCTTGACTTTTGCTCATCAGGAGGTCACTGCAACCGTCATAAATGTGAGTCAGTTGTCTGAACTTTGATGACGTGACTGTGGACAGGCACCGATGGTCGTAAGTGTGAAAAAGGGTCCTAAGTTTCTTTTTTACAGTGCTGTTGTAACTCTGAAAGAACTGTTGTAAGCTGAGTACTTCCTTGGGGAAGGTCACTGAACAAGGGTTGAATTTCCATCTTCTCGTCTTCCTTCTTGGTGATCTTCTTCTTCTTCTCCAGCTCCAGGAATGGAACGTGGAAGCTCAACATCTGATGCCCCTCCAACCTCCTCTGGTCCCCGAGCTGAGCCACATGCGAGAAGCGCAACTGCACACCGCCGAAGCCTCCCTCTGGAGCGTGGTGGCCACCGTCCAAGCCATGGAGAGGAAGATTGACCTGTTGGCCACCAGGTTGCTCAGCTTGGAAGGCCGATCCGGGACGGCCGAGAAGAAGCTCTTGGATTGTGAGAAGACAGCTATGGAGTTCGGCAACCAGCTGGAGAACAAGTGGGCTGTCTTGGGCACCCTCATTCAAGAATACGGCCTGCTACAGAGAAGGCTGGAAAACATGGAGAACCTTCTCAAGAACCGCAATTTCTGGGTCCTCAGGCTGCCCCCGGGATCCAAGGGAGAAATACCCAAGGTCAGGGGGTCCTCAAAGAGGAAGGGGGGGGTCTTGAGTGGAAGACGGAATCCTGGGAAGGAAAGAGGCTGGTTCCTCAGAAGGTTGGGTGATGGTTCTCCTGAAGGAACCACAGTGGGCTAAATCTGGACATCTTCTCCTCCGTGGTGGTTTCCAGACGTTGGGTTGGGACCAGAACTTCCATAATTGTGTCTCAGATGGGTGGGATGCAGGGGTGAAATGCTCCCGGATCGGACCAGACCGCGCAATCTGGTAGCGATCATGGCTGGTAGTTCAGCGGTCCAGTAGCAATGGCAGAGCAAAGCTCCACCCACCCGCCCAGGTGTCATTTCTTCCTGGTATTAACCAGGAAGTAATGTTTTTACTTTCTGCGCATGCATGTGATGCGCGAGTGAAGAGTGTACTTCCAAACCGGTAAGGAAAGTAAGTAGATTTTACCCCTGATAGGATGGGAAATGCCCTCCTGAAACATCTGAAGACTTATGGACTCGGGTCCTCCAACTTTTTGATGGTACACAAATCCTGATTTGGTGGGCTCCAAATGGGGACATGACCTCTTACTTGAGATCAATCCTTCTTTTCCCCCACCTTAGACCAACATACCTGGCAGGGTGGTTGTGTCAGGAGATATATTTTTCAAAATGAAAGATCCAAAATTAGGAAAGAAAATTTTTAAATATGTGTTTTCTATTTCCAAATTGTGACAGGATTTATGATTGAATTCGCATTTGGTAATTTTTAAATAAGAAGAATCACCTTAAAAAAGGGACTTAGAAAAATTAAAACTACAAACTAGGAAGAAAAGAGGGGGAAAAAATCATATTTTTCTACTTATCATTCAACAATGGAGTTCTAATGAATTCACTTTTTGCAGTGTTTTAAATAAGAAAACAAACTATAATCTTAAAAAGAAAAGAAACTTAAAAAAATTAAAAATACAAACTAGGAAGAAAATTTTTAAAAATGGATCATATTTTCTATTGATCAGTCATCATTGGATTACCATTTGATTTACTTTTACTAACCAAATAGTCTTTAATCTTGAAAAGACCGTTTTTTTTAAAAAAAAAACAACAAACAAATTAGGAAGGAAAATGAAAAAAAAAATTTTTTAACTTGTCAATCATCACTGGATTCACAATGAAATTACTTTTAGAATTTTTTTAGTGGCAAAACAATTTTTAATCATAAGAAAAAAAATCTTAAAAACAAAAGAAAATTAAAATATAAATGTATCCTGTTTTTTTATATATCAATCACTGGATTTGCAAGGAATTCACTTCTAGCACATTTTTTTAGGGGAAAAACAATCATCTTAAAAAGAGAAAAAACTGTAATTTTAAGAAGAAATACTTCAAAAATTAAAATATAAACTAGAAAGAAAAAGACAAAAAATTTTCTCCTTACCAGTCGTCACTGGATTGGCAATTAATTTCACTTTGGATGATTTCTTTTTAGTCTTTAAAGAAAGGGACTTAGAAAAATTAAAAACAGAATTTTTTAAAAAAAATTAAAATGAATTTTAAAATTTGAAATTTAAATTAAAAAAAATAATAAACGGGAATGGATGATTCATTTTCCTTCCATCTTTTTTGCCAAGTTCTTCAGGGAAGAACCGGAGTGGTGTGTCCTTTTCCAGATGCAGGCTCGGCCTGACCTTGACTGGCAGGAAGGTTGTTATTATATCTAATAGCCCCTTGTACTCCCCCACCTCTTCTACTTCCCCACTCATGGGAAGGTGGCAGCGTGTGGAAGCCTTCGGCTTAGTATAGCTTTTTATTATTATTATTTTATTATTATTATTTATTAAATTTTTATACCGCCCTTCTCCCGAAGGACTCAGGGCGGTGTACAGCCAAAAGTAAAACACAAAATATATACAATTAAAAACAACATTTAAAACATAGCAGATTATAAAAGGCTGATAATTAAAATTAAAAATAAAAGCTTCCAAAGCTGACGGTGCAAAAATTCAGGATCTGGGTGCGAAAGCCATCTTTTTTTTACCCTTCTTGAAGTCTTGTGTGTGTGTGTGTTTTGTTTTGTTTTTTTAAATTGTATTTGCAGATGCCGGTTACGTTTGTGGATATTGCGGTTTATTTCTCCGCCGAAGAGTGGAAGAATTTGGCTGATTGGCAGAAGGACCTGTACAACAATCTTCTGAAGGAGAACTACGAATCCTTGCTAGCATTCGGTATAGCCAGGTTAATCGGCAGGCCGCCTGTCTCTTTATATGTACTTGCAGCTAGTCCTCGATTTACAACGCCGATTGGGATTGGAACGTCCGTTGTTAAACATCGCGGTTCTATTAGGACGTTTTTGCCCACGGTTGCTAAGCGAACCTCCACCATTGTTAAGCAAAGCACGCGGCCGTTAAGTGAGTTTGGCTGCCCTTCCTTAGTCGATTTTAAGGTCAATGACAACCTTCTGGCCTTAAAAATGTGTCGTAAACAGGAACCCGTTGCCGAGTGCCTGAATGGCAGTTGGTGACTCCAAGAACGCTGCGACGGTCGTAAATGTGAGGACCAATTCTAAGTCACTTTTTTCCCGCCAGCACCATTGGAAGATCAAAGGGAGACCTAAACAACTGGTCATAAATCAAGGACTACCTGAAGATGCACTTTGGTAAATTTTGCCATATTCCAGGTAGTCCTTGACTTAAAACTGTTTGTTTAGTGACCGAAGTTACAGCACTGAAAAAAGGATTTTTTCACTTGTTTTTCTCATTTATGCCCATTGCGACATTCCCAACATTCATACGGTTGGCCGTTGACTCATATTTATGGCGGTTGCTGCATCCCCAGGGTCACGTGATCCCCTTTCGCGACCTTCTGACAAAGTCACCGGGGAAGCCGGATTCGCTGAACGACCGTGTGACTAGTTCAATAACTGCAAGGGTTCACTTAACGACCGTGGTCAGAAAGACCATAAAATGGGGCGAAGCTCCCTTAAGAGAAAGTTTGGGCTCCGTCGTGGTTGTAAGTCGGGGACTGAATCACGGTGTTAAGAGAGGTCATAAACGGAGCAAAACTCCCTTAGCACCTGTTTCGCTTAGCAACGGAAGCTTTGGGTTCCATCGTGGTCGTAAGTCGAGGATTGCCTGTATTGCCGAACTCTATTCCCCAACCCTGCGAGGTGGGGAATTTTTGATTGTCTCCCCGTTTTCCAGGTGCCAACGTCAACGTTGCCAAACCTGAGGTACACCCCAGGGCTGAGAGGGGGGCGCCCGAACCCAGCGTCCCAGAGCCGCCGAGCGCGAAGGAGCGTGACGTGATCCCCGAGCCTTGCACAGGTGGGGGGAAGGGTATCTGGGGTGGAGGGGCTCTGGTTTGGAAGGGGTGTGTTGTCTGAGATGGTAAAGGTCTCCTGCTTGAGCATGGGGGGGGGGCTGGACTAGATGACCTCTAAGGTCACTTCCCACTCTGTCATTCCATGATTCTGTAAGGGTCTCGTGCTTGAGCAGGGGGTTGGACTAGCTTTGCTGGCTGAGGAACTCTGGTCGTTGAAGTCCACAAGTCTTAAAGTTGCCAAGGTTGGAGACTTCTGGACTAGAGGACCTCAAAGGGTCCCTTCCAACTCTGTCATTCCATGATTCTTTAAGGGTCTCCTGCTTGAGCATGGAGGGGGCTGGACTAGGTGATCTCTAAGGTCCCTTCCAACTCTTGTTATTCTGTAAGGCTCTCCTGGTTGAGCAGGGGGTTGGGCTAGATGACCTCCGGGATCCCCCCCCGTCCAACTCTGTCATTCCATGATTCTGTAGCGGGTTGGACTAGAAGACCTTTGAGGTCCCTTCCAGCTCTATTCTGATTCTAAATTGTGAGCTTTGGGTCTCACATGCGCACACAACACACACACACACACACACACACACACACACACACACACACACACACGGTTTTGCTGAATGCTGGAGATAAGACTCCCACGGCTTCGCACAGAGCAAAACTTTTGTTTTGTTTTCCTTCCCTCTCATCCGGTTCCTCCTCTTTCTCCCCGTCTGCTTCTTATCTTCCTCTGGTTTATCTTTGCCTGCCTGCCTCCTTCCCTCCTGGCTTCATTCCTTTTTTCTTCTTTTTTTCCCTTTTCTTTCTGTCCTTTGTTCCTGCTTTCTCCCCTCCTTCCCTGTCTCCCGTCTTCCCTTCTTCCCTCCCTCCTTTATTCTTTCATGCATTACTCCTCCCTTCCTCCCTCTTATTTTTTTTCCTTCCTTCTGCCGTTCTTTCCTTTTTTCCTTTCCATTCTTTCATGCACTCTCCCTCCCTCCTTCCCCTCTTCTTTCTTCCTCCCGCTCTCTCTTCTTCATTCTTTCATGCCTTACCTCTCCTTCCTTCCTTCCTTTCCCAGAACTGTATACATGCCAACGCAAAATGTCCAATCCTGGCTCACCCTTTCCAGCCAACCACCGAATAAAACCACGATTGCTTCCTGCAGCTCCCCCTACCCACATTCAGCCTTGCCCTCCCCCAAATGCGCCCCCATCCTGCATCTACCCATTCTTGCTCCCCCTTCCCAGCCCTTCTCCCCCCCCCAATGGGGTGCATTTTGGAGCCTGTGGGTCGAGGAGGATTTGGGGCTGGCTGGTGCCCTTCGCCCCATGGCGGGGGGTGGGGGTGGGCTCCCAGGCTGTGTTTCCAAGTTGCGTCCCGTCTCTCCTCCCCTTCTCTCCCTCGAACCCAGGACCCTTGGCCTCCACGCCGGATATCCTGACACGCATCAAACAGGAGGGGGGGTCCTTCAGCGGAGGAGGTCCCTTCTCCGAGGACAGAGGCCTGGTGGCTGACCCATGTGCAGGTGATGGGTGAGGGCGGGGGCTGACTTTGGGGGCGGTCAAAAGGGGGGGTGTTCCAGATTCTGATCCTCCCACACAAGGGGGTCGAAAAATGGCAGAGTTTTAATAGCACCGATGCTTTTAATGTCAGATGTTTTCAATTTACAATCGCCTTTCCCATTGAAAGCACTGGGTGGCTGGAGAGAACAGCACGGATTGGCTTCTTTGGTTGGCTTAAGCCCATTGGATGACCCCGCCTGTTGGTCGAGGGCACTAAGTTTCAAGCTCAGCCACTTTAAGAGGGGAAGACTTCCACTCCCAGAATCCCCCAGCCAGCTGGTTGGGGAATTCTGGGAGTTGGGAGTCCATCCTTCTTAAAGTTGCCAAGGGAGAGAAAAGCTCAGTTTTTACATGCCAGCTGTTCCATGTGCAGAAGGGTGATTTCGACACCTCCGGGTAGGTGGTCCTACATCGGTAGGCTCCTTTCTCCCCTTCTGCCTTTTTTTGGGGGGGCCGGGGGAGGTCCCCAAAACCCTTTCTGTGAATTCAGCATCCCCTCTGTTCTCCTTTAGGGGCCCAGGGGCTCATGTCCACCCATGATTTTTTATCCTGGATTAAACAAGAAGAGAATTCGTGTGTCAGACATCAGTGGGACACATCGGAAAGGGAGACCCTCCCTGTGCACGGGGGCCCAGGTAGGTCCTATTCCGACTCGCTCAGTCGTCAGTGGGGTGCTGTAAGTCCTCAGCTTAACGACCGCAAATCGAGCCCAAAGTTCCCATTGCTAAATCAGAGACATCTATTAAGTGGCGTTTCACCCCGTTTTGTGACCTTCCTTGCCCTCGTTGTTCAGTGAATCACTGCTGGTGTTAAGTTAGCAACATGATTGTTAAGCCACTGCAGCTTCCCCTTGGACTCTGCTTGTCAGAAGGTTGCGAAAGGAGTCAGTGGCCGAGTGGCTGAATTTTGATCACGTGGCCCACACGGGGACACTGCCACGGTCGTAAATCGCTTTTTTTCAGGGCTGTCGTAACTTCAAATATTCAGAAAATGAGAGAGGAATGAATGCTGAAGTTGACCGGAGGGAAGTGAGCCTCCACTTAAAACACACCTTGGGGATGACAACTTCTGTCATTAAGCAAGGCGGGGATCGAGTGACTCGTGCTGGATGTTGCTATTTTTCGCCACTGTAGTTAGGCAAAGCACTGCGGTCGTTAAGTGAATTATGCCATTGTTAAGCGAAGCCGGCTTCCGCCTTTGACTTGGCCTTGTGGGGAGATCCCAAAAGGGGATCTCGTGATTCAATAAGACCATTGTAACTATTATATAGGTTGTGATGTGACCTAATTTTGATCATGTTGGATGCTGGGATGGTCGTAAGTTTGAGGACCGGTTATAAGCCACTTTTTTTTTTTTTCTGGTGTGGTTGGAATTTTGAACAGTTGTTAAATGAACAATTGTAATGAGGTTCTGGTTGTTGGACAAAAAAAAAGATCCGATACTTGGTTCTCGCTGACTCTGTTTTTGAGATGGAGACATGCAGGTTGTATTATGTCCTCAATTTACATCCATTTCTTCTTCGTCAAAGTACTGGGAAAAAAGCCCGGTCCTCATACTTATGACTAGCACACCACCTCACGGCCACATAGTCACAATCTGGGCACCCTTATGACCTGTCGAAATGATCTATTGTTACGTGATCGTAATTTGTGATACTGTTTGGATAGTTTACTGCAAAAAAACCTGCCCATTTGGAAAAACGAGATTGTGTTTAACGATCACAGTATTCGCTGAATGGCCGTAGTAAAAACGGTTGTAAAATCAGGTCTGACTTGACTTTACCACTGCAATGGTGTGTGATGGGCATTTCAATGTCGGTGGCGGTCGTAAGTCAAGGATTATTTATAAAGCAAGCTATTTGGTCCAGTGTAGATTTTGATTCCCAGAATTCCTCAGCGACTACTAGGGTTAGTTACTACTTACGGCAGTAAGTCAAGGAGTGGCCCTTGCCTTTATTTGGGGGGTGTTGTTGTTTTTTTGTTGTTTTTTTGCAATTTGAAATATGCCAGCTTTGAAAAGCCCTAGAAGTCTCACATTTATTTTTTACTTAAAAAACATTTTTTATTGATTTCCCATTAATTATATCTCTTAGTGCTTAATAAACATCATGTCTGGTTATTTAATTTGCTTAACAGTATTAATTTAAATTCTTAATCTCCACCGCCTTTTTTTCAACCCTTGGTAAAATAAAATCCACGTTTGAAAACATTCTACATCATCTTTCTGTTAAATTTTCAACTGTCAGGCTATCCACTTCTGCATAATCTAGTATCTTCCTGACTATCTCAATTTTGCATTTCGGCTCTTCGACCTTGTAGGGCTGAATGTCAGATAAAATAATGGCGATTTGCTGATTTTTCTTCTTTCTTGGTATTTAGTTACTTTTCTTCTGTTTTCAAAAGAAGAGGCGGCTGTAAAAGTGATTGTGACCTGCGAAGAAGGTCAGGTTTTTGCATCTGGCACCAACAGGATGTCAACAAGTCTGGCTGGGAAAATTCAAAGGTTTTTTTGGAGTTCCAGGAAAAAATCAACACTCTCAGTTATTTGTCCCCTGGGATAAATCCAAGCAGTTTGAAGAACTCATGGACAAAACTTTGTTTCCCCCCCCCAAAATAAATTTCTTATTTTACGTGGTTCTCTCAACGCATTGGATCAGTTTTAGAATTAGAATTAGAATCACAGCGCTTGGAAGGGACCTTGGAGGTCTTCTAGTCCAACCCCCTGCTCAGTCAGGAAACCCTTTACCCGTGATAGTGAACCTATGGCATGCGTGCCACAGGTCTCACGCAGAGCCATATCTGTGGGCACGCAAGAATTGCCCTAATTCGGCTCCAGCGCGCATACACATGCAGGCCAGCTGATTTTCAGGCCCACCGGAAGTTGGGAAATGGGCCATTTCCGGCCTCCGGAGGGCCTCTGGGCGGGTGGGAGACCGTTTTCACCCTCCCCAGGCTCAGAGAAACCCTCTGGAGTCTGGGGAGGGCGAAAAACAGACCTACCGGGCCCACCGGTAACCTTTTTGCCATCACATGCCAAAAGCAGGGGGTCGCGGGAGGCATTGAATTATGAGTATGGGCACACATGCGTGTGGCAAACACACCCACCCCACGCTGCTCCTTCTTTTGGCACGTGATGGCAAAAAGGCTAGCCGTCACTGCCTTATACCATTTCAGGCAAATGGTTGTCCAATCACTTCTTTAAAATTTCCAGTGTTGGAGCATTTACAACATCTGGAGGCAAATTGTTCCACTGATTAATTGTTCTCACTCTCAGGAAATTTCTCCTTAGTTCCAAGTTGCTTCTCTCCTTGATGAGTTTCCACCCGTTGCTTTTTGTCCTGCCCTCAGGGGCCTTGGAGAATAGATTGACTCCCTCTTCTTTGGGGCAGCCTTTCAGATATTGAAAGAATGCTATCATATCTCCCGTGGTCCTTGTTTTCATTAAACTAGACATAGCCAATTCCTGCAAGCATTCTTCATATGTTTTAGCCTCCAGTCCCCTAATCATCTTTGTTGCTCTTCTCTGCTCTCTTTCTAGAGTCTCAACATCTTTTTTACATCATGGCGACCAAAACTGGATACAATATTCCAAGTGTGGCCTTACCAGGGCATTATAAAGTGGTATCAACACTTCACGTGATCTTAGTTCTATCCCTCTGTTTATGCAGCCCAGAACTGTGTTGGCTTTTTGGCAGCTGCTGCACACGGCTGGCTCATATCTAAATGAAGATTTGTCTGGCATGATCTGTTTTTGACAAATTCATGTTGGCTTTTGGTTATTACTAGTCCTTGATTTACAATCACGAGCAGCCCTCAATTTTATCATCTATTTTGCGACTGTTGTTAAATTAGTCGCTGCAGTCATTAAGTGAATCACTTGGTCTTTAAGCAAATCCGGCCTCATTTGTTGGGTTGGATGCTGGCTAGCAAGGTCGTGAATGGGGATCATGTGATCTTAGGATGCTACCAACAGGTAGTCCTCGAATTACAACAGGAATTGAGCCCAAAATTTCTGTTGCTAAGTGAGACATTTGTTAAGTGAGTTTTGCCCCGTTTTGCCACCCTTTTTGCCACAGTTGTTAAGTTCTGAAAAAAGCTGAGTCCTCACATTTATGACTATCACACCACCCCATGGTCACATTATGACAATCTGGGCACATTTACGACCTGTTGCAATGATCTAACATTACGTGGTCACAATTCATGATGCTTTTTTTGATAGTTAGATAAAATGAGATTGTGGTGTTTGCTTAACCGCCATAGTAATAATGGTCATAAAATCAGGTCCGACTTGACATTACAACCGCAGCGATGTGCGATGGAAATTTTGATCTCTGTTTTGGTTGTAAGTCAAGGACTACTTATAAAGGAAATGTTTCTCAATCTTTGATTCCCAGAATTCCCTGCTCACTACACCTGGTTGGGGAATTCTGGGAGTTGAAGTCTCCATGTCTTACAGTTTGAGAAACACATATGTCCTCCTTTCTACTGGATTGTTGTTGTTGTTTTTTTATTTCTTTTTGTCACAACAGTATACACAAACAATTGTCATAGATAAAACAACATATCTTGAAGAAAAAAAATATATATATAAGTAAAAAAAATATGCATCAACTATATTAATTTGATATAATGAAGGGAACAATAGGACAGGAACGGTAGGCACTTTTGTGCTCTTATGCACGCCCCTTATAGTCCTCTCATGAATGGGGTGAGATCAATAGTAGACAGTTTTTGGTTGAAGTTTTTGGGATTTTGAGTAAAGACTATGGAGTCAGGTAGTGAGTTCCAAGCGTTAACAACTCTGTTACAGAAGTCATATTTTCTGCAATCAAGTTTGAAGCGGTTGACATTTAGCTTGAATCTATTTTTTGCTCTTGTAATATTGCGATTGAAGCTGAAGTAGTCTTTTATAGGAAGGATATTGGAATAGATGATTGTGTGTTAAACTCAGGTCATGTCGAAGTCGGCGGAGTTCTAAGTTTTCTAATCCCAGGATTTCAAGTCTGTTGGTATAAGGTATTTTGTTGTTTTCGGAGGCGTGAAGAACTCTTCTAGTAAAATATTTCTGGACTCGTTCTACTGTATTTATGTCAGAGATGAGGTATGGGTTCCAGACGGATGAGCTGTATTCAAGAATAGGTCTGGCAAATGTTTTGTGTGCTCTAGTTAGTAGTGTAGAGTTGAGTTAGTCCTTGACTTACAACAGTTCATTTAGAGACCATTCAAATTTACAGAGGCATTGAAAAAAAACGACTTATGACCGTTTCTCACCATTGCAGCCATCCAATGGTGGGTTTCTACTGGTTCGGGTAGAAGGTTCTGCGCATGTGAAGAAGCGCCATACATGAGCAAAGCAAGCACGCATGCACAATCCCAATTCCAAACCAATAGCTGAAGTAAGTGGAACCCACTACTGCAGCCATCCCCTTGACTGTGATCAAATGCTGGGCAACTTTCATACTTACGACCGTTGCAGTGTCCTGGGGTCGTGTGATCCCCTTTTGCGACCTTCTGACAAGCAAAATCAATGGGGAAGCTAGATTCACTTAACAACCGGGTTACTAATTTATCAACTGCGGTGGTTCACTTAATAACTCTGGCAAGAAACGTGGTAAAATGGGGCAGAATTCACTTAACAAATGTCACACTTAGCAACAGAAGTTTTGGGCTCCATTGTCGTCGGAAGTTGAGGATTACCCGTACTTTGGCACTTGAAAAAAAGCAAAATTAATTTTCCCTGCATAAGCCCTGCGTAGTTAAATATGAGTTTCATCCCCTCCTCCCGTGGAACAGATCGCATTGTCCAATTTGGAATCATCTTTTTGTTTTGATAACTGTGCACATCTTGGCAGACACCTACAAAAGTGTCCTTGGTTCTTATGGTTAAGATTCTAGCCTCCACATTCCATCTTGCCCTTCCCTCCCCCCAGTTCTTTGGCAAGTTGAAAAGGCTAGAACATATGAAGGACAGTTACAGGAACTGGCCATAGCTAGTCTAGTGAAGGCCCAGGGGAGATACGATATCACTGTTCTAATATTTGAGGGGTTGTCATAGAGAGGAGGAGGTCAGCCTGTTTTCCAAAGCACCCCAAGGTCAGACAGGGACTAATGGATGGAAACTGCTCAAGGAGAGATTCAGCCTAGAAATAAGGAGAAATTTTCTGACAGTGAGAACAATCAACCCATGGAACAGAAGTTGTCTTCAGAAGTTGTGGGCGCTTCATCACTGGAGGCTTTCAAGAAGAGACTGGACTGCCATCCGTCAGAAATGGTGTAGGGTCTCCTGCCTGGGCGGGGGGTTGGACTAGATGACCCACAGGGTCCCTTCCAACTCTGTTTATCTGATTTAGCAATAGTAGTCACAGGAAGCTTAAGCATTTTTCAGTCTTGGCACATCGTTTGTTCGGTTCTTAAATGCACACGCTGTTAGAATTTGTTGTCGGCTGCCGTGCAATTCTCCACATTATTCCTGATGGGAAAATTTTGTTTGGGACTCATAGTTTTTAGTACTCAAAAACTTGTGTCCTCCTGAACCAATTAACGCTGCGTACTGAGGTATCACTATAAATGATTTCAGTTTTCTTTCACTTTCTATTCCAGCTGGAGACGCAATGACCATCAAGGCTGAGCAGCCGCCCCTGTGCCCGGAAGAGCCGGTGAGACCTCGGGAGATGCTCTTCCAGGGAGAGTCTCCTGCAGCAGCCGTTCTCGCTGTTCCTCCAGCAGCAGAAGGCTATGAGGCCCCTCGTGGGCCGCCCGTCAGTCCCACCAAATGTAGAGCGGGTAAATCGCTGGAGTTAGACAGTGAGCTGCAAAGCATCCTGGGCCCCCCTCAGGGCTCTGCCGAACGGCCCCACGGCTGCAGTGAGTGCGGCAAGATGTTTGGGGTGAAAAAGAGCCTCAAAGTCCACCAGCGCAGTCACCACGGCCAAGCTCGGCCGTACGAGTGCGCTGAATGCCGCAAGAGCTTCAACTGCCACTCAGGCTTGGTGCGGCATCAGATGACCCACCGGGGTGAGCGCCCTTACAAGTGTGCCGAGTGCGGCAAGTGTTACAGCCGCAAGGAGCACCTGCAGAACCACCAGCGGCTGCACACAGGCGAGCGCCCTTTCCAGTGTCCCATCTGTGGGAAACGGTTCATCCGGAAGCAGAATCTGCTCAAGCACCAGCGCATTCACACGGGCGAGCGCCCCTACCAGTGCGCAGAGTGTGGGCGTAGCTTCCGCTACAAGGAGTCGCTCAAGGACCACCTGAGGACTCACAGCAGCGAGGCCTCGGCCCAGCGACTCCTGCCCGGGATGGGGGGTGACGGTCTCCCTTAGCACCCCACAGCAGCGGGAGAGAGCCCAGCCTCTCAGCCCGTCCAGTTGAGCCCCCCCCCAGCACTCCCTCTGCAGCCCCCAGTCTCACACTTTAATTCTACTTGATGTGGAAAAACAGCTGGACAGATGGGCTGCAGTAGATAGACTCATTTTGAACCAGAATCTGTGCCAACTGCCATAAAACCATTTCTGAAAAAGGACACGACGGTGTGCAGAGGTGACGTATAGCTGCTTGCAACCAAGTTCTGCACAAGTCTGGGTCCTTTTCAGCTGATGATGGTAGGTGCACGTGTGCGGGATGTTATTCCTTGCGCGTTAAGACACTAACGGCAAGCAGTCTCATTTTGCTGGATGCTCAAAGACATCGTGTGTCTTTTGGGCTTCTGTTGGATGCCGTCGGCTGCAGTTATACTTTTCCCATATGTTTCTGACAGAGTGAGTCATAACCTATAGCGGCAGAACCACGCTCCGGATGGATCCTGTGCTTTAAAAAAAAAAGATGTTTTTCCGGATGTACGGATGGAACCATTTACACGGAAAACTTTACGATGTGTAGCTCGCATTCCGTGGGACTCCTTGTTCGAGCCACCAGTAGTTCCCTTTCTCTTTCTTTTCCTCTTCAGTTCCTTTTCTGGTTCCCAGTTTTATTGCGAGTACGGGAAAATCTTTCGAATTTTCGAAAGAAATCTTGTGGGTCTGACCTGCAGCAACCATATTAATTTGTTCTCCCTGGGCTCTCTCCTCTGCTGCTTTTAGGATGTTAAAACTCCCTTTTATCTCATAAAATGTGGGCCGCCTCGTTTTATTTTTTAAACGAACAATATATTATTCACCCACACAGAGATACGTTCTTTTCAGGATGTAGTTTTGTATTGAAGGTGCATTGCAAATAAAGACAAATTACCAAAAAACAAAAACAAAGAAAATCGCTTGCATTTTTTGTTCATTCACTTCAGAGATGTTTGCAGATAGAAATGGGCACAAAGGCTGGGAAATAATGCAGTTACAGGTAAGTCTTAGACTTACGGCAGTTCATTTAGTGACCGCTCAGTTACAATAGCACTGAAAAAAGTGACTTAGGACCATTTTTCACACGTCTGACCATTGTAGCATCCCCATGGTCATGTGATCCAAATTCAGGTGCTTGGCAACTGACTCATATTTATGACCATCCCCGAGTCACATAATCCGTTTTTGTGACCTTCTGACAAGCAAAGTCAACGGGGAAGCCAGTTTGGTTTAACAGCCGTGTGACTCACTTAATAATTGCAATGCTTCACTTAACAATGGTGGCAAGAAAGATCATAAAATGGGGCAAAACTCATTTAATCGTCTCTTAGCAACATAAATTTTTGACTCAATTGTAGTTGGAAGTTGAGGGTTACCTGTATCACTATAGAAGGGAGTGGGGTTGAAGGGAGGATGAAGATGATAGAGGAGGAGAATTTTTGCACTGACAGATGATATTCCATCAAGATGATATTGACTCTAGTGACCATATATCTTCCAATTGCCCACTTCTTCTCTTTCTGTCCTCTCCAGGATCACACAGTATTGATGGGCACTATATTGATGATTAAGTTCTCTCACATCAGTTTTAATTCTTAGTGACCACATAGGTAGATCTACCCCATGGCAATCTCTCCTAACCTGGTCTTTCAGGTCTTCTAATGATGCCCTCATGTCCATACACATGCTGGTTATCCTCTTTCCTTCCACCATTACTAACATAGACTTCTCCAGAGAAGACATTTTGTGTCCAATGTAGGATAATTTGAACCTGGTCAACTTTGTTTCCATCTTCCGTACTATTGTAGACTTCTCCAGAGAAGACATCGGGTGTCTAAAGAAAAATAAATTGAGTTGGGTCATTTGTTGGCCTTCAATAGTCGAATTGATCTGTTCGATGATCCATCAGTTTGGTTACTTGGCTGCCCACAGTATCACCCACGAAGTCTTCTCCAGCTCCAAAATTAAAAAATGTCAATATTCTTCCTTTCCTGTTCTTCAAACTCATTTTCTCTTCCACAGGGTGTCACAGGGTATATTATGTCTTCTGTGATTTTGATTGTCGTAGGACATACGGCACATGACTATCTTTTAAAAGGCATTCCTGGATGTTCTACCAAGGGCTAGTCTTGGTAGAAGAGAGCATTTATATCTCAGTGTTGAATTGTGGGGTCCTTGGTACTCTCTGAGCTTGGTTGTTTTCTTGCAGACATCTCATGACTCCACTAGGGAACTTCATCAGTGCTAGAAGAGAGGGGGGTTTTCAGAGAGGAGAAGAAAGGGGGAGGTGGAGTAGAACTGGGGGGTCCTTGGTGCTCTCTTGAGTTGAGTGGTTTTCTTGCAGACATTTCGTGATCCAAATAGGGAACATCATCGATGCTAGAAGGGAGCTGGGTTTGTAGAAAGGAAGAGGAGGAGGACTGTGGGGGTCCTTGGTGCTCTCTGAGCTGGATGGTTTTTCTTAGACATTTCATGACCCCACTAGGGAACATGAGTGCTAGATGGGAGGGGGAAAGGTATGCAGGAAAGAGGAAGAAGAGGAGGAGGACAATGACTATGGGGGTCCTGGATGCTCTCTGGGTTGGATGCTTTTCTTGCAGACGTTTCATGACCCAACTAAGGGACGTCATCAGTGCTTATTGTTGATCCTGAAAGCCAGTGTCCACATCCGAGATGTTGGCCACAAACTGTGGAGGGAGTGCATAGTTGGCTGTTGGGTACTAAGTGTTTGCAGTACCCAAACGGGTGGAGGGTCAGGAAGGAGAGACAGCTGCAGCCGGATCAGAGACCATGAAGCCAGGTCCTAAGAGTGATTGCAGGAGCAGGCCAGTAGCAGGCATGGGTGGGGTGAGCCAAACCCTCATAGCCAGCTAGTAATGCTGGCTAGAAAAGCTTCTGTTGTGTTCACTGTTATGCTGAGCGACCAGTAAAATAATTTGTTGGTCACTTCTTTTGCTGTCCAAGTGACAGTGACAGGTCACCAGCATTACCAGTTGGCTGGGGAATAAGTTGTCCCCCACTTCTATAAATTCATTGCCAATTCTGAGGCCCAGTTGTTCTCCTAGTTGCCATGAATTTAATATTTAAATTCATACTTTAATATTTAATTTTGATGTCAGCTATTTCCTATTTCATCCCTAAAAACATTTATTTCACGATTAAATTATTTTACTTGTTCAGCTATTGAATTTAGTAGCTGGAGCTGGCGAAATGCACAACAGGGCAGAACAGGCAGCTGTGATCAATGAGTTAGAGGGCTGACTCACTCCTGAGGCAATCTGCGCTGTGATTGGTTGCCATCAGTATAAAGGGGGCGTTTCCCTTTTTTCCCACCTTTTTTCCTTCTGTCTGTTCTGTAGCACCCTTTAATTTACCTCATGAAGTTCCTGAGAGTCTCGTTTTAGTTTCTTTCTTTCTTTCTGGATGATGATTAAGATGGCTGTTAGCTTGAATGTTAAATACATATACCTGTTTATAAAGGTAAAGGTTCCCCTCACACATACGTGCTAGTCGTTCCTGACTCTAGGGGGCGGTGCTCATCTCCGTTTCAAAGGCGAAGAGCCAGCGCTGTCCGAAGACGTCTCCATGGTCATGTGGCCGGCATGACTCAACGCCAAAGGCGCACGGAACGCTGTTCCCTTCCCACCAAAGGTGGTCCCTATTTTTTCTACTTGCATTTTTTACCTGCTTTCGAACTGCTAGTTTGGCAGAAGCTGGGACAAATCACGGGAGCTCACCCCGTTGCGCGGCAACACTAGGGATTCGAACCGCTGAACTGCCAACCTTTCGATCAACAAGCTCAGCATCTTAGCCACTGAGCCACCGTATCCCTAGTATACGTTTATATACATATACACTATATATTATACATACACATGTGGACATATATACCATTGAACAACATGGAATTAAGTGTGGAGAAAAGCGAAGTTTTACACCTAGGCAGGGTTTGGGTATGGCTGGTCTGGAGAAAAGAAGGACCAGGGGAGACATGAGAGCAGTGTTCCAATATCTCAGGGGCTGCCACAAAGAAGAGGGAGTCAAATTATTCTCCAAAGCACCTGAGGGTAGAACAAGAAGCAATGGGTGGAAACTAACCAAGGAGAGAAGCAACCTAGGAGAAATTTCCTAACAGGATAATTAACCAGTGGAACTACTTTCCTCCAGAACTTGTGGGTGCTTCATCACTGGAAGTTCTCAAGAAGTGATTGGACAACCATTTGTCTGAGATGGTGTAGGGTTTCCTGCCCGGGCAGGGGGTTGGACTAGAAGGCCTCCAAGGTCCCTTCCAACTCTGTTTATTCTATTCTATTCTATTCTATTCTATTCTATTCTATTCTATTCTATTCTATTCTATTCTATTCTATTCTATATACGTTATACATGTATGTGTACATTACACATAATTATACAGATACATACCCGTACATGTACAATGTATATGTATAATGTTAGATGTGTCTGTATATACACAAGCACACATTATACATATACATATATGTGTACATATACATTATACATATATACATTACACAGATATATATATACATTATGCACATATAATTGTATATGTGCATAATACATGTACGTTATACATGTAATATATGCATCATACACACACACATATATTTAGTTCATTAATAATATTGAATAGATTATGAGTAATAGAGGAATGTTATTAATCCTATTTAATAGATAATGGCTAATAGATAAATATTAATATTTGATGGGTAATAAATATTACTAGTATTAGAAACATAAACAATACTTGTTGGGTAATGAGGTGGCCAGCCAAGTCCCCAGATTCCCTCCACCCGGATAGAGCCCGCCCCACCTGCACGTCGGGACGCGGACGCGTGTTGCAAAGACGCGCGTTTGCAGCCTGGGAAGCGGGGAGGGCGTGTGTTTGTGGTGGGTGGGGGGCGTGTGTGTGCACCGGTGTGGCCGGCGAGCTCTCTTTCCGCCTCCGGGCTGATTTCTATAAATTGCGTTGCGAGGCGTTCGCGATCCTTCCTCCTGCGCGTCAGTCCTGGGACCAGCCCAACCCACCCGCCGCCGTCCTTCTTGCCGCCCGAGGAGGTCCAGTTCGAGCAGCCCAAGAGCCGTCGGGATGGCCGGCAGAGAAGCCGAAGGAGCCCAGCCACAGGTAGATGGGGGAAGTCCCGCTTCTCCACCCGCTGCTTCCACGGGGCTCCCGTGCAGGACGCGTCCGCTTGCAAACCGACCGACGGGCAGTTGCCGGCGCTGCGCTTCTGGCCGGTGCAAACTCCGGGAGCGTCCCGTGGGCGCTGGGGTCTCGACTTATGACTTTCTCTTCCCCCCCACACACTCTTATGGCCATTTCCCCATCCCCGGGGGTTTCCGCAGCTAGGAACGGGGCGGGCGGGGAGAGCCGGGAAGAGGGTCGTAGCAGAGACCCTCCGAAGCAGCGGTCACCAACCGGTGGTCCATGGACGACTTGGTGTGGTCCGTGAGAAAATTTTGGTGGTCCGCAGAAAAATTAGTTGCGGTTTTTTTTATATTGCACTAGATACTATTTATCTTTTTAAACAAATTCATATTAGTCGTCCGCGGGATTTAAAATTGTGAATTTAGTGGTCCTTGAGGTCCGAAAGGTTGGTGACCGCTGGACTAGAAGACCCCAATTCAAGGTTTACTCTTAGCTAAGCTAGCAAGTGCTTGGCTGAACTTGAATTCAATTTTTTTCTGCGTTTTTAACTTTTCACCTTACGGTAGTTTACTTTTTAAAATCTCTCTCTCTCCCTGAGGCGTCTTACAGATTATTACTTGATTTTTAAAAAAAATTTATGTATTTATTATTATTTCTATCAACAAACGACTCCGGGTGGCTCACAGTCCAGATTAAGTTATTAAATGAAATTTCTACCACCTTTTAATTTTTACTTTGCTAAGTTCTTCAGCCATCTGTCTCTTATCCGGTGACCCTGGGTGGGTTGGAAATTATTAAATTTACTGTTAGCCCTTGATTCATGGCCACAATGGAACTGGAAACCCATCATTATCATTGCTAAAGGAGGCTGTTGTTAATTGAATCTTTGCAGTCTCATTACATCACCCAGCTGCGAGGTGAACTTAACTCTTTCAGTGTAACTTTTATTTTTACTCTTAGTTTCACTTTCTTTCTTTAAAGTAATTTTATGCCACCCTTGTCTCACTGCAAATGGCTCTCGACCGGCTTACTGACTATTATTTTTACATTCTACATTTGGCTTTACTAAAATAATTAAATTGAATTAAATTTCTATCCCATCCATGTTGCCTTAAGTCAGGGGTCTCCAACCTTGGCAACTTTAAGCCTGGAGGACTTCCAGAATTCCCCAGCCAGCTTTGCTTTGCTGGCTGGGGTATTCTGGGAGTTGAAATCCTCCAGGCTTAAAGTTGCCAAGGTTGGAGACCCCTGCCTTAAGTAATTCTGGGTAATATACCATATTTTCATCCACTTAAGACCACAAAGGAGCCCAAAATTTCTCTTGCGAACAAGATGTTGGGTTAACTGAGTCTTGGCTCATTTTACAACCTTTCTGGCCACAATTGTTAAGCGAAATACTGCAGTTGTCAAGTCACTGATATGATTGTTAGTCTGTTAAATCCCATTCTTCAGTGTTGTTGTAATTTTGAACAAACCGTTGTTAGCCAAGGATGGGGATGACAAATCACTTTTTTTAGTGGTGTAACCCAGAACGGTCACTAAAATGAATGGCTGTAATTCAAAGAGTCACTTTCAGCTTTTGCAATTTGAAATATGCCAGCTTTGAAAATCCATAGTTTTATTATGGCTTAAATTGTGATCAGGTGCCATGTTCTAACGTTTCCATAGAAAAGCCTGCAGTTTTGTAAATTAAGCTGTGCTTTTCGGCTCTTCGCCCTGGCCGGGGTTGAATGTCAGTTAAAGCCAGTTTGTTGATTTTTTCTTTCTTTCCGCTGCTCAGTTCTTTTTCTTTTGTTTTCAAAAGAAGAAGCGGCTGTAAAAATGATTGCAACTTCAGTTTTTTTTGCATCAATGGGATGTCAACAGTTCTGGCTGGGAAAATTAAAAGTTTTTGAGACCCAGAAAAATTCTCACTCTCGGTTAGCAGTCCCGGTAGGATAAATCCAAACAATTTGGAGAACTGGTAGACAACTTTAATTGCTTTTTTTACAAAATATTTTATTATTTTAAGTGATTCTCTCAGTGCATCGGATCAATTTGTGGGGACTGAAGTGGAAATACAGATAGTCCAAAAAAAGGCTGGTAAGTGAGTGGTACCCAATTTTCCTGCCTATTTTGTGACTGCTGTTAAGTGAATCACTTGGTCCTTAAGCAAATCCAGCTCCCCTCCCTTCTCTCATTGGCTTGGTTGGTTGGAAGCTGGCTAGCAAGGTCACAAATGTTGATCATGAGACCCCAGGAAGCTGCAGTGTGGTACAGGTAGTCCTCTACTTATGACTAGAATTGAGCCCAAAATATCTGTTGCTAAGTGAGACATTGCACCCATTTAAGCTGCGTTCACACAACCGGTTAGAACGAGGCTTGAGTTTGTGCAATAATCTGCCGCCAACTAACCAACTTTTAGGGTGTGTCCTGTGAACCCTCCTTCGGGCCACTTTGCAAGGAAGCGGAGTGAATGGTTTGTTCTGTGCCCTCAACCCCCTTAACCCGGGTTCCAACTTTTGCATGTGTGAAGGGACCCCAAGAGTTGACCCAGACCTGATGATGTTTAAGCCAAGCTGACTTAAGTTTAGATTTGAAGAACAGACCTTGATGCTCTCTTCCTGTCCCCCTTCCATTCTCGTCCCCCAGCTCCCCCCAAAAAATTGGGCTGGGGAACTGACTTGCTTGTTTTTCTCCCATGCAGCCTTTCTCCATGGAAATCAGCTTGGAGGATATAGAAATTATCTTCTCCGAAGAGGAGTGGCGGTTGCTAACCAACGAGCAGAAGAAGCTGTACTGGAAAACTTTGGAAGAAAATTACAAGTCTTTTCTTTTTGTTGGTGGTAAGCTGGATTGATATGGGGCTCGGTGTGGCTGGGCTGCGGAGGTGAGGAAAGGCTGGTCTATAGAAGCGTGAGAACTGGGTTCGAGTCCTGCTCAGCCACAGAAGAGACGCCTGGGAAGGACTTCCCGTGTCTTGGACTAGCCTAACTGGAAGGGTGGTTGTTTGAGATGAAGGGGAACGGACAAAGGGTTCTTGAATGCCATTCCTAATGAAAAGTGGGGTTGAAATGTAACCAACAAATCATTTAAACGGCCCATCCCTCGAGATGCCCTTTTTGAGAGCCTAACTGTAACACCTCTGGTCCCCAGCATTTTCGCTTTCTCTAACTGTGAATGAGGGGATGGTGGGTGAAGGGCAGGGAATTATGGGAGGTGAAATCCGGACATGCTAGTTGGGGAATTTGGGAATTGAAATCCAGGCATTCTAGTTGAGGGATTCTGGGAGTTGAAATCCAGACATGGTGGTGGAGAATTCTGGGAATTGAACTCCAGACATTGCTGAGATAAGGGGAACCCTGAAGCATTTTCTTTGATCATCCTGTTTCCCTTCAAGGACGATGCCCTTTTGACCCAGCAGAAATCTTCACTTGGATTCATAACAACAAACATCTGAACATCCGACTCTTAAGCCGTCCTCGTAGAATCCTTTCTGTAGGTGAGTGACGCGTATGGGAACCGGGAAAACAGGGCTGTTCTTACGTTAGCAATCGTTGCTGCTTTCCTAATTCCATCTTTTCCGATTTACCATCTTCTGTAGTTCTGAACTACAACTCCCATCATCTCAGTGGGAGGAATTTCAGAGGCCATGCACGTATGGAAAATGGTATATATATATGTATATGTATGTATATATATATTATTTTTCTTATACACATATTATAAATGTACATTTTCTTATTCATAGATAATCATACATATTCTCTCTAAAGAAAGCACACCAAACTTTTTAATTACCTTTGGAGTTGCTCTTCTACCCTTTCTTTCCCTTCGTTTTAGAACAAACCTTCTTCTTCTCTTTTCCCTCCCTCCTTCTCCTTTCCTACCTTCTTCCTCCTCCTCTCCTTCCTCATACCTCCTTCCCTTTCCTCTCCCCCACTCCTCTTCTCTTTCCCTCCTTTCTCACCTTCTCTCCTGCTCTTATCCCCCCCTCATCTTCCTCTCCTTCTCTTTCTCCTTCCTTCCATCCCTCTCTCTCCTTCACCTCCTCTATCTTACCTTCTGTTCTTTCTTTCTTCCTTGTTGTATATTATTTCCCTTGTTTGGTATCCGAGCAACTCCAAACTTCTGATAATACTGTATATACTTTATTTTTGATTTCTTTTCTATTTTACCCAATCCATCATTTCATGGTTGTACATTTATATCTATAATCTTCTCTCCCCCTTTTTCCATCTATTTTGGCGATATCTGGGTTTCTATTTCTTAATTACCATTTTCCTCATTTCTTTTCCATTTTATTAACATTGTTTGACTTTTATTTCTGTCTCTTTTCTAACCATACATAAAATCTTTCCCGTGTCTTGAAATACACCGATTCCTCTTTATGGAAAATGTTTGAGGTCGAGCCTTCCTTCCCTCAAGGCAGCCTCGTGGCAATCTGCCTCCTTTGGGAAATGCTCTTTTAATTGAGTGGGGAAATTTAATTAAATGTCCAAAGAGGTTAATCATCACCTTCCCGCATTTCTCTTAAACTTCTCCCTTCTCAACTCCTGGTGACGCCTCCATGGACGTTTCTGTAATTTTTAAAGAAATGGTATCCTTTGCTGTTTGCCTTTTTTCAGCCTGTTTTTGCTTCCTCGTTTAAGCTACCGCACTGGGATCTCCTGGTGGTCACTTCTCCCTGAATCAAATACCTTTGGTCGTACTTTGCTTCTTATAAAATCAGCTAGGGTAGGCTGGGGTGGTTCCCCACCCCCCCACCCCCGCAACAAGACTGGATAAACTCCTCTTGTCCTCCTTCACAACTATACATTCTCTTTTTCCTCCAGATAAAGAGCAACCCCAAATGGACAGAGACCATTTTCCTAAGCAAGGGGCCCCTCTCAACAGCACCTATAAACAAGAGGACATGGACTATATGGCTGCCGAGGGGCATCCTGAACAACGTGGTATATCGGCCACTGAACAGGGACGCCTGCCCGATTCTGGTGGACAGTTACAGACAGAATCGATGCAGCAGGCTTCAGGTGGTGCAAGTGCAGAGGTCAACATACGGCCGTGCTATGTCTTGGTTTCTTCCTGTACCCTTGCCTGTTATGGTGCCAACCAGGTCCGCCAAGCTGCCGAGCTGCCGTCTCACCCGATGGTGAACCTGCCCCAGCATAATTTTGCCATGGGTTCAGGACGCCTTGTGGAGGAAATGCGGTGTGCGGATGCCATTTGCAATGAAAATCGTGCGGATTTGCGCTGGCAGGCTGCAGCGGCGCCACCTCCGGCATGGGGCACAAGGAATGTGCCGGCTACTCGCCCGTTTCCCCTGGCAGTCCCCACTGAGGAGAGAAAAGTCTTCCGTTGTGCTTGGTGCAGGGAACCGTTCAGCCTGCAGATGAACTTGGAAGTGCATTATAGGTATTGTCGTTGCAGGCAAGAGCAACCGAAGCTGCTCTTGCAAGCCCTGAAGGCTCCCTGTGGGATAGAAGCACGTAGCTCAAGCAGCACAGGGAATCCGGCAGGTCCCGTCCTCCTCCCACCAGCACCTGTCCAATGCCCAGTGCCCAACGATAACAAGGGGACCACCTCGCATTTTAGACCATGGCTGACTCCTCAACAGGTTAAAAACAAGGATCTCTTCACTGCCCGCACAGGTACCACTGAGAGAGTCCGTAGTATGATGGCGACAGCCTCTGCAATGAAGAAGCTGTGGCGGTGTACGGAATGCGAGGAAAAGTTTGTGTACAAGTGGCAATTCTTGGCTCACATGCAAGATTGCAAGAGAGATGTGCATGAGGAAACCCCCCCGGCCCCAGGGCCCCAGGGCCTTGCTCCAACAGAGGGGCTCCCTGAAAGTGCCGAAACACAAGAGCCAAGCGTCGAACCGCCCGTGCTTCCGAGCACTTCTAAAGAGCAGGAGCAATGTCCATGCGACCAATGTGGCAAGAATTTTAGCAAGTGTTACATAGCCACGCATCGTGCCTTCCACAGGGGCCAAAAGTACAGGTGTCTGTGGTGCGGGAAGGTCTTCAACTTCCGGAGCGCGGCAGTGAGACACAAGAAGACGCACTACAAGTATACTGAAAACCTCGAATATGGCACGCAACCTGACGACAAAGATTGCATGTGCATGATTAAAAAAATCACCGTTCCTCCCGATTCGGAAGATGAGGAGCAACCTCAGCCGGAGGAGCCCAAGTAGCTGTTTGCAAAAGATGGGCAGGTTTTTTTTTTGTTTTTTTTTGTTTTTTTTATTATTTCTAACAGTATTTTAAGCAGGGCTTTGAAAACGGGGTGCCAGGGTATTGCAAGTGACGACTGGTACAAGTTCAAGTGATACCACCACAGGAGTTTCGAACGCGACGCCTGCGTGAGAGGTTTAGCACTTCACTCGGCTGACTGCGCATCAGGAGCACTATGCAAAATGTTTGTTCCAGATGTTGCGAGAAATGCCTTTTTCGTCAGCCCCTCGGCCGATGCTGGGAAATAAATACACGTGAATTGTATATACGGCAACACACCAGGAAGACACTGTTGTGGGCCTGACCTCTTTTGCGTGGACAGAATGAACTTGCCTTTTATTTGCTTCTCACTTGCACTCCGGACCCCCCAAGCAACTTCATATGCTCTGCCCGTGGGTGTCGGCTTGAGAATGGATCACAGCCATAATGCCCACCAGCAACTTTACTTTTTGCCTTAGCTGGATTTTTTACATATTCTGTGATAAATCTAGTATGATATAAGAAATGATGATGCAGGGATCTGTTTCACAAATGTCTTAAAACAGTGTTTCTCAACCTGGGCTATGAATTCTGGGAGTTGAAGTCCACCCTTCTTCCAGTGGTCCAGTTGAGAAACCAGTTGCTCTAAGAAATCCAAAATTAAGGGTGGGCAAAGGTGTTTGGGACCTGACTCCAGCAGATGTGGATAACTTTAGTTTTTTTGTTTGTTTGTTTGTTTTACCTCACCCCACCCAAATCCTTTAAGGTCCTCAGTATTTTGTGTCTAATTTCAACTGATTACTGCACTACAACTGGTAAAAAAGTTAAAAAAAAATTTTTTTTTCATGGCTGATTTCAAAATAATGTTCTTTATCTTGGATGAATTGCAATCAAAGAGAAGAATGTTTGTCACGGTTGTGGATGAATTTGAAATGCCAATTAATTGTAGTGTAAATGTAGTTATCAATAAAAGCATATATAAAAGTCCTTCCTGCGTGTATGAATTCCTTATTCTGGCAATATTAATACTGGAAGTCCTCGACTTACAACTACAACCGAGCCCAAAATTTTCGTTGTAAGTGAGATGGTCGAGTTTTGCCCTATTTTGTGAACTTCGTTTTGTTCACCATTGTTAAGTAAATCGCCGCGGTTTTTAAGTTAGTCACGTGGTTTTTAAGTAAATCTGGCTTGCCCATTGAGTTTGCTGGTCAGGAGGTCTCAAAATAGAATAGAATAGAATAGAATTTTTTATTGGCCAAGTGTGATGGGACACACAAGGAATTTGTCTTGGTGCATATGCTCTCAGTGTACATAAAAGAAAAGATACGTTCATCAAGGTACAACATTTACAAGGTACAGAATAGAATAGAATAGAATAGAATTCTTTATTGGCCAAGTGTGATGGGACACACAAGGAATTTGTCTTGGTGCATTTGCTCTCAGTGTACATAAAAGAAAAGATACGTTCATCAAGGTACAACATTTACAACACAATTGATGGTCGATATATCAATATAAATCATAAGGATTGCCAGCAACAAGTTATAGTGGGGATCATGTGACCCTGGGTTACTGCAGCCGTCGTAAATATGGACCAGTTGCCAATTGTCCAAATTTCAAACAGTCACTAAACGAATACAGGACTACCTGTATCTGCTGGCCCCATGACTTTCCTTACAATAGTTTATTTTTTAACCTCCAACGATAGAAATGTCCTTGAGATCATCTAGTCTGACCCACCCAGTTCAGAAATCAAGCATTTTTTGTGAGTTGGCAGGCTGAGCTAAGAACTAGATTTCACTATCTAATGGATAACTAGAGAAATGACATTCATACTTTTTCATTCCAGGTGCAACAGTTCATGACTTGTGACCATTCATTTAGTGACCGTTCAGTTACAGCGGCACTGAAAAGGGTGACTTGGGACTGTTTCTCATACTGGCATCCCCATGGTCACATGATCAAAAAATTTTAATTAAGTGATCCATGTTTGATTTTATCTTTTTTTGCCATGGTTATTAAGTGAATCACAGGTCATTAAGCAAACCCAGATTCCCCCATTGACTTCACTTGTATGAAGGCAGCTAGGAAGGTCACAAAATGGTGATCACATGACCCCAGGAAGCTGCCCCCGTCTTAAATACAAGCTATTGGTCAAGCTCCCAAATTTTGAACATGTGACCAACTGTGTGAATGGTACAGCAGTCATAAGTGTGAGGATCGGTCGTAAGCCACTTTTTTTCCAATGGAGGAAAAAAATTCACTAAACGAAGAGTTATGAGGGGAAGACTGACCATCTGTAGTGCCACCTTTTTCAAGCTTGGCCACTTTTTAAGACCTGTGGACTTAAAAAGCAGACTATAACCTACTACTAGATAAAGTAGAAAAATGTGGGTTAGACAGCAGCACCACCAGATGGATTTGTAACTGGCTGACCAACCGCACTCAACGTGTAGTCCTCAACGGAACTACATCCACATGGAGGGAAGTATGCAGTGGAGTACCCCAAGGCTCTGTTTTAGGCCCAGTACTCTTCAACATCTTCATCAATGACTTGGACGAGGGGATAGATGGGGAACTCATCAAATTTGCAGATGACACCAAGCTGGCAGGAATAGCCAACACTCCAGAAGATAGGCTCAAGTTACAGAAAGATCTTGACAGACTTGAACATTGGGCGCTATCTAACAAAATGAAATTCAACAGTGAAAAAAGTAAGGTTCTACATTTAGGCCAAAAAAAACAAAATGCACAGGTACTGTATATGTGGTACCTGGCTCAATAGTAGTACCTGTGAGAGGGATCTTGGAGTCCTAGTGGATAACCATTTAGATATGAGCCAGCCGTGTGCAGCAGCTGCTAAAAAAGCCAACACAGTTCTGGGCTGCATAAACAGAGGGATAGAATCAAGATCATGTGAAGTGCTAGTACCACTTTATAATGCCTTGGTAAGGCCACACTTGGAATATTGTATCCAGTTTTGGTCGCCACGATGTAAAAAAGATGTTGAGACTCTAGAAAGAGTGCAGAGAAGAGCAACAAAGATGATTAGGGGACTGGAGGCTAAAACATATGAAGAACGGTTGCAGGAACTCGGTATGCCTAGTTTAATGAAAAGAAGGACTAGGGGAGACATGATAGCAGTGTTCCAATATCTCAGGGGTTGCCACAAAGAAGAGGGAGTCGGGCTGTTCTCCAAAGCACCTGAGGGTAGAACAAGAAGCAAGGGGTGGAAACTCATCAAGGGAAGAAGCAACTTAGAACTAAGGAGAAATTTCCTGACAGTTAGAACAATCAATAAGTGGAACAACTTGCCTGCAGAAGCTGTAAATGCTCCAACATTGGAAATTTTTAAGAAAATGTTGGATAGCCATTTGTCTGAAGTGGTGTAGGGCTGTGATGGCAAACCTATGGCACGCATGACACAGGTGGTGTGTGGAGCCCTCTCTGTGGGCACGCGAGCCATTGCTCAGCTCAGCTCCACTGCGCATGCACACAGACTTCTGGCTGGCCAGCTGATTTTCGGGTCTGCCCTGCAAGCAGGAGACCTTCCTCCTCACTTTCTGCTGCCTGTGCCTGCCCAGATCTCTGGAGATTCCCCTCCCAGCGCTGTTTTGGAAGGTGAAGCTAAAAGGGGGGGGTTACGTGTGCATGCGGGGGGGGAGGGTGGTCGTGTGAGCATGCAAGGATTGCCCGCATATGCAGGGGGCGCAGGGCATGTGGGAGTAGCATTGCATTATGGGTGTGGGCACATGTGAGCGTAGGATAGCGTAGGCGCACACTCTTTTGGCACCCGAAGAAAAAAAGGCTAGTCATCACTGGTGTAGGGTTTCCTGCCTGGAAAGGGGGTTGGACTAGAAGACCTCCAAGGTCCCTTCCAACTCTGTGGCTCAGACTGCTAAGACAGTCTGTTATTAACAGCAGCTGCTTGCAATTACTGCAGGTTCAAGCCCCACCAGGCCCAAGGTTGACTCAGCCTTCCATCCTTTATAACAGGGGTGTCCAAACTTGGTCCCTTTAAGACTTGTGGACTTCAACTCCCAGAGTCCCTCAGCCAGCAAAGCTGGCTGAGGAACTCTGGGAATTGAAGTCCACAAGTCTTAAAGAGACCAAGTTTGGACACCCCTGCTTTATAAGGTAGGTAAAATGAGGACCCAGATTGTTGGGGGCAATAAGTTGACTTTGTATATAATATACAAATGGATGAAGACTATTGCTTGACACAGTGTAAGCCGCCCTGAGTCTTCGGAGAAGGGCGGGATATAAATGCAAATAAAAAAAAACACAACTCTGTTATTATGATTGTGACTTCAACTCCCAGAAGCCCCCAGTGAGCCTAGAAGAGGCAGGAGAAATAACCAGCAAGGCTCATAAATAAAATTCCACACAGGAAGGTTTTATTGGTAAAATACAATCAAGATATGATAAAGACTTGAAACAATATGGTTTTAACTTGGAATCAGAGTTGGATCAGATACTGGAAAGGATGAAAAAAAATGATTAAAAAATTGTATAATTACTTATTGCAAGTTAGACTAGAAAATGAAGAAGTAAAAGAAACAATGATAATATTGGAGTTGCTCGGATACCAAACAAGGGAAATAATATACAACAGGAAGAAAGAAAGAAGAGAAGAACAGAAGGTAAGATAGAGGAGGTGAAAAAGAGAGGGGGATGGAAGGAAGGAGAAGGAGAGGAAGATAAGTTAGGGGATAAGAGCAGGAGAGAAGGTGAGAAAGGAGGGAAAGAGAAGAGGAGTGGGGGAGAGGAAAGGGAAGGAGGTATGAGGAAGGAGAGGAGGAGGAAGAAGGTAGGAAAGGAGAAGGAGGGAGGGAAAAGAGAAGAAGGTTTGTTCTAAAAGGCAAAGAGGGTAGAAGAGCAACTCCAAAGGTAATTAAAAAGTTTTATTTTTGTGCTTTCTTTAGAGAGAATATTTATGATTATCTATGAATAAGAAAATATACATTTATAATATGTGTATAAGAAAAATAAAAAAATAAAAAAACTTTTTAAAAAAGGAAGGTTTTATTGGTACTTTTCTTCTAAAAAAAATTAAAGATTTTATATATAATACACACACACACACATTTATATATATATATATATACACACACACACACACACGTTTTCCCCAAAATAAGACCGGGTCTTCTATTAATTTTTGCTCCAAAAGACGCATTATGGCCTATTTTCCTGTTAGATCTTATTTTGGGGGAAATGCAATACTAAACTCTGCTGATGATCCTAATGGGGGCTTATTTTTGAGGCAGGGCAGTGGTGGGATTCAGCCAGTTCGCACTACTTCGGGAGAACCGGTTGTTAACTTTCTGAGCAGTTTGGCAAACTGGTTGTTGGAAGAAATCGTTAGCGCAGAGAACCGGTTGTTAAATTATTTGAATCCCACCACTGAGGTGGGGCTTATATTACGAGAATCCTGAAAAATGCTAGGGTTTAGGGTAGAACAAGAAGCAATGGGTGGAAACTAATCAAGGAGAGAAGCAACTTAGAACTAAGGAGAAATTTCCTGACAGTTAGAACAATCAATCAGTGGAACAACTTGCCTCCAGAAGTTGTAAATGCTCCAACACTGGAAGTTTTTAAGATAATATTGAATAACCATTTGTGTGAAGTGGTGTAGGGCTTCCTGCCTAGGCAGGGGGTTGGACTAGAAGACCTCCAAGGTCCCTTCCAACCCTATTGCTCTGTATTCTGTAAACTTTCAGAAGAGGAGAACTACAGGTAGCATGATAGAGTCTTCCAGTTTTTGAGGGGCGGCCAAAAAAAGGAGGCAGTCAAACAATTCTCCAAAGCCCCTGAAGGCAGGACAAGAAGCAACAGGTGGAAACTAATCAAGGAGAGAAGCAACTTAGAACTAAGGAGAAATTTCCTGACAGTTAGAACAATTAATCAGTGGAACAACTTGCCTCCAGAAGTTGTGAATGCTCCAACACAGGAAGTTTTCAAGAAGATGTCGGATAACCCTTTGTCTGAAATGGTGTAGGGTTTCCTGCCTGGGCAGGGGGTTGGACTAGAAGACCTCCAAGGTCCCTTCCAACTCTGTTATTATTATTATTTTCCAGTTGGGTCTTATTTTCGGGTCTTGTACACGTATACACATATACATACATATTACTTCATGAAATGAATGTTGAGAAACTCAAAAGTCATTAAGAATTTATCATGCCCTGGAGACACACTGAAGGGCAGATCTGTTTGGTGAGACACCTTTTGCACTGACACGCCTATCCACATGTGCCCACATGTCCCATCTCTTCCCCGGTTTTATTTGACCAGGGGATGTTTACCGTGTCTTCACGGACTCCCAGAGGACAAAATTTCCAGATGTGTAAAATACGTCACGGTGCAGCCGTCTTTGAAATCTGCATAGTCTTGGGATACAATTGACCTTGTTCTGCCTTGATATAGTCCTCAATTGATGATCACAATTATGTCCCAATTTCCACAGCTACGCAAGAGTGGCAAGTGTGCTTTGCCCCATTTTGTGACCTTTCCATCGTTTTTAAATGAATTGCAGTTGCGAGTAACATGGCTGTGAAGCAAACCTGGCTTCCCCATTGATTTGGCTTGTCGGAAGGTCGCAAAAGGAGAATTTCAGAGCCCTTGGTCACAAGTCCATGCCATTTGGAAAAGGGGGAGGAGGGATGAAGAAGAGAAGATTATAGATATAAATGTACAACCATGAAATGATGGATTGGGTAAAATAGAAAAGAAATCGAAAAGAAAATATATACAGTATTATCAGAAGTTTGGAGTTGCTCGGATACCAAACCAGGGAAATAATATACAACAAGGAAAGAAGAAAGAAGAGAGGAATAGAAGGTAAGATAGAAGAGGAGAAGGAGAGAGAGGGATGGAAGGAAGGAAGGAGAAGGAGAGGAAGATAAGTTAGGGGATAAGAGCAGGAGAGAAGGTGAGGGAAAGAGAAGAGGAGTGGGGGAGAGGAAAGGGAAGGAGGTATCAGGAAGGAGGAGGAGGAGGAAGAAGGTAGGAAAGGAGAAGGAGGGAGGGAAAAGAGAAGGAGGAGGTTTGTTCTAAAACGAAGGGAAAGAAAGGGTAGAAGAGCAACTCCAAAGGTAATTAAAAAGTTTGGTGTGCTTTCTTTAGAGAGGATATGTATGATTATCTATGAATAAGAAAATGTACATTTATTATATGTGTATAAGAAAAATAAAAAATAAAAAACTTTTTACAAAAAAAATAAGTCCATGCTAGTTGCCAAGCGTCTTACATTTGATTATGTAAGATGCTTGGCAAGAGCGGGAGGCTGCAATGGCCGTACGTGTGTAGAATGGTTATGAGTCACTTTTTTTCAGTCTCGTGATTCTGTACAGTCGGTAACTGGATGGTTGTAAGTCAAGGACTTCCTGTACACAGCACATGCTCACCTGCACGGAGGTCATACATCGATCGCCACGCATACTAATTCATCCCATGTTATCAAGAAAGCGCAAGACATTCACACCATGTGTTCTGGGGTTGTTAGACTTGTGCGAGAAAACAGACCCCCATGATTTTCACGCTCGCTGAGTGTTCAGGGCACGTGGCATGTCCTCACACATGGCATGTCCGTTAGTCTTGGGCTTTGCAAATGCTCATCCCACCTATCTGTTACTCACTGACAACCTTTTGTGATGAGACGCGGACCCTCGGGGACGCCCCCCTGCCCCGCTGGGCGATACCCTGAGGACTTCTGAACCCAATATCGCTCTCTCCCCGCCCACCATTCAGGAAAGATGGTCCCGGGAGGCATGATTCGGTTTCGCTGGGGTAGAACAGTGGGACGTGTTCAGACGACGGCTTGGGAAGTGACGCCTCAGGTTTTCGATACAGGTAAGGCAAGATGAGCTCCGCGCCGGTTTGTGACGCACGGTCCTGGCGGGAAGCTGCCTGTTCCTGCCGCAAACACCGCACCTCGTCGCGGATCTCGATGAGGACAGCCAGGAGCTGCAGCTGGAGGTCCCTGTCTCTAACATGCACCTCCCGTTGCTGCGCTCGTTCCTCTTGCCACACAGCTAACTCATGGTGGTAGAGCTGGTTCAGCTGGTCTTCCATCTCCATTAAGCGATGGAGGGTGGTCCTGCAAAGTTCTTGGCGGTTCTCCCATGGGCGGAAGCCCCCAATTCCCCGTGGCAAGGAGTGCGAAGGAGAAACCCTCTCTACACAAGGCGATACAGGAGGCAGGGACTCCTCCATTAGAGTCCTTGTGCTGAGCAGAGGGACAGACGGCTTCGGCTGCTGATCTTCATACGGCTGCTTCTCCCATGCTGGGCCCATCGGTCCCTGTGGGCAGGAGCCTTGCTCAGTTCTGGGGGGCTCTGACTCTTCCTCCTCCGTCTGGGGTGCCAGAAGTGGAAGGTCAGCACCTCCGTTAGGACTGCACTTAGAGTGACCACCTGCCCGAGTAAGCATGTCCTCCGGCTCGAATGCAGGCAATCCCTGTGAACTCCAGGCATGGAGGATCACTGGCTGCTGGTTGGAGAACTTCAGGTCTTCCTCCGGGAGCTGCAGATTAAAACTCACATCCCCATCCGGGCCTTCGGCTTCCCCCTCTTCAGAAGTATAGGAACCCAGGGAGCAATTTTTCACTGGGGGTGAGGCAGTTGACGTTTCGGGAATCTGGAGCTCTGGATCATAGTCAGCTGGAAGAGAGAAGGAAACAAGGTTGACCTGTGGTTCCCATCCCAGGAGATGGTGAGTTCTAGTCCCACTTTAGGCATGAAAGTGGGCTGGGTGAGTTTCAGCCAATCACCGGGAGATAGTGAGTTCGAATCCCACCTTAAGCATGAAAGCAGATGTGTGACAAGAGCCAGTCACCAGGAGATGGTAAATTCTAGTCCCACCTGACTAGGTGACTCTGCGCCCATCACTCTATCTCAGCCAACCCACCTCACAGGGCTGTTGTTGTGGGGGAAATCAGAGGAGTAAGTTGTATTGGATTTGTTCACCACCTGGAAGTTTGTTGTCAAAATAATAATAAAGGTGTTTCACGAATAAGTAAATTAAACCTCTCTACTTGGTCTTAAGCTCTCTGAGCGTAACTTTGAATGATCGCTAAACAAACGGATGTAAGTCAAGGACTGCCTGTAAGTAGGTCGTGGTCATCTCTTTAACGGAGGTCTCTGTGGCAGATACAGTGGGGAGGCAGATGAAAAAGAGAAGGGGGCTTGAGCCCAGCACAGAGCCTGCACTAAGCAGAGGGTTGGACTAGATTAGGGCTCCACAACCCTCAGACCGCTAGTGGGCTGCAGCCTATCAGGAACTGGGCTGCATGAGTGGCTACGCAGCTCCATGCGCATGAGTGGCCAACTGGCGCAGACATGCACACATCTGCTCACCGTTTGTGTGAGTTGATCTGCAGGCAGGGGTGCGCCAGACCACCACTCAAGTGGCCCTGTTCCTTCCCCACCCCATCCCCCACCCCGAGCCAGGCTGCCAAGCCACAAAAATTGGGGACCGCTGGACTAGATGAACTCTGAGGTCCCCTTCAAACGCTACGGTCCTAGAACAGCAGCCTCGCTTCACTGGTGGACAGTCTAGGCAGCGTCCAGTTGCCTTGGAGGACTCACCAGAGCTGCTCCGCTCTTCGCCTCTGCTGTAGTCTCCAGTTAGTGACAGGTCTGGACTCTGGACGTCCAGGTGGGGTCCAATGAGCCCCTCCATTTCTGGCAGAGTGGACAGCTGCCCGTTGGCGTGGATATAAATACCAGGGTGGCTGGTTGCAGCCCGCATGTGCCCAAACCTGTGTTTGTGATTTTTGGGGTATCTATGGGTGGGTTCCAATTTTTTTTTACTACCGGTTCTGTGGCCGTGGTTTATTTGGTGGGTGTGGCTTGGTAGTTATGTGACTGAGTGGGCGTGGCCAACTTGAAGTCAATCAGGGCAAGGTGGGGCGGAACCTTGCTGTGAGTGACATCAAGTTGGCCACGCCCACTCAGTCACATGACCAATGCTGCAGAGACAGGGCAATTTCTCCCGGGGCGGGAAGCGGGGGGGGGGGGACAGCCTGAGCTTCCCCACCTCCTCTTTAACTCAGAGGAGCTGCCTCCAAGTTCTTACGAAGGGACACACACACAACACACCACAACATAACACAATACACACACAGACTCACACACAATGCAAAAGAAGCTGCCCTTCACCCAAAAAAGTGAGATTTGAGTCCTTAACTATCTGGATCCTAGTTTCACAACTTCGGCAGCTTGGAGAGGTGTGGACTTCAACTCCCAGAATCCCCCAGGCCAGATGCTGACTGAGAATTCTGGGAGGCCCTTCGGATTGTCCCGCAATCACCCTGAAATGGAGCCCCCCCCACTATTCTTAAGGCCCAAATAAGTGGGGTAGGGTTTTCTGCCTGGGCAGGACTAGAAGACCTCCAAGTTCCCTTCCAACTCTATTCCCCACTCACTGAGGACCAGGATGATCTCCGGTTCCGGATCATGGGTGGACTGAACGAACGTGGAAGCCACCATCTTCTCCAGAGCTGTCAACCGTGGTTGTGGGGGGTTTCCAGCCTCCTGGGCGGACAGGGGCTTCTTGCCGGAGAGTTTCTTCTTGACGTCCAGGCGTAGATCCCGCCATTTGTGCTTCAGATCTTCGATCGAGCGCTCGGTGTAGCTGAGAAGGTTGACGCGGGTTTGAATCCGGGTCCAAAGCTGCCTGCGGCGTAGGGGGTGCGCCCGTATGTCGTCAGGACCGTACAAGGCGTTAAAATGCTTGACTACATTCCAGACCAGGGCTTCCATCTCATCGGTGGAGAAGTTCGCTTTTCTTCTGCGTCCAGGAACAGCGGTCAGGGGTGCCATGGATGAAGTGGACGGGAGAGGGTCAAACTGGACGCTCCATTGATTTCTCGCAGCGGCCGAGGGCAACATGGTGTCTCGGGCCGAAACGAGGTGCAGGAGGACTGTGAAAATTTAGATGGGGGGAAAGATGGGGTGGCTGGTGGGGGTCAGGCTTGGACCACCCTATGGGTCCGAAGGCCCGTGGGGTCTTTTCTGGCTAGTGGGACGACTAAAGTTGTGGTCTAAGTTTGTGCGGTGTTATATCCAGGATATCTAGTGAAAGGCACAGAGAAAGAAAAAGGAAAAAGAATTACAAACTTTCAAAAACATTTTGTCTGCATTGCAAATGATCATTTAGTGACCGTTTGAACTTACAAAGGCCCTGAAAAGTGACTTAGGAGCAGTTTTAGACCACCGTAACAGCCTGCAGGGCCATGGGATCCATATTCAGATCCTGGCTGCTGGCATGTACTTACGATAATTGCATGTCCCGGGGCCTTCTAACAAATAAGGGGAAAACCGGATCCGCTTAATGACCGCATAATTCACTTAACTGCTGTTATTCGCTTAACAATGGTATCAAAAAAGGTTGTAAAACGGGGCAAAGCTCACATAACAACCGCCTTGCTTAGCTATGGAAATTTCAGGCTGGATTGTGGCCGTATGTCAAGGGTTACTTATGCGTCATGGCTCCTTCATGGATTACTGCCTTGTCGTGGCGAAGGGGCTCCCGTAGCTCAATGAAGCTATGAGCTACGCTGTGCAGAGACACCCAAGACGGACAGGTCATAGCGGAGAGTTCTGGCAAAACGTGATCCACTGGAGATGGAAATGGCAACCCACTCCAGGATCTTTGCCATGAAAACCCCATGGACAGTATAAAAAGGAAAAAAAGATATGACGCCGGAAGATGAACCCCTCAGGTCGGAAGGTGTCCAATATGCTACTGGGGAAGAGCGGAGGGCTAGTACTAGTAGAGCCAGAAAGAATGAAGCAACTGGGCCAAAGCCGAAAGGACGCTCAGCTGTGGATGTATCTGGTGCTGAAAGGAAAGTCCGATGCTGTAAAGATTTTTTTCTCCATAGGAACCTGGAATGTAAGATCCATGAATCAAGGCAAGCTGGACATGGTCAAACAAGAGATGACAAGACTGAACATCGACATCTTAGGAATCAGCGAACTAAAGTGGACAGGAATGGGCGAATTTAATTCAGATGACCATCAGGTATACTACTGCGGGCAAGAATTCCTCAGAAGAAATGGAGTGGCCTTCATAATCAATAAAAGACTAGGAAAAGCAATACTGGGACACAATCCTCAAAATGACAGGATGATCTCAGTTCGAATCCAAGGCAAACCATTCAATATCACAGTAGTTCAAGTCTATGCCCCAACTACTGGTGCTGAAGAAGATAAAATTGACCGGTTCTATGAAGCCCTACAGAACCTTATAGAATTAACACCAAGAAATGATGTCCTTATCATCATGGGGAATTGGAATGCTAAAGTAGGAAGCTAAAAGATAACCGGAATAACAGGCAAGTTTGGCCTTGGAGTAGAAAATGAAGCAGGGCACAGGCTGATAGAATTATGTCAAGATAATATGATGGTCATAGCAAACCCTCTTTTCCAACAACCCAAGAGACGACTCTACACATGGACATCACCAGATGGTCAACACAGAATCAGATTGACTAGGTGCTCTGCAGCCAAAGATGGAGAAGCTCTATACAGTCAGTAAAAACAAGACCAGGAGCTGACTGTGGCTCAGATCATGAGCTTCTTCTTGCAAAATTTAGGCTTAAACTAAAGAAAGTAGGGGAAAGCACCAGGCTACTCAGGTATGAACTAAATCATATCCCTGATGAATATACAGTAGAGGTGACAAATAGATTTAAGGAATTAGATCTGATAGACAGAGTGCCTGAAGAACATTGTACAAGAGGTAGCAACTAAAACCATCCCAAAGAAAAAGAAAGGCAAGAAGGCTATCTGAGGCTATCTGAGGAAGCTTTGCAAATAGCTGAGGAAAGAAGGGAAGCGAAAGGCAAGGAAAAAGAAAAAGGCAAGGAAAAAGAAAGTTGGATGCAGAATTCCAGAGAATAGCTAGAAGAGATAAGAATACATTCTTAAATCAACAGTGCAAAGAAATAGAAAAAAACAATAGAATAGGGAGGACTCTTCTCTTCAAGAAAATTGGAGATATGAAGGGAACATTTCTTGCAAAGATGCGCATGATAAAGGACCACAATAGCAGGGACCTAACAGAGGCAGAAAAGATTAAGAAGAGGTGGCAAAATCACACAGAAGACTATACAAGAACGAGCTTATCATCTCTGAAAACCACCATGAGGTGGTCACTAACCTTGAGCCAGACATCCTAGAATGTGAAGTCAAATGGGCTTTAGGAAATCTGAGCAACAACAAAGCTACTGGAGGAGACAGTATTGCAGCTGAGCTATTCAAAATCTTAAAAAGACAACGCAGTAAAAGTGCTATACCCAATTTGCAAGCAAATTTGGAAAACTCAGCAGTGACCACAGGATTGGAAAAGGTCAGTTTACATTCCAATTCCAAAGAAAGGCAATGCCAAAGAATGTTCAAACTATCGCACCATTGCACTCATTTCACATACTAGTAAAGTTATGCTTAAAATCCTACAAGCTAGGCTCCAGCAGTATGTGGATCGAGAACTACCAGAAGTACAGGCAGGATTTCGTAGAGGCAGGGGAGATCAAATTGCCAACATATGCTGGATCATGGAGAAAGCTAGGGAGTTCCAGAAAAACATCTACTTCTGCTTCATTGACTATGCTAAAGCCTTTGATTGTGTGGATCACAACCAATTGTGGCAAGTTCTTAAAGAGATGGGTGTACCAGACCATTTTATTTGAGAAACCTGTATGCGGATCAAGAAGCAACAGTGAGAACTGGACACGGAACCACTGATTGGTTCAAAATTGGGAAAGGAATCCGGCAAGACTGTATACTGTCACCCTGCCTATTTAACTTATATGCAGAGCACATCATGAGAAAGGCGGGGCTGGATGAATCAAAAGTTGGAATTAAGATTGCCGGGAGAAATATCAGCAATCTCAGATATGCAGATGATACCATTCTAATGGCAGAAAGTGATGAGGAACTAAAAAGCCTCTTGATGCAGGTGAAGGAGGAGAGTGCACAAGTTGGCTTGAAACTCAACATTAAGAAAACTAAGATCATGGCATCTGGCCTTCTCAATTCCTGGCAGATAGATGGGGAAGAAATGGAGGTAGTGACAGATTTTATTTTCCTGGGCTCCAAGATCACCGCAGATGGGGACTGCAGCCAAGAAATTAAAAGAGGCTTGATCCTAGGGAGGAAAATGGCAAATTTAGACAGCATAGTAAAAAGCAGAGCCATCACCCTGCCAACAAAAGTGCGTATAGTCCTGGTTTTCCCAGTTGCAATGGATGGCTGTGAAAGTTGGACCATAAGGAAGGCTGATCGCCAAAGAATGGAGGCCTTTGAACTCTGGTGCTGGAGAAGACTCCTGTGAGTCCCTTGGACTGCAAGGCGAACAAACAAGTCAGTCCTAGAGGAGATCAACCCTGACTGCTCTTTAGAAGGCCAGATCCTGAAGAGGAAACTCAAATCCTTTGGCCACCTAATGAGAAGGAAGGACTCCCTGGAGAAGAGCCTAATGCTGGGAAAGATGGAGGGCAAAAGAAGAAGGGGACGACAGAGAATGAGGTGGCTGGATGGAGTCATGGAAGCAGTCAGTGTGAGCTTAAATGGACTCCAGAGGATGGTAGAGGACAGGAAAGCCTGGAGGAACGTTGTCCATGGGGTCGCGATGGGTCGGACACGACTTCACAACTAACAACAACATACATCATTGAGGGATGGAAGTTCCTGGCTGATTGTGGTTGTAAGTCGAGGACTACTTATAACTGTTAAAAAAAACCACAACCATCTGGGGCACCCTAGCCAAAAAATAAAAAATCCTGCCTCTAAAAAGATTATTTTTTTTAATTAAAAAAGTTTTACAAAATTTTAACAAATATTTCCCCTCCTTCCCCCTCCCCCAAACTCCCCCCTTCCCCTCTTTTCCCAAATCCCCCCTCCAAGACTTCCCAGAGCAAAATACAGGGTATAACAAACATCTAACAATCATAAGCTAAACTTATGCTAACTATCCATAAACTCTCATCCTCCCCTAGGACCTTAACTCTCCTTTTACATAAAGAGAAATATAAATATAATTCTTGCAGTCTGTTCATTTGAAAACTATTTGATATTTCTTGGTCTGATATTTATTTTGAATATAGTCAATCCATCTTCTCCATTCCACTATATATCTTTCTTGTGAACAGTCTTTCAAATATGCTGAAATTTTTGCCATCTCTGCTAAATTTGCAACTTTTAATATCCATTCTTCAATCGTAGGCAGATGTTCCTTCTTCCAATATTGCGCTACCAATAGTCTGGCTGCTGATATTAAATTTAAAATCAATTTACTCTCTATTATCGTACAATCCGAAATTATACCCAGTAAAAACAATTATGGAGTAAACTTTATCTTCTTTTCCAAAATATTTTGCATAATCCACCAAATTCTTATCCAAAATGGTTTGATTTTTTTACAAGTCCACCATATATGATAATAAGTAGCATCATCACAGTCACATCTCCAACATTTAGCTTGCAAATTCGGATACATACAGGCTAATTTTTTAGGATCTAGATGCCATCTATAAAACATTTTGTAGAAATTTTCTCTTAAATTTTGTGCTTGTGTAAATTTAACATTTCTCACCCAAATTTTCTCCCAAGCTTCGATCATTATTGGTTCCTGTATATTTTGTGCCCATTTTATCATACAGTCCTTAACTAGATTATTTTAGGGCCTAAGATTTCCAAGCAAAAAGGTTAAGGCTAGAGAAAGTAATGAGCAAGGGGTCAGCCTAGATGACCTCTAGGGTCCCTTCTAAAGAGAATTCTCCTAATCCATGGGACTTTGAGAACGGTAGTCTAAGGCAGCTGAACAATCTCTGGTTAGGAGGGGGAGGGGGGGCGTATTGAGCCTCACCTGCTAAGGCTTAAAAACCAATGTACAGGTAGTCCTTGATTTACAAGGAAATTCATTTAGTAACTGTTCAAAGTTACAGCACTGAAAATAAGTGTCTCAAGACTGATTCTTGCACTTATAACGGTTGCAGCGTCCTGGGGTCACATGATTGCCGTTTGCAACCTTCCCACCTGGCTTTTGACAAGCAAAGCCAGATTCATTTCACGACCGCATGATTCGCTGAACAACCATGGCAGAAAGTCATAAAATTGGGGGCGACTGACTTAACGAACGCTTGGCTTAACAAATGATGTTCTATTGTTTGCTGTTAGGATGGTGCTGGTTATCCAGCTTGGAGATATGTGGACTTCAATGCCCAGAATCCTCCCCCAGCCAGGCGGATTCTGGGATTTGTAGTCCATACATCTCCCAAACTCCCTAAGGTTAAAAAATTGCATTAGAAAACAATGTTTTGGACAGTTTGACTCTTTTTTTTCCCTCCCAAAATCATGAAATGATTTTAATTGTTTGGCTTCTTACTGAAAATTTTAGATTGCGTGCCTCAAAACTTTGAAGTATCCAATATAAAATTAAAGTATTTTAAATTTATATACATATATATATATAATGAAGTTGAAGATGATGAGCGAGACGTTGTCGAAACGTCACCAAGATACTCTCAACCTTACACGGGAAAAGACCTGAAAATGCCAAGACCATATATACACACACACACACACACATATATGTAGGTCTTTGGTTATTCGGGTTCTGGTATTCGGAGAATACCTGCATAAAATTTTACGCGGGAGAATACCCAAATAACCAAAGACCTACATACAAACACCCGTGAAACCTCCGAAAACACACACACACACATGCACGCACGCATGCATGCATGCATACATACATACATACATACATATATATATATATATGCGATATTGGAAGTGTCTTGGCGACACTTCCAATTTTACACGGGAGAAAACCCGAAACAACCAAAGACCTACATACAAACACCCGTGAAAGCCTCAGAAAACAAATATATGTATATTTATTTTTTAACAAAAAATAACAATAATACATATTATACATCGACATAAAACATATATTCCTTTTTTACATCAGCTTAATTCAAGCTTTATTTGAAGTTTTTTCCCCAACCCATCTCGGGCTTTTTGCAAGCGTAATGATGAAAGGAAAAAAGGATGAGAAATTTATTAGAAACCAACCAGAATCTCTCGTGTTGTGGTCCTAGAGTTCTTCCCCACAACTCCATTCTGTAACGCAGCGCTGACCCGCATTCCGGGCGTATGCGTGCTGATTTTTAAAGTTTTATTTTATTACAATTTGTCAAACGAAAACAGGAATAATATAAAAATACGATGACAGGGACGATAGGCGCGTCAGTGCGCTTATGCACGCGCGCTCCAGGACCTTTTACGTACGAAGTGAGGTCCGCGGAATTGCACGTGCGAACGCGCCGTATCCGTTTCCACGCAAGACTCCCCACCGGAATAGAGAGACCGGGTTTCGGCTCCAGCGATGCCAGATTTTTTCCGGCGTTGGCCTCTTTGGAAACTGGCGCGAGGGAAGAGCGAGGGAAGAGCGGGGCTCTTGGGGCTAACACCGAGGTTAGCCGCGGGATGCATTTCAATCCTCGCCCCGTTTTCCGCTTCGGGACCCAAAGAGGACAAAAGCCCTTCGCCACATAAGCGGCGAAGAGCCGGTTGCAAATGCGACCCCCGATCTCCGGGGCACGGACGGCGGCGCCCCAAGTCCGGGCAGCGCGCCCCTCCGTGCAAAACGCGGGGATGGTTGCAAAGGATGGGGGTGCGCAAAGTGGGTGAGGGTCGCGGAGGGGCTGCCCCGCCGTTCCGGCCAGAAGGGACCAGAGCGCCCGTCGGCGCCTTACCTGCTGAGGCTGCTCCGCTAGTCCTGCTCCGGCTGGCGCGACGGCGACGGGGTCTGAACGGCTCTGGGTGCTGCCCGCCGAGAAAAAGGAGTTCCCAACCGGATACCTACCCGCCCCCCGGCCCTGCCCCGCCTTGCCCTGCCCTGCCCTGCCCTCCGTCTGCTGGAGCCCTTGGGGGTGGCGCTGCTGCCTGGCTCTGTCACCGCCGGGCACGGTGGAGGGGATGCCCGACTGGAATTTTGCAAGAGACAACCCCCCCCTCTTTCCCCTTCCCAAAATCTTTGCACACCTGGGAATCCCTGCAAAAGGTCTTCGCACTCAGACTCTGGTCCAGAGTGGGTAACTGGGTGGGGTAGGGTGGGGTCTCCGTGGCTGGAGAGAAGGAAGGGGAGAATAAGAAAAGAGAGAGAAAAGAGGGAGAGAAAAAATGAAGAAAGAAAGAATGAAGGATAAGAGAAGATAAGAAAGGGAAAGTAGAGAAGAGGAAAGGAGAAAAAGAAGAGAAAAAGGAAGAAGAGAAGAAAGGGAAGGAGAAGAAAGTAGAGAAAGAAAATGAAGAGGAGGAGGAAAGAAAAGATGCAAAGGGAAGAAGATGAGGGGAGGAAAGAGAAGAGGAGAAAGAAAAGAGAAGGAAGAAAGAAGCAAAGGGGGGTATAGGAAAGAGAAGGAAAGAGAAAAGGAAACAAAAGGAGAAAGCACAAGAGAAAAGAAATGCATCTTGCTGGTTTCATTTCATTTTATCTGGCTATATACATCCTCTTTTCTGGGACACAAAAGTATTTCCTAGCAAATAAACTTTTTATAAATTCCCTTAAAATCTGAACTACTGAAGTGCCCCTTTTTCGAGAAAACAGCCTAGAAAGTCTTAAATGGATTCAGAGCCTTTGCAAAAGTTATACTTTGTTTTTCTAGATTCATGGAGATTTTCCATGGAAAATGAAACTGAGAAAAAAAATTGCAAGAAAGGGCTAGATTGACCTCGAAATTCCTCTAACGGAAATGGATTTTCAATGTCAGTGAATTGTTTGCTGTCAGGGCCAGATTAATAAATCAAGTAATCTCATTTGGGGCTGCAGGCAGAGAGTTTACTAATACAAGCTTCTCCTTTGCCTGAAAGGAGGTTTAAAATTTGGGAAAAAGTGGATTTTATTCTGACCTCTTAGAACGGTGCTTCTCAACCTTGGACCCTTTATATTATATTGACCATCAATTGTGTTGTAAATGTTGTACCTTGATGAACGTATCTTTTCTTTTATGTACACTGAGAGCATATGCACCAAGACAAATTCCTTGTGTGTCCAATCACACTTGGCCAATAAAAAAATTCTATTCTATTCTATTCTATTCTATTCTATTCTATTCTATTCTATTCTATTCTATTCTATTCTATTCTTTTTATGTACACTGAGAGCAGATGCACCAAGACAAATTCCTTGTGTGTCCAATCACACTTGGCCAATAAATAATTCTATTCTATTCTATTCTATTTATTATAGAGGGCTGGATGTCAATTCCCAGAATTCCCCAGTCAGCATGAAAGGGGGGGGGGGAAACACCCCAAAACTCCATCCAACCTTCTTTTCTACTGACTTTGGTTCCGAACCGGAGGCGTTTTGAAATGAACCTTCCCATTTCAAAGATGGCTATTGCCGGATGAGCAAAAGCCCAATTTTACAAGAAGCTGAAAAGGGAAAGCGCTAGGAGTTTTCTTAAAAATAGTGGGGCCGTTTTTAATAAGGGCAAAACCGCCTACTGAGTGGTGTGTGCGTTTTCCTCCTTGCAAAGGATAGTTAAAGGAAATTTTAATTTTCTCAAAACCATCTGGAATGCGGTTGCTAGCATTGATGAAGCCTGCAAAAATGCAGGTGCGTGCAAAATATAAGGGCTCCTGCCCTGACCTGGTGTGTGTGTGTGTGTGTTGGACTAGAAGACCTCTAAGATCCCTTCCAGCCCTATGATTATATTCCTATTCCTTGTGAAAGGAATTGTAGACTAGAAAGTTTTTGCTCTAGGAGGAACCAGATCAGCTGGGGAATCTGAAGTCCACTGCCTTGGCTGGGGAATTCTGGGAGTTGAGATCCAGGCATGCTGGTTGGGGAATTCTGGGAGTTGTAAGTCTACGCATGCTGGGTGTAGGATTTGGAAAGCTGAAATCTAACACATGCGTGTTAAGGGAATTCTGGGAGTTCAAGTCTTAAAGTCGCCAAGATCGAAAGACACGGATCCAACGCTGAAATGAGCGCCTGTCTTATAATAGAATAAAATAGAATAGAATTTTATTGGCCAAGTGTGATTGGACACACAAAGAATTTGTCTTGGTGCATCTGCTCTCAGTGTACATAAAAGACAAGAGACATTCGTTAAGAATCATTAGAATAGAATAGAATAGAATAGAATAGAATTTTTTTATTGGCCAAGTGTGATTGGACACACAAGGAATTTGTCTTGGTGCATATGCTCTCAGTGTTCATAAAAGAAATAGAATAGAATAGAATAGAATAGAATAGAATAGAATAGAATAGAATAGAACAGTGTGGCCAATTCTATAGAATTCTATAGAATTGGCCACGTGTGATTGCACAGACAAGGAATTTGTCTTGGTGCATGTGCTCTCAGTGTACATAAAAGAAAAGATACCTTCATCAAGGTACAACATTTACAACACAATTGATGGTCAATATATAACAACAGGGACTAGCATTTTAAGAAAGCCGGTTTGCCTGTTTTCCTTTCAAAGTCTATACATCAGATACGTTCCTTGATAAGCTTGGTTAAAATGCCTATGTTTAAGCCAGGTATAAGCTTTAAGAAAACGCGCTAGAGTCATTAGAAAAGAGGCTAAACGTGTTCTTTTGCTTTCTGGTCTCTGACACGTGTCTCTTTACCTCCAACTTCGATAAATGTTTTCAAGTCGGAGTAATTACATAGAGCTGCCTCCAGAGGGCAGCACACACTTTCCCAAGGACCAGAGCCTTCCCACAGCTCAGCTCTGAGCTACAAATACTCTTTTCTTTCAAAATAACATTTTCTATTCAGCTCTTACGGTTGGCTCCCCTAAGAAGATGAACTGTTTAGCTGGGTGATTGTCTTGCAATATTATATTAATTCTGTTTTTTAAGAAGAGACTGGACAGCCAAATTGCCTGAAATGGTAGAGGGTTTCCTGCTTGAGCGGGGGCTGGACTAGAAGACCTCCAGTGTCCCTCTATTCTGATTCTGATTCTGGACTGGGAAGGACTTGTGTTTATAGAAATAATCTCAATAAACATCTGATTAAAAAAAAATAAACCTTTCACCCAGTGAAAAAGTTTAAAAAGTTGTCTTGTTTAAAAAAAAGGAAGTGTGAAGGTCTATGGACAGTCCTTGATTTATGTCAGTTCATTTAGTGACCAAAGCAACAACGGCACTGAAAAAAGGGACTTTTTCACACTTACAACCGTTTGCAGCATGATCAAAATTCAGAACTCTTGCCAACTGACTCAGGTTTACGACAACTGCAGCATCCCAGGGGTCACGCGATCCCCCTTTGGCGACCTTCCGACGAGCAAAGTCAACGGTGAAAGCCAGATTCGTTTAACGACCGTGTGGCTTCACTTCACAACTGCAGCGATTCGTTTAACGACCCTGAATTGGAACCCTGAATTTGAATTTTTAAAGAAAAGACTTGAAATGGTATCCGATCTCCTGCTTGAGCAAGGGGGTTAGACTAGAAGATCTCCAAGGTTCCCTTTTAGCCGAAAATATGAATCCCCAATCAAGTGATCCAACCGAAAGTCAACACATACAGTTAGTCCTTGAGTTACGATCGCGATGGAGCCCAACATTTCTGTCGCTAAGTGAGACATTTGTCAGTGTCACCCCATTTTACCAGCTTTCTGGCCACAGCTGTTAAGCGAATCACTACAGTTAAGTTAAGTTAGTCACACGATTGTTAAGTGAAACTGGGTTTTCCATTGACTTTGTTTGTCCAAAGGCTGTAAAAGATGCTACTACCCTCATTAATATGACTCAGTTGTCAAACATCTATGTCAGGGGTGTCCAAACTTGGTCCCTTTAAGACTTGTGGACTTCAACTCCCAGAGTCCCTCAGCCAGCAAAGCTGGCTGAGGAACTCTGGGAGTTGAAGTCCACAAGTCTTAAAGGGACCAAGTTTGGACACCCCTGATCTATGTGGTCACTCATGAAGGTCTGTAAGTTGGGGAATAGTTTCTAAGTTGGTTTAAAATTTATAGATCTGCCAGAAAAAAAATTGGAAAGGAATGCAAATACAGGAAATCCTGAGATAATGGATATTATGAAGGACAAACTGGACTTCCTTAGGAAGCTCTGTTTTTAAGAATTTTTCAACAATGGGTGAGTGCAGAGAAATTTACATTTATGAACTTCGGGGGGTAGTCCTCGACTTACAACAATTCATTTAGTGACCGAAGTTACCACGGAACTGCAAAAAGTAACTAATGAGGTTTTCAGTGATGTTGTAACTTCAAACAGTCACTAATTGAATTGGTAAGTTGAGCACTACCCGTATTTCAAATGTATGTTAGAAATTCTGCACTATATCCTACAGCATCTTGAGTCTCCAAAGACCTATGCAAGGGTCCTTTTTGTAGACTTTAGTTCAGCATTCAATACCATCATTCCAGACATTCTTCTAACTAAGCTAAACCAGCTACAGGTACCGGAACAGACTTGTAAGTGGATCACAAGCTTCCTAACAAACAGGAAGCAGCAGGTGAAGCTAAGCAAGATCACATCAAATACCTGTACAATTAGCACAGGGGCCCCCCAGGGCTGTGTGCTCTCCCCACTTCTCTTCTCTCTGTATACCAATGACTGCATCTCCAATGATCCATCTGTTAAGCTGCTGAAGTTCGCAGATGACACAACAGTGATTGGTCTCATTCGAGACAATGACGAATCCGCATACAGATGAGAGGTCGAACGACTAGCCTTGTGGTGCAACCAAAACAATCTGGAACTGAACACACTCAAAACCGTAGAAATGGTGGTAGACTTTAGGAGAAACCCTTCCATACTTCCACCTCTCACAATACTTGACAACACAGTATCAACAGTAGAAACCTTCAAATTTCTGGTTCTATCATATCGCAAGATCTAAAATGGACAGCTAACATCAAAAACATCATTAAAAAAGGACAACAAAGAATGTTCTTTCTGCGCCAACTCAGTAAGCTCAAACTGCCCAAGGAGCTGCTGATCCAGTTCTACAGAGGAATTATTGAGTCTGTCATTTGCACCTCTATAACTGTCTGGTTCGGTTCTGCAACCCAACAAGAAAAACACAGACTTCAGAGGATAATTAGAACTGCAGAAAAATCAATTGCTACCAACCTGCCTTCCATTGAGGACCTGTATACTGCACGAATCAAGAAGAGGGCCTTGAAAATATTTACAGATCCCTCACATCCTGGACATAAACTGTTTCAACCCCTACCCTCAAAACGACGCTATAGAGCACTGCACACCAGAACAACTAGACACAAGAACAGTTTTTTCCCGAAGGCCATCACTCTGCTAAACAAATAATTCCCTCAACACTGTCAGACTATTTACTGAATCTGCACTACTATTAATCGTTTCATAGTTCCCATCACCAATCTCTTTCCACTTATGACTGTATGACTATAACTTGTTGCTGGCAATCCTTACGATTTATATTGATATATTGATCATCAATTGTGTTGTAAATGTTGTACCTTGATGAAGGTATCTTTTCTTTTATGTACACTGAGAGCATATGCACCAAGACAAATTCCTTGTGTGTCCAATCACACTTGGCCAATAAAGAAATCTATTCTATTCTAAATGTAAATGCAACATTTACATTTAGTGAGCATTTAATGACTGAAGTTACAAAGGCACTAAAGTGACTTAAGATAAGTTTTCACACTTACAACCGTTACAGCTTTCCTATGATCACATGATCAAAATTCAGACTTTTGGCCACTGACTCGTATTTATGACGGTTGCAGTATCCCAGGGTCACATGATCCTCTTTTGCGACCTCCTGACAAGCAAGACAAGGAGGAAAGCCAGATTCACTTAGCAACCATAGTTAACCAAGTTAGCAATGTAACTTTAGTGACTGTTCAGAGTTACGACGACACTGAAAAAAGCGACTTACGCCCATTTTTCACACTTGGAGACCGCTGCAGCATCCCCAGGATCACGTGATTGAAACTCAGATGCTTGGCCACTGACTCGCATTTATGACGGTTGCAGTGATCCCCTTTTGCGACCTCCTGACCGGTAAACCCAATGGGAAAGTCCGATTCACTTAACAACCATGTGTCTAACTTAACAACTGCAAGGATTCACTTAACAATGGTGGCAAGAACGGTCATTTAACGGGGTAACAATCACTTAACAAAGGTCTCACTTAGCAACAGATTGGGTCGATTGTGGTCATAAGTTGAGGACTGTCTGTATTTGAACCTGGATGGATCAGAGATAATGAGATGATTGTGGTAATTTTTGGTAGATAAAAAAACCCGAGTAAAATACAATAACGGATTTATTAACAAAGTTCAAAAGGCCTGAACTATTTTCTCTTCATATACACAATAGATGACAGGTCAAATCGGGTTGCAAATAGATCTCAAAGTTTATAAATTTTGAACCTGTTTTGCTAGAGGGGGACGTCATTGTTGCTACAATATTCAGCTAAGCTAAACTAAAACGTGCGTTTTTGTTTTTTGTCCTTTTAGTTCATATTTTTTCAGTGTTCATGACTAGTTTTGTTTCACTTTTGCTCATATTTTCTCCCCTTTTGAATAAAATCAAAATTAAAAGTCAGAAGAATCCAAGGGCTGGAAGGGACCTTGGAGGTCCTCTAGTCCAACTTAGTCCAACCCTACCTATACAGGTAATCCTTGATTTAATAACCAGAATTGAGCCCCAAATTCCTGTTGCTAAGTGAGACATTGGTTGTGAATTTTGCCCCATTTTATGACCTTTCTCGCCACAGTCGTTATGTGAATCACTGCAGTTGTTAAGTCAGTGACACGGTTGTTAAGTGAAACTGGGTTTTCCGTTGACTTTGCTTGTCGGAAGGTTGCAGAAGGAGATCACGTGACCCTGGGATGCTGCGATCGTCATAAACATGAGTCAACTGCCAGGTGTCTGAATTTTGATCACGTGACCACAGGGTGGTTGCAACGGTCGTAAGTGTGAAATATGGCCGTAAGTCACTTTTTTCCAGAGTCATCGTAAGTTTGAAAGATCACCGAATGAACTGTTGTAACTCGAGGACTACCTGTAACCCCATGGACTGTAGCATCCCAGCTTGGTGGCTTCCATAGGTCACATCTACCTGACCCACCAGAGCAGGGAGGGGAGGGAATGCTGCGGGTCCCATCCCCGAGGGAGATACACCTGGTGGGGCCCAGAAGAAGGGCCTCCTCCGTGGTGGCTCCCTCTCTCTAAGACTCTTCCGGAAGGCGCTGAAGACCTGGTTCTGCCAGGGGGCCTGGGGATCCCAGAGCGGGAGGGAGCCCATGAAATGGCTCCACTGATATGCTGTTGCCGGGATGGGAGGGTGATTTTATTATATTATATTAATTATTTGATTCTTTTTTTTATTAGTTTTATTGCTTTAAATGAGGTTTATTTTTAGTTTTTTTTTTATTATTAGTTTTATTGCTTTACATATTCTGTAAGCCGCCTTGAGTCACCATGGGCGAATAGGCGGCAATATAAATTAAATAAATACAAATAAATATATATATGTAGGTCTTTGGTTGTTCGGGTTTTCTCCCGTGTAAAATTGGAAATGTCTTGGCAACGTTTTGAGCAGCCTGCGGCAAGCCTGAAGATGATGCATGAGACTCTCGAAACGCTACAAGACATTTCCAATTTTACACGGAGAAACCCAACAACCAAAGACCTACATACAAACACCGTGAAAACCTCAGAAAACAAATATATATATATATGTATATTCTGTCTTCCTCTTTCTTCCATCTTCCTTCTTCTTTCTTCTGTCATCTTCTGTTTCCTTTCTTCTCTCTTCTCTTTTCTGTCTTCCTTTTTCTTTTCTTTTATGTACACTGAGAGCATCTGCACCAAGACAAATTCCTTGTGTGTCCAATCACACTTGGCCAATAAAAATTCTATTCTATTCTATTCTAAATGTAAATGCAACATTTACATTTAGTGAGCATTTAATGACTGAAGTTACAAAGGCACTAAAGTGACTTAAGATAAGTTTTCACACTTACAACCGTAACAGCTTTCCTATGATCACATGATCAAAATTCAGACTCTTGGCCACTGACTCGTATTTATGACGGTTGCAGTATCCCAGGGTCACATGATCCTCTTTTGCGACCTCCTGACAAGCAAAGACAAGGGGGAAAGCCAGATTCACTTAGCAACCATAGTTAACCAAGTTAGCAATGTAACTTTAGTGACTGTTCAGAGTTACGACGACACTGAAAAAAGCCCATTTTTCACACTTGGAGACCGCTGCAGCATCCCCAGGATCACGTGATTGAAACTCAGATGCTTGGCCACTGACTCGTATTTATGACGGTTGCAGTGATCCCCTTTTGCGACCTCCTGACCGGTAAACCCAATGGGAAAGTCCGATTCACTTAACAACCATGTGTCTAACTTAACAACTGCAAGGATTCACTTAACAATGGTGGCAAGAACGGTCATTTAACGGGGTAACAATCACTTAACAAAGGTCTCACTTAGCAACAGATTGGGTCGATTGTGGTCATAAGTTGAGGACTGTCTGTATTTGAACCCGGATGGATCAGAGATAATGAGATGATTGTGGTAATTTTTGGTAGATAAAAAAACCCGAGTAAAATACAATAACGGATTTATTAACAAAGTTCAGAAGGCCTGAACTATTTTCTCTTCATATACACAATAGATGACAGGTCAAATCGGGTTGCAAATAGATCTCAAAGTTTATAAATTTTGAACCTGTTTTGCTAGAGGGGGACGTCATTGTTGCTACAATATTCAGCTAAGCTAAACTAAAACGTGCGTTTTTGTTTTTTGTCCTTTTAGTTCATATTTTTTCAGTGTTCATGACTAGTTTTGTTTCACTTTTGCTCATATTTTCTCCCCTTTTGAATAAAATCAAAATTAAAAGACAGAAGAATCCAAGGGCTGGAAGGGACCTTGGAGGTCCTCTAGTCCACCCTAGTCCAACCCTACCTATACCGGTAATCCTTGATTTAATAACCAGAATTGAGCCCCAAATTCCTGTTGCTAAGTGAGACATTGGTTGTGAATTTTGCCCCATTTTATCACCTTTCTCGCCACAGTCGTTATGTGAATCACTGCAGTTGTTAAGTCAGTGACACGGTTGTTAAGTGAAACTGGGTTTTCCGTTGACTTTGCTTGTCGGAAGGTTGCAGAAGGAGATCACGTGACCCTGGGATGCTGCGATCGTCATAAATATGAGTCAACTGCCAGGTGTCTGAATTTTGATCACGTGACCACAGGGTGGTTGCAACGGTCGTAAGTGTGAAATATGGCCGTAAGTCACTTTTTTCCAGAGTCATCGTAAGTTTGAAAGATCACCGAATGAACTGTTGTAACTCGAGGACTACCTGTAACCCCATGGACTGTAGCATCCCAGCTTGGTGGCTTCCATAGGTCACATCTACCTGACCCACCAGAGCAGGGAGGGAGGGAATGCTGCGGGTCCCATCCCCGAGGGAGATACACCTGGTGGGGCCCAGAAGAAGGGCCTCCTCCGTGGTGGCTCCCTCTCTCTAAGACTCTTCCGGAAGGCGCTGAAGACCTGGTTCTGCCAGGGGGCCTGGGGATCCCAGAGCGGGAGGGAGCCCATGAAATGGCTCCTCTGATATGCTGTTGCCGGGGTGGGAGGGTGATTTTATTATATTATATTAATTATTTGATTCTTTTTTTTATTAGTTTTATTGCTTTAAATGAGGTTTATTTTTAGTTTTTTTTTTATTATTAGTTTTATTGCTTTACATATTCTGTAAGCCGCCTTGAGTCACCATGGGCGAATAGGCGGCAATATAAATTAAATAAATACAAATAAATATATATATATGAGTCTTTGGTTGTTGGGTTTTCTCCGTGTAAAATTGGAAATGTCTTGTAGCGTTTGTGAAGTCTCATCGTCATCTTCAGGCTTCAGCCGTGCTTCTGGGAGAAGCAGCTGAAGCTGAAGATGATGCATGAGACTTCGAAACGCTACAAGACATTTCCAATTTTACACGGGAGAAAACCCGAACAACCAAAGACCTACATACAAACACCCGTGAAAACCTCAGAAAACAAATATATATATATATATGTATATTCTGTCTTCCCTCTTTCTTCCATCTTCCTTCTTCTTTCTTCTGTCATCTTCTGTTTCCTTTCTTCTTTCTTCTCTTTTCTGTCTTCCCTTTTTCTTTTCTTCCATCTTCCATCTTCTTGGGCTAGAAGATGTCTGAGGTCCCTTCGAACTCTTTTATTCTGTTTTTCTGAACGCACGACTGTGGGGCACTGCAACCATCATAAATATAGGTCATTTGCATTTTAATCATGTGAACACCATGAAAGGTTGTAAGTTTTGAGGATCAGTTGTAAGTAACTTTGTTCAGGGCTGTTGCAATATTGAATGGTGTCTAAACAAAGGGTTGTAAGTTGAGGGCTACTTCTACATATATTGGTGAAGATGCTGTCCTAGAAACTAGGAAGTTGCAAGTTCTAGTCTCACTTTAGGCATGAATGCCGACAGATGGACTTTGGGCCAATCACCAGGAGACGGGGAGTGCTAGTCCCGCCTTAGGCACAAGAGCCAGTGAGTGGGCCAATCACCAGGAGACGGGGAGTGCTAGTCCCGCCTTAGGCACAAGAGCCAGTGAGTGGGCCAATCACCAGGAAACGGGGAGTTCTAGTCCCGCCTTAGGCACAAGAGCCAGCTGAGTGGGCCAATCACCAGGAGACGGGTGTCCTAGTCCCGCCTTAGGCACAAGAGCCAGTGAGTGGGCCAATCACCAGGAAACAGGGAGTTCTAGTCCCGCCTTAGGCACAAGAGCCAGCTGAGTGGGCCAATCACCAGGAAACGGGGAGTTCTAGTCCCGCCTTAGGCACAAGAGCCAGCTGAGTGGGCCAATCACCAGGAGACGGGGAGTTCTAGTCCCTCCTTAGGCACAACAGGCAGCTGAGTGGGCCAATCACCAGGAGACGGGGAGTTCTAGTCCCGCCTTAGGCACAACAGCCAGCTGAGTGGGCCAATCACCAGGAGACGGGGAGTTCTAGTCCCGCCTTAGGCACAACAGCCAGCTGAGTGGGCCAATCACCAGGAGACGGGTGTCAGCCAGCTTGCTGCATGGAAGTGGGGGTGGGGTGGGGCTCAGTTGAGGATTTTTCTTTGGAGCTTTGCTTATCTCCCCAAGGTCATTTCTTCTAGCTCTGGTATTCAGCAACCAGAGACAATGCATTTGAATCCAAGACTTTCTCAAAGCATTTCCTGGCCGGTCCTTGCACTCCGCTTGCCTAGCTACAATGTGTTTTTTTGTTGTTGTTTTTTTAGCCCTAGAGGTTTGTTTCAATATGATGCTTGGTGCACTTTTTTAAAAAAAAAATTTATTTTGTCACAGCATTATATACAAGCACATACAATGAAAGGGAACAATAGGACAGGAACGGTAGGCATGTTTGTGCGCTTATGCACGCCCCTTACAGACCTCTTAGGAATAGGGTGAGGTCAATAGTAGATAGTTTTTGGTTGAAGTTTTTGGGATTTTGGGAAGAGACCACAGAGTCAGGTAAAGTATTCCAAGCACTGATGATTCTGTTACAGAAGTCATATTTTCTGCAATCTAGATTAAAGCAGTTAACATTAAGTTTAAATCTATTGTTTGCTCGTGTATTGTTGCGATTGAAGCTGAAGTAGTCTTTGACGGGAAGGACATTGTAACAGATGATTCTATGAGTTAAATTCAGGTCGTGTCAAAGGCGGCGGAGTTCTAAATTTTCTAACCCCAGGATTTCAAGTCTGGTGGCATAAGGTATTTTGTTGTATTCGGAGGAGTGGAGAACTCTTCTTGTAAAATATTTCTGGACACGCTCAATTGTATTTATGTTAGAAATGAGGTGTGGATTCCAGACAATAGAGCTGTATTCAAGAATTGGTCTATCAATTGTTTTATATGCTCTGGTTAGTAGTGTAATCTTTCTGGAGAAGAAGCTACGCTTTTGGTTCAAGTCTTGCCTGACACAAGTTGCAGTCAGTTCTTTCCTAGTAGAACTACCTTTTCTCTAAATCTATGAAGCCAAGGGTTTTTTCTGTCGTAGGAAACAGCCCTGGCAGATGGCGAGTTCTAGTCCAGCAGGCTGGGTGACTTTGGACTACTTCCTGTCTCTCAGCCCAGCCCACCTCACAGGGTTGTTGTGGGGGAAAACAGGAAAAGGAAGGGATATTGTGGCATGTTGTCTGCCTTGAACTATTAATAACAATAATAAAGGTTTATGGAAACATCTAATGACAGATGATGGGTGCTACTAGACTATTGTGAATGTTGTCCTCAGCTGCCCTGACATTTATCGTTATGCCGATTAGTGGTTTTATTAAGTTTACCTTGGTTAGCTGCCAAGAGTTGCCGTTACAGGTGGCTGTACAAATGCATTCAGGTGAACTAACTGCACAGAGAAAGTCTACCAAGGTGGTGACTCAGAATCAACATAATTGATTCTGAGTCATAATTAGGAACATAATTAGGAGACTGAAGGAAGACGAGAGAAGAGAAAAGACTGAAGAGAGACAAAATAAGTCAGAAGGAAGAAGACAGAAGAAAAAAGAGAGAAGATTTAGAATTTAGAATAACAGAGTTGGAAGGGGACTCTGGAGGTCGTCTAGTCCAACCCCCTGCTTAGGCAGGAAACCCTACACCACTTCAGACAAATGGTTATTCAACATCTTCTTAAAATTTTTCAGTGTTGGAGCAGTCACAACTTCTGGAGGCAAGTTGTTCCGCTTATTGATTGTTCTAACTGTCAGGAAATTTCTCCTTAGTTCTAAGTTGCTTCTCTCCTTGATTAGTTTCCACCCATTGCTTCTTGTTCTACCCTCAGGTGCTTTGGAGAAGAGCTTGACTCCCTCTTCTTTGTGGCACCCCTGAGATATTGGAAGACTGCTATCATGTCTCCCCTAGTCCTTCTTTTCATTAAACTAGACATACCAAGTTCTTGCAACCGTTCTTCATATGTTTTAGCCTCCAGTCCCCTAATCATCTTTGTTGCTCTTCTCTGCACTCTTTCTAGAGTCTCTGCATCTTTTTTACATTGTGGCGACCAAAACTGAATGCAATATTCCAAGTGTGGCCCTACCAAGGCATTATAAAGTGGCACTAACACTTCACGTGATCTTGATTCTATCCCTCTGTTTATGCAGCCCAGAACTGTGTTGGCTTTTTTGGCAGCTGCTGCACACGGCTGGCTCATATCTAGATGGTTGTCCACTAGGACTCCAAGATCCCTCTCACAGTTGCTATTATTGAGCAAGGTACCACATATACGGTACCTGTGCATTTTGTTTTTTTTGCCTAAATGTATAACCTTACTTTTTTCACTGTTGAATTTCATTTTGTTAGATAGCGCCCAATGTTCAAGTCTGTCGAGATCTTTCTGCAACTTGAGCCTATCTTCTGGAGTGTTGGCTATTCCTGCCAGCTTGGTGTCATCTGCAAATTTGATGAGTTCCCCATCTATCCCCTTGTCCAAGTCATTGATGAAGATAGTAGACAGAAGACAGAAGACAGAAGAGAAAATACAAGAAGAGAGAAGACAAGAAAGAAGAAAGAAGACAGATCAATCAATCAATCAATCAATCAATCAATCAATCAATCAATCCCCCCTTCCTTGAAGTCACATTTATCCAAGGAACATTCTTCTTCTGCTGAACAGACCACCTCTTTGATGGTGAACTTCAGCTCTTGGGTACCTTCAGAAAGAAGACATGGGCAAGCAAAGGTGTTACTTTGAAGCCCCCCCTGCATCTTCTCCCATTTTAGACTGGGATCATTTCTGAATGAGTCTTGGTGGAGCCACCTGAATGGGGCTGCAGAGAAGAGTCCATGCAGGTTCCAGATGCTTTGCATTCAAGACCTGTCATCCTGATTGACTAGAGATGGAGGCTGTTAAGCAAGGAGAACACAGTGGGCAGAATCTTTTGTGTCAGCTAGTTCCCCAAAGTCTCAGGATCGCTTCCCAACCTTCGCCCCAACCACCACCAGCAAGGTCTTCCAGAAGAAACCTTCCATCGTTGGTTCTTCTGCTACGAAGCTCCTCAGCTGATGTGGTTCCTGAGACCAGGAGGTCTCCTTTTATGTCCTGATATGCAGGTCATCTTCTTGATGGCTGTTGGCCAAGGGTTTCCCAACCCAGTGAATTTTCTTTCCTTCAAAACGGGCTCTTTCCTTAAGAAGAGGGGACAGATAAACTGGGACTTTTGAGACTTATTTATTGTCCTCAGTGTTCTTCTGGCAGGTCTCCAGATCAACATTCGCAATTTCCCAGCATGGCTAAGGAATTCTGGGAGTTGAAGCCCAGCTATCTTACGTTGCCAAGGTCTTCAGATCAGCCTAAATTCCACCATGGAATTTTGTATGGGTCGTCTATTCCCATGCTCCTACTCTACTTCAACTCCTTATAGACTTCATCTCCCATAAGAAACTTTCTTTCTCCTTCTCCTTTTCCTTCTTCTTCTTCTCCTTCTCCTCTTTCCCCTTCTCCTTCTCTTCCTCCTCCTCCTCCTTCTTCTCCTCCTTCTCCTCTTCCTCCTTCTTCTCCTTCTCCTTCTCCTTTCTTCTTCTCCTCCTCCTCTTCCTCCTCCTCTGCCTGCTCCTCCTTCTTCTCCTTCTCCTCCTTCTCCTCCTTCTCCTCCTCCTCTTTCTTCTTCTCCTTCTCCTTCTCCTCCTCCTCATTCTCTTCCTCCTCCACTGCCTGCTCCTTCTCTTCCTTCTTCTTCTCCTTCTCCTCCTTCTCCTTCTTCTCCTGCTCCTCCTCCTTCTCTTCCTCCTCCTTCCTTTTCTCCTTCTCTCTCTTCTCCTTCTCCTCTTCTTCTTCTTCTTGGAAAAAAACAGGCCACTTGCCTTTTGAAAAAGCACCTTTGAAAGAGCATTTGTGTTGGCTACTAGTTATAACTTTATTTATTAGTTTGTTTTTGAAGCTTGGAACCACATCTGCTCTTTTTCAATCCTCAGGTATTTTCCTGGTGCTTTGAGATTTTTGAAAGATACGATAGGCTCACCTGTTGATTAGAAGACCTCCAATTCGGTAATTCTGTATTCTGTACAGACAGAGAAGATTCGGAAAGATCCCGTCTCAGATCCCCCATTTCCCCCTCTCAGACCTGCATTTGGGGGCCGTAATCAGACACCAGCTTTGCCAATGTAAACTCAGATTTGTCACAGAATTAAAGTCTGAGCTGAGGTGGGAAGGGAAAGATTGCAGCATGCAGAAGTGACCCGTTTAGGGAAATAGTGAAATGGAGAAATTGCAGAAATGTTTTTGTTTTAAGAACCAGTTAATAAATGCTGAAACGAGGCAGAGTAAGGCTGTTTCTTGCAAAATGCGATTCCTGTCAGGAGGGAAATGGACTTTTACAACAGTGGTGGGAATTCCTTCCTGCTTTCTCTGGGTGAAATTTGGGGTTTCCAGTTTTTCCCCCTCAACATATTCTTCTTTTGTTCTTCCTTTATCTCCCTTTTATTTCCTTCATTATGCTTAATCTCAATTGGAGGTTCACTTTTCTTAGCCTTCCTCCTTTCCTTTTCTCCTCTTCTGCTTAAATTCTGATTTTGATTCTCATTCTGATTTATTTTTATTGATTTTAACTTTAAAACATTAACTTTCATTTTTTTATTTGTTTTTATTAAATGGATTCTTTGGAGAATTTCCCCCCTGTTTTCAAGACCTTGGCTTGCTCTCTCTCTCGCTAGGTAGGTGAAGTAAGAAGCTAATTCACAGGTAGTTCTCGACTTACGACCACAATTTCCATTGCTAAGTGAGAGACAAGTGAGGTTTGCCCCATTTGATGCCCTTTCTTGCCATCGTTGTTAAGTGAATCAATGCTGTTAGTTAGTTAGTTAGTTACAGGGTTGTTAAGTGAAGGTCGCAGAAGGGGATTGTGTGGCCCCGGACGCTGCGACCGTCATAAATCTGAGTCAATCGCCAAGCTTCTGGATTTTGATCACGTGATGCTACAACTGTCGTGAGTGTGAAAAATGGTCATTAGGCACCTATTTTGAAATTCTGTTGTAACTTTGAACGGTCACTAAATCAATGGTCATAAGTCGAGGACTGCCTGTATTGGTTTGTTTTTATCTCCGTTTCCAGGTTCTGCAAAGAGTCAGAACCAAATGCTCCCCGTTGCACTTCTCACCCCACACCGGCTGAGTTGTGGGTTCGGTCTTTTGCGAGGACTTTCCCCACGAAGTTCAGGTGACTCAACTTTTCCTCTCTGGAGTTGGCCTCATCACAACCCTCCTTCGAAGGGTCTTACGACAAACGGGAGGGGCAAACCCACAACAATTAGGCCTTGCACAATCAGTCTCCTTTGCACAACCGTGTGATGTCACCCTCGACAGTGCTTGAAGGTGGGTAAATATCCCTCTTCTATCTCTCTCTCTCTCTCTCTCTTTCTTTCTTTCTTTCTCTCTCTCTCTCTCCACCCCTCCATCAACTATCATCACTCTGTTCATCTCTCTGTCTGTCTCTGTCTGTCTGTCTATCATCTATCTATCATTTCTATCCATCTATATATCTATTGTGTCTATCATCTCTCCCTCCCTCTCTATCCATCCATCCCAGGCAGCCCTCAACTTACAACCGTTCATTTAGTGGCCATCCAAAGTCACAACGGGCACTGAAAAAGTGACTTAGGGCCGCTTTTCACACTTACGACCGTTGGCAGAACCTCCATGGTCCCCTGATCAAAATTCAGACGCTTGGCAACTGAATCGTATTTACGACGGTGGCAGTGTCGAGGAGTCACGTGATCCCCTTTTGCGACCTTCTGACGAGCAAAGTCAAGACTGACTTAACAACCCTGTGACTGACTTAGCAACGGCAGCAATTCACTTAACCGGCAGGGCAAGAATGGTCGTAAAGCGGGGCGATACTCATAGCACTGGGACCTTAGAGGTCTTCTAGTCCAACCCCCTGCTCAAGCAGGAGACCTTATGCCAGTCTGGACAAATGGCTGTCGAATCCCTTATTTAAAAAACCCCCATAGAGACCTTATAGCAATGATTCCTCAGCCCATTTTTGAAAACCTCCATTGATGGAGCAGCCACAATTTCAGGCCCACAAATCTTAAACTTGCCAATTTTGGGAAACTCTCTACAGACTTTAGACTCTGCAGAGGGCTACCAAGGAAACCTTTCTCTCCTTCTCTTTCTTCTTGTCCTCCTTCTCTTTCTCCTTATCCCTTTCTCTCTCCCCTGCCCCCTCCTCCTTCTCAGAGAAAACCAAGTTGGAAGGAACCCTGGAGGTCCAATCCATGTTCCAGCAGGAGACCAGTGGTGGGTTGTTACCAGTTTGCCCCAGTTTGGGCAAACGGGTAGCTGCAGCGGCTCCACCCACCCACCTGGACAGTCTGTGCATCCGCAGAAGCTTCTGAGCATGTGCAGATGTAGCACGCATGAGCAAAGTAAGCCTGCCTATGTGAGCGAGCCCGATAGCAAAGGTAAATGAAACCCACCCCTGCAGGAGACCCTTCTCTCTCTGATCTCCTTCTCCTCCCCTTCTTCCTCCCCCTCCCCTCCTCCTTCTCAGAATAACGGAGTTGGAAGGGACCCTGGAGGTCTTCTAGTCCAACCCCCTGCTGAAGCAGGAGACCCTCCTCCCTCTCCCTCTCCTTCTCCTCCTTGGCAATTCAAAGAGCACCTTCACATAGGTTGACCTCAACCCCTCGGCCCTCCCCAAAGTTCCCCAGCCTGAGATGCTGGGGAAATGCCAAGATTGAGAAAACCTGATCTGGAAACCTGCCAGAAGAACATTTAGGATAGTGAATAAATTTCTAAACCCTGCTTCTCTGTGTGCCCCCCCCCCCAGCCCCGCCTCCTTTTCAGGAAGGACCTTGGAGAATTCAGTGGGGGGGAAACCCCGGTGGCCTCCCAGCAAGGAGATGACCTGCCCATCAGGGTATATAAGGAGGCCTCCTGGCCTGGGGACCCACATCAGCTGTGGAGCTGCCTAGCAGAGGAAGCCAGGATGGAAGGCTCCTTCTGGAAGACTTTGCTGGTGGTTGGAGCTCTTGCAGTCGGTGGGACCTCCTCAGTACCACACAAACCCCTGAACTATGATGAGGCCGTGGACCTTGCAGTGAGCATCTACAACAACAGATCTGGGGAAGACTCCCTGTATCGTCTCCTGGAAGCTGTTCCTCAGCCTGAGTGGGTAGGTACTCTCCAGTTCAGGTCCACCGAGGACTTGATCCTGATCTGTGTAGAGTAGAGTAGGGTAGACCCATCCTTTGTGGGAAGCCGTCCTGAGTGGTAACTGAAAAGGAGAGGCCCACTCAGTCTGTTCTCCCAGCACGGAGATCTTGAGGAGCCTTCATTTATGGTCTGCCTACCCTTCAGTTTGGGTCCATTGTGGGTTTGAAACCTAGAAACATAGAATAAAAGAGCTGGAAGGGACCTTGGAGGTCTTCGAGTCCAATGCTCTGCTCAAGCAGGAGATCCTGTCTTGTTCTGGACAAAAGTCTTTTTCTTGAAGACCTCAACCATAACTTCCGAAGGCAAGTTGTTCCATTGGTTGATTGTTCTGTCAGGAGCTTCTCTCCTTGATTAGTTTCCATCCATTGTTTCCCGTCCTGCCTCCGGGTGCTTTGGAAAATAAGTTGATCCCCTCTTCTCTGTGGCAGCCCCTCAAATATTGGGAAACTGCTATCGTGTCACCCCTGGTCCTTCTTTTCACTAGACTAGACTTGATTTGTCCTGCTTACACTTTTTGTAGAGTAGACCCTTCTCTCCTGGGAAGCTAGGTGAAATGGGGGAATGGGTTCCACCACGAAGATCTTCAAGATCCTTCAACTAGGATCAATCAGGATCCATGGTGGGCACAGAAACCAGAACTTCTGGGACCTGCATGGACTCTGCTCTGTAGATTTATCCTGGTGGCTCCATCAAGACTCCAAGGGAACGTGGGAGGAAGGTCAGGTGGCCTCCAGGCTAACCACCTGCTGGACTGTGTCTTCTTTCAGGATCCTCTTTCTGAAAGCAACCAAGAGCTGAACATCACCCTCAAGGAGACGGTGTGCCAGGTAGCAGAAGAACGTTCCTTGGAGGAATGCGGCTTCCAAGAAGACGGGGTGAGTGGCCGATGCCAAGCAGAGTTGGAAATGTATTTTAGAAGGAGACAGGGCCATGGGGCTTCTGTAGGGCCTTCCTTGCAGAGATGAAGCTACTTTGGTCCTGTGGGGTGTCCTTCCTCTCGTTTCTCCAAGTCAACTCTTAGTCCATGGATAGAGGAGGGACCCATGACAGAACAACAGAGTTGGAAGGGACCTTAGAGATCTTCCAGTCCAACCCTTTGCTCAAGAAGGAAACCCTTTTCTCCTTCCCCTTTCCCCTTACCTTTTCCTCCTCCTCCTCCTCCTCCTAGAGTTGGAAGGGACCTTAGAGATCTTCCAGTCCAACCCTTTGCTCAAGAAGGAAACCCTTTTCTCCTTCCCCTTTCCCCTTACCTTTTCCTCCTCCTCCTCCTAGAGTTGGAAGGGGCCTTGAAGGTCTTCCAGTCCAACCCTTGCTCAACCCCCACCTCCTCCTACTCTGACTAATAGAGCCAGAGAAGGGAGGTCTTCTAGTCCCACCCTCTGTTCAAGCAGGAAACCCTTTCTTTTCTTCCCTTTCCCTTTCCTCTTGTCTTCTTCTTCTTCTTCCTCCTCCTCCTCCTCCTCCTCCTCCTCCTCCTCCTCCTCCTCCTCCTCCTCCTCCTCCTCCTCCTCCTCCTCCGCCAAATAACAGAGTTGGAAGGGACCTCAGAGGTCATCTAGTCCAATCCGCTGCCCGAGCAGAAACCCCTCTACCTTTCCAGACAAACGGCTGTCCAATCTCTTCTTAAAAACCTCCACATTCCTGGGAGGGAGGAAAGAAAATTCCAGAGTTATAGAAGAGACCGAAAAGTTTAGAAGCCAAAGTCGGCTCCTCCCTTAGAAGTTTTTCACAGGGTGCCTTAAATAATTCACATAGTTGCTCACACTTTGCTAAGGTTTCGGTCTGCAGGTGTGCAGGCATAAAAGAAGAGACTACTTATAGAAACATCAGCATTTCTTTGGTCCTGTGGGGTGTCCTTCCTCTCGTTTCTCCAAGTCAACTCTTAGTCCATGGATAGAGGAGGGACCCATGACAGAACAACAGATTTGGAAGGGACCTTAGAGATCTTCCAGTCCAACCCTTTGCTCAACAAGGAAACCCTTTTCTCCTTCCCCTTTCCCCTTACCTTTTCCTCCTCCTCCTCCTCCTCCTCCTCCTCCTCCTCCTCCTCCTCCTCCTCCTCCTCCTCCTCCTCCTCCTCACACAGTTGGAAGGGGCCTTGAAGGTCTTCCAGTCCAACCCTTGCTCAACCCCCAACTCCTCCTACTCTGACTAATAGAGCCGCCCTCCCACTCTCTGTTCAAGAATGAAACCCTTTTCTTCTTCCCCTCCCCTTTCCTCTTGTCTTCTTCTTCTTCCTCCTCCTCCTCCTCCTCCTCCTCTGCTGCCAAATAACAGAGTTGGAAGGGACCTCAGAGGTCATCTAGTCCAACCCGCTGCCCGAGCAGAAACCCCTCTACCTTTCCAGACAAACGGCTGTCCAATCTCTTCTTAAAAACCACCACATTCCTGGGAGGGAGGAAAGAAAATTCCAGAGTTATAGAAGAGACCAAAAAGTTTAGAAGCCAAAGTCGGCTCCTCCCTTAGAAGTTTTTCACAGGGTGCCTTAAATAATTCACATAGTTGCTCACACTTTGCTAAGATTCCGGTCTGCAGGTGTGCAGGCATAAAAGAAGAGACTACTTATAGAAACATCAGCATTTCTTTTCCTGGTTTCGGGAACCTGTCAGGACAATAAGAGATTCACCCAACAGCAGCCTTGGAAGGAATTCCCCTGAAGTATAGGCAGTCCTCCACTTACAACAGTTCATTTAGTGACCGTTCAAAGTTACGGCGGGGCTGAAAAAAAGGGTTATTAACGTAACAAGTGCAGCGATTCACTTAACAACGGTGGCAAGGAAAGTTGTAAAATGGGGCCAAATTCATTCAATGAACATCTCGCTTGACAATTTTGGGCTGAATTGTGGTCATAAGTTGAGGACTACCCATACTTATGACCGTCTCTGCCTCCCCACGATCACATGATCAAAATTCAGATGCTTGGCAACTGACTCAGATTTATGACGGTTGCAAAGTCCCGGGGTCACATGATCCCCCCTTTTGCAGCTTTCTGACAAACCGGAACCCAGGTCCCCTGAATAACTGACATAACAGCTGCGGGGATCTGCGCAACACGGTCGTAAAACGAGGCGAGGCTCATGGGATCTTGCTTAGCCCTGAGAGAGAAATGTTGGGGTTGATTCTGGTCGTATCTGGAGGACCCCCTGCAGCTAGGGAGACCTTGGGGCTGAGCCATCTTAGCTTGTCTAATGTTCTCCTAGCAGGAGGTGGTCGGAGGGAGGTCAGGGGGGATCCCAGATTCCCGTGTAGGAAAGGAGGTTGTGGTCTCCGTGTAATGAAATCTGGGCACTGTCATCCTTCTCTCCCTGCCGTCTTCTCCTCCACAGATGGTCATGGGATGCACGGGCTACTATTTCTTTGGGGAGGCTCCCCCAGTGCTTGTTCTCACCTGTGAACCTGTGGCTGAAGAGGAGGTGGAGGAGGAGGGGAACCAAGAGGAAGAGGAGGAGGAAGACGAGAAGGTAAGAAGATGCCATGGTAGCCGGGCGGGGGGTCTCCTGGGAGGAGCTCCAAACCTAGAAGGAGGGTTGAACCGTTGGCCAAATGGAGGAGACCCCACCTCACTGGAGGCCATCCGCAGGGCACGTGATTTGGGAGAGGAGGTTCCACTTGTATGGTATCTACCAAGCTTTGGTTCCACCTGAATCAGCAACCAGCCCAGTCTTGAGATATGCTGGAAAGAGAATTCAGTCCTTTCTGGAAACAAGAGGAGAGGATATTTGTAGCTCAGGGCTGAACGGAGGAGGAGGTTAAGGAAGATGAGGAGGAGGAGGGGGAAGGAGAGAATGAAAGAGGAAAAGTGGAATGAAGGAAGGAAAGAAGGAAAGAGAAAAAGGCTGAAAGAGGAGGAGGAGGAGGAAGAGGAGGAGGAGGAGGAGGGGGAAGGAGAGAAAGGCAGAGGAAAAGTGGAATGAAAGAAGGAAAGAGAAAGAGAAGGAAGGAAGGAGGGAGGGAGGGAGGGAGGGAGAGAGGGAGGAAGGAAGGAAGGAAGGATGGATGGATGGATGGATGGATCTCAAAAGGAAATTAGGGGAAGGAGGGGAGCCCTGACCATGGTCCTTCTCTTCCTCTCTAGGATCAGCCCAGGAGGGTCAAGAGATTCAAGAAATTTTTCAAGAAGGCCAAGAAGAGCCTGAAGAAACGTGTCAAGAAATTCTTCAAGAAACCGAGGGTCATCGGGGTCTCCATCCCCTTCTAAGAGTGGATTTGGAAGGCCCCTCCGCTCTCCAGGCCAAAGAAAACCGGCAGTCCGTCCAATCATTCCCCCAAAAGATGTTCCAGCAATAAATAATGTATAAATAAATAAATATATATATACTCACGTATGGCTTTTTCCTTCTTTCCGATGTTTAAAAGACTAACAGAATTAAGGAGTTGGAAGGGACCCTGGAGGTCTTCTAGTCCAACCCCCTGCTCAAGAGGAGAACTTCTACTATTCTGGGTAAATGTTTCTCCAATCAATTAGGAACATAAAATCACATGACTGGATGGGACCTTGGCGGTCATCTAGTCCAACCCCCTGCTCAAGCAGGAGACTTTATGCCATTCTGGACAAATGGCTGTCCAATCTCTTATTTTAAAAAAAGCCCCACAGAGACCTTATAGCAATGATTCTATTTCAAAACAGAATTCTATTCCAAATAGAGTCTATTCAAGAGAGTCCATTTTTGAAAACTTCCATTGATGGAGCAGCCACAATTTCAAGCTTACAAATCTTAAACGTGCCACTTTTGGGAAACTCTCTACAGACTTTTAGACTCTGCACAGGGCTACCAAGGAAACCTTTCTCTCCTTTTTCTCACAAACAGATTAATGCAGGCAGTCCTTGACCTACGACAACAATGGAGCTGAGCGTTTATGTTGCTAAGTGGGACATTTATTAAGTGAATTTTACCTCATCTTATGACTTTTCTTGCCACATTTGTTAAGTGAATCCCTGCAGTTGGTAAATTAGGAACACTGTCATTAAGTGAATCTTGCTTCCCCTTGAATTTGCTTGTCAGAAGGTTAAAAAACGGACAAGGAAGGATGGATGGATGGATGGAAGGAAGGAAGGAAGGAAGGAAAGACAGATAAAAAGTGGAATGAAAAAAGGAAAGAGAAAGTGAAACAGGAGAAGAAAGGAATGGAGGAATAATTTCTGCAGAAAACATGGTCATTTTCCACTTGTCCAGCTTGGATCAGATCCAGGCTTTCTAAATTTTTATGCAAATTCAAATTTGAAATAGAATCCAAGATCCGAATCGATGTGGGAAGGAAAAGATCCATTAGGGAAATGGGGAAACGGCAGAAATATTTATAATGCAGTGTTTTTTTTAAAGGAAATAAATGCTGAAATGGGACAGAATAGGTCTATACTTTGCAAAATATGACTTTTTTGTTTAACAATTTTGTATTATTCAAAAAAGTATAATCACAGGAAAAACTTGTAAAAGTCCAGCCAGGGGTTATGAAATAAGTCAGAAGCCAAGTAGACACAAACCCAGAGACTGGAAAGCTTCGAAAAGTGCAATAAACACCCAGGCATGCTTAAGAAAACGAGCAGCTGAAGGGAGAAGGTGTTAAACATCAAACCTTCCTTGATTCTCCTTACTGAGAATTGCGGCTTTCAACTCACTCGCCTGTATTCCTTCCAAAAGACAATTTAGGTCCTTCTTAGTCCTCCCTTAAAAAAATAGGGAGCAGCAAAGCAGCCAAATTACCAAATTTAACGGCAAAGTCAGCAGCAGAAAAATAAACTCTCTCCCTTTATCATGCCACAATGCAGGAGGCTGCTGGCTTAAAAAATGTTTTTATAGAGACAGGTTAAAGAATTATAAGGAATGGTGATATCCAAGTTATTATTTTGTTTTGAGCCAACTGATAGACTCTTAATTATTTTACAACCCAAAAAATTGATATTTCTTGGTAAGTCAATGAATGAACCATCATTAGAGTATTAAAAGAAAAGTAAAGATCCATCTGTTAAACTACTGAAGTTCGCAGATGACACAACAGTGATTGGTCTCATTCCAGACAATGACGAATCCACATATAGACGAGAGGTCGAACGACTAGCCTTGTGGTGCGACCAAAACAATCTGGAACTGAACACACTCAAAACCGTAGAAATGGTGGTAGACTTTAGGAAAAACCCTTCCATACTTCCACCTCTCACAATACTTGACAACACAGTATCAACAGTAGAAACCTTCAAATTTCTGGGTTCTATCATATCGCAAGATCTCAAATGGACAGCTAACATCAAAAACGTCATCAAAAAAGGACAACAAAGAATGTTCTTTCTGCGCCAACTCAGTAAGCTCAAACTGCCCAAGGAGCTGCTGATCCAATTCTACAGAGGAATTATTGAGTCTGTCATTTGCACCTCTATAACTGTCTGGTTCGGTTCTGCAACCCAACAAGAAAAACACAGACTTCAGAGGATAATTAGAACTGCAGAAAAGATAATTGCTACCAACCTGCCTACCATCGAGGACCTGTATACTGCACGAATCAAGAAGAGGGCCATGAAAATATTTACAGACCCCTCGCATCCTGGACATAAACTGTTTCAACTCCTACCCTCAAAACGACGCTATAGAGCACTGCACACCAGAACAACTAGACACAAGAACAGTTTTTCCCCGAAGGCCATCACTCTGCTAAACAAATAATTCCCTCAACACTGTCAAACTATTTACTAAATCTGCACTACTATTAATCTTCTCATTGTTCCCATCACCAATCTCTCTCCACTTATGACTGTATGACTGTAAGTTTTTGTTGCTATCATTAAGGGTTAAATTGCAACCTATGACCATCATTTGTGTTGTAAATGTTGTACCTTTGAGGAAGTTTTTTTTCTTTTCTTTTTTCTTTTTCTTTTATGTACACTGAGAGCCTATGCACCAAAACAAATTCCTTGTGTGTCCAATCACAGTTGGCCAATAAAAAAATCTATTCTATTCTATTCTATTCTATTCTATTCTGTTCTGTTCTGTTCTGTTCTGTTCTGTTCTATTCTATTCTATTCTATTCTATTCTATTCTATTCTATTCTATTCTATTCTATTCTATTCTATTATGTTCTATTCTATAAACAAATCAATACTCCCCAAATCAGATTCTTCAAAATAGACCTTCAAACTTCCTCCTTTTTATAACTTTAAAAACAGGACAACCTTTCGAAGATCACTGATAAGAGAGGTTTGTTTTTCTGTTAGTTGTTTAATTGAGATTGTTTCTATGGCCACCCATTGGAAAAACAGATTAACACAGGCAGTCCTCGATTTATGATCACAATGGACCTGAAAATGTTGCTGAGTGAGAAATTTGTTAAGTGAGTTTTGCCTTATTTTATGACTTTTCTTGCCACATTTGTTAAGTGGATCAGTGCAGTTGATAGGAACACGGTTCCCTTGACTTAGCTTGGCAGAAGGTTGCAAAAGGCAAGGATGGAAGGAGGGAGAGAGGGAGGGAGGAGGGAGGGAGGATGGAAAGAAGGAGATATATAGGGAAGGAAGGAAGGAAGGAAGGAAGGAAGGAAGGAAGGAAGGAAGGAAGGAAGGAAGGAAATTGTGAGAGATTTATTGTGACAATGGATTGCTAAACTGCACCTCTCCCCGGCCATCAACTGACCATAGCAAAACCAAACACCAAAATCCAGGTTGTGGGCAAAAGGATCTGTTTAGTCACACTTGGCCATAGCCACAAAAAGGCTGCACACACACCCTCCACACAACGAAAGGAAAGCCAACAGATACCAAGAAGGACAATTAAGATTGTGTCAGCGTTCCAGAAAAAAAAACCCCTCTTCTGGTAAAGGCTCCGAAGCAAACATCTTTCAAAGTTCTTTTACTAGCATAGTCAAACTGGCACATCTGGATAAAGTTCGAATCTGGAGATCCGGGCTTTTCCTCAGTAGTACAAAACCCCAGACCAGCCCCCCCCCCCCCCGACTCCTCTGCCGATCACATGCCGGATCACGTCCCATCTCGAGGCATCACTCCCACCCCTCCGTCTCCAGATGCAGGCTCGGCCTGACCTTGACCGGCAGGAAGAATGCTATTGTGTCTAAAGGCCCCTTTCTACTAACCCCCCCCCCTCCTATTTTCCCACACAGGAGAAAGTGGCAGCGTGTGGAAGCCTCCGGCCAATATGGCTTCCAAAGCTGACAGATTGACCACTTGAGAGAGTCACGTACTAGGACCAGCACATACACAAATCCCCCCACCCCCAAGGACCAGCCCCACTATAACACAATGTCTGTGCACCCCATTTCCTTTGTAGCTGCCACGAAGAACAAATCTTGGGGGGAAAATGGTTCACCTCCTTTCCCCAGAAACACTTTTTGAATCTTTTAACCCACCCACCCTCCCTCCCTCCCTTCCCTCCTTCCTTTCTTCTTTCCTATCTTCCTTCCTCCCTTCTTCCCTCCTCCTTCCCTCCCTCCCTCCTCCCTCCTTCCTTCCTTCCTTCCTTCCTTCCTTCCTTCCTTCCTCCCTCCCTCCCTCCCTTCCTTCGTCCCTCCCTCCCTCCCTCCCTCCCTCCTTCCTTCCTACCTTCCTTCCTTCCTTCTTTCTCTCTCCCTTCCTCTCTCCTTTCTTTTTCCTATCTTCCTTCCTTCCTTCCTCCTTCTTTCCTCCTCCTTCCTTCCTCCCTCCCTCCTTCCCTTCCCTTCCCTTCCTCCCTCCTCCCTCCCTCCCTCCTCCTTCCTTCCTACCTTCCTTCCTTCCTTCTTCCCTCCCTCCCTCCCTCTTTCCTTTCTTTTTTCCTATCTTCCTTCCTTCCTTCCTCCCTTCTTTCCTCCCTCCCTCCCTTCCCTTCCCTCTCCTCCCTCCCTCCTTCCTTCCTTCCTACCTTCCTTCCTTCTTTCCATCTTCCCTCCCTCCCTCCCTCATTCCTTCCTTCCTCCATCTCTCCCTCCTTTCCATCCTTCCTTCCCCCCTTTTCAACCTTCTGACAAGCAAATTCAAGGGGAAGCAAGATTCACTTAATGACAGTGTTCCTAATTTACCAACTGCAGGGATTCACTTAACAAATGTGGCAAGGAAATTCATAAGATGAGGTAAAATTCACTTAATAAATGTCCCACTTAGCAACATAAACGCTCAGCTCCATTGTTGCCGTAGGTCAAGGACTGCCTGCATTAATCTGTTTGTGAGAAAAAGGAGAGAAAGGTTTCCTTGGTAGCCCTCTGCAGAGTCTAAAGTCTGTAGAGAGTTTCCCAAAAGTGGCACGTTTAAGATTTGTAAGCTTGAAATTGTGGCTGCTCCATCAATGGAAGTTTTCAAAAATGGACTCTCTTGAATAGACTCTATTTGGAATAGAATTCTGTTTTGAAATAGAATCAGTGTTATAAGGTCTCTGTGGGGCTTTTTTTAAAATAAGAGATCAGACAGCCATTTGTCCAGAATGGCATAAAGTCTCCTGCTTGAGCAGGAGGGTTGGACTAGATGACCTCCAAGGTGCCAACCAGTCGTGTGATTCCATGTTCCTAATGATTGGAGAAACATTTGCCCAGAATAGTAGAAGTTCTCCTCTGAGCAGGGGGTTGGACTAGATGACCTCCAGGGTCCCTTCCATCTCCCTAATTCTGTTAGTCTTTTAAACATCGGAAAGAAGGAAAAAGCCATACGTGAGTATATATATATATATTTATTTATTTATACATTATTTATTGCTGGAGCATCTTTTGGGGGAATGATTGGACGGACTGCCGGTTTTCTTTGGCCTGGAGAGCGGAGGGTCCTTCCGAATCCCCTCTTAGAAGGGGATTGAAACCCCGATGACCCTCGGTTTCTTGAAGAATTTCTTGACGCGTTTCTTCAGGCTCTTCTTGGCCTTCTTGAAAAATTTCTTGAATCTCTTGACCCTCCTGGGCTGATCCTAGAGAGGAAGAGAAGGACCGTGGTCAGGGCTCCCCTCCTTCCCCTAATTTCCTTTTGAGATCCATCCATCCATCCATCCTTCCTTCCTTCCTTCCTTCCTCCCTCTCTCCCTCCCTCCCTCCCTCCTTCCTTCCTTCTCTTTCTCTTTCCTTCTTTCATTCCACTTTTCCTCTGCCTTTCTCTCTTTCCCTCTCCTCCTCCTCCTCTTCCTCCTCCTCCTCCTCCTCTTTCAGCCTTTTTCTCTTTCCTTCTTTCCTTCCTTCATTCCACTTTTCCTCTTTCATTCTCTCCTTCCCCCTCCTCCTCCTCATCTTCCTTAACCTCCTCCTCCGTTCAGCCCTGAGCTACAAATATCCTCTCCTCTTGTTTCCAGAAAGGACTGAATTCTCTTTCCAGCATATCTCAAGACTGGGCTGGTTGCTGATTCAGGTGGAACCAAAGCTTGGTAGATACCATACAAGTGGAACCTCCTCTCCCAAATCACGTGCCCTGCGGATGGCCTCCAGTGAGGTGGGGTCTCCTCCATTTGGCTAACGGTTCAACCCTCCTTCTAGGTTTGGAGCTCCTCCCAGGAGATCCCCCGCCCAGCCACCATGGCATCTTCTTACCTTCTCGTCTTCCTCCTCCTCTTCCTCTTGGTTCCCCTCCTCCTCCACCTCCTCTTCAGCCACAGGTTCACAGGTGAGAACAAGCACTGGGGGAGCCTCCCCAAAGAAATAGTAGCCCGTGCATCCCATGACCATCTGTGGAGGAGAAGACGGCAGGGTGAGAAGGAGGACAGCGCCCAGATTTCATTACACGGAGACCACAACCTCCTTTCCTACACGGGAATCTGGGATCTGTCCTGACCTCCTTCCGACCACCTCCTGCTAGGAGAACATTAGACAAGCTAAGATGGCTCAGCCCCAAGGTCTCCCTAGCTGCAGGGGGTCCTCCAGATACGACCAGAATCAACCCCAACATTTCTCTCTCAGGGCTAAGCAAGATCCCATGAGCCTCGCCTCGTTTTACGACCGTGTTGCGCAGATCCCTGCAGCTGTTATGTCAGTTATTCAGGGGACCTGGGTTCCGGTTTGTCAGAAAGCTGCAAAAGGGGGGATCATGTGACCCCGGGACTTTGCAACCGTCATAAATCTGAGTCAGTTGCCAAGCATCTGAATTTTGATCATGTGATCGTGGGGAGGCAGAGACGGTCATAAGTATGGGTAGTCCTCAACTTATGACCACAATTCAGCCCAAAATTGTCAAGCGAGATGTTCATTGAATGAATTTGGCCCCATTTTACAACTTTCCTTGCCACCGTTGTTAAGTGAATCACTGCACTTGTTACGTTAATAACCCTTTTTTTCAGCCCCGCCGTAACTTTGAACGGTCACTAAATGAACTGTTGTAAGTGGAGGACTGCCTATACTTCAGGGGAATTCCTTCCAAGGCTGCTGTTGGGTGAATCTCTTATTGTCCTGACAGGTTCCCGAAACCAGGAAAAGAAATGCTGATGTTTCTATAAGTAGAATTTAGAATAGAATTTTTTTTATTGGCCAAGTGTGATTGGACACACAAGGAATTTGTCTCTTCTTTTATGCCTGCACACCTGCAGATCGAAATCTTAGCAAAGTGTGAGCAACTATGTGAATTATTTAAGGCACCCTGTGAAAAACTTCTAAGGGAGGAGCCGACTTTGGCTTCTAAACTTTTCGGTCTCTTCTATAACTCTGGAATGTGTTTTCTCCCTCCCAGGAATGTGGAGGTTTTTAAGAAGAGATTGGACAGCCGTTTGTCTGAAAAGGTAGAGGGGTTTCTGCTCGGGCAGCGGGTTGGACTAGATGACCTCTGAGGTCCCTTCCAACTCTGTTATTTGGCGGAGGAGGAGGAGGAGGAGGAGGAAGAAGAAGACAAGAGGAAAGGGAAAGGGAAGAAAAGAAAGGGTTTCCTGCTTGAACAGAGGGTGGGACTAGAAGACCTCCCTTCTCTGGCTCTATTAGTCAGAGTAGGAGGAGTTGGGGGTTGAGCAAGGGTTGGACTGGAAGACCTTCAAGGCCCCTTCCAACTGTGTGAGGAGGAGGAGGAGGAGGAGGAGGAGGAGGAGGAGGAGGAGGAGGAGGAGGAGGAGGAGGAGGAGGAGGAGGAGGAGGAGGAAAAGGTAAGGGGAAAGGGGAAGGAGAAAAGGGTTTCCTTCTTGAGCAAAGGGTTGGACTGGAAGATCTCTAAGGTCCCTTCCAACTCTGTTGTTCTGTCATGGGTCCCTCCTCTATCCATGGACTAAGAGTTGACTTGGAGAAACGAGAGGAAGGACACCCCACAGGACCAAAGTAGCTTCATCTCTGCAAGGAAGGCCCTACAGAAGCCCCATGGCCCTGTCTCCTTCTAAAATACATTTCCAACCCTGCTTGGCATCGGCCACTCACCCCGTCTTCTTGGAAGCTGCATTCCTCCAAGGAACGTTCTTCTGCTACCTGGCACACCGTCTCCTTGAGGGTGATGTTCAGCTCTTGGTTGCTTTCAGAAAGAGGATCCTGAAAGAAGACACAGTCCAGCAGGTGGTTAGCCTGGACCTTCCTCCCACGTTCCCTTGGAGTCTTGATGGAGCCACCAGGATAAATCTACAGAGCAGAGTCCATGCAGGTCCCAGAAGTTCTGGTTTCCGTGTCCACCATGGATCCTGATTGATCCTAGTTGAAGGATCTTGAAGATCTTCGTGGTGGAACCCATTCCCCCATTTCACCTAGCTTCCCAGGAGAGAAGGGTCTACTCTACAAAAAGTGTAAGCAGGACAAATCAAGTCTAGTCTAGTGAAAAGAAGGACCAGGGGTGACACGATAGCAGTTTCCCAATATTTGAGGGGCTGCCACAGAGAAGAGGGGATCAACTTATTTTCCAAAGCACCCGGAGGCAGGACGGGAAACAATGGATGGAAACTAATCAAGGAGAGAAGCTCCTGACAGAACAATCAACCAATGGAACAACTTGCCTTCGGAAGTTATGGTTGAGGTCTTCAAGAAAAAGACTTTTGTCCAGAACAAGACAGGATCTCCTGCTTGAGCAGAGCATTGGACTCGAAGACCTCCAAGGTCCCTTCCAGCTCTTTTATTCTATGTTTCTAGGTTTCAAACCCACAATGGACCCAAACTGAAGGGTAGGCAGACCATAAATGAAGGCTCCTCAAGATCTCCGTGCTGGGAGAACAGACTGAATGGGCCTCTCTTTTTCAGTTACCACTCAGGACGGCTTCCCACAAAGGATGGGTCTACCCTACTCTACTCTACACAGGTCAGGATCAAGTCCTCGGTGGACCTGAACTGGAGAGTACCTACCCACTCAGGCTGAGGAACAGCTTCCAGGAGACGATACAGGGAGTCTTCCCCAGATCTGTTGTTGTAGATGCTCACTGCAAGGTCCACGGCCTCATCATAGTTCAGGGGTTTGTGTGGTACTGAGGAGGTCCCACCGACTGCAAGAGCTCCAACCACCAGCAAAGTCTTCCAGAAGGAGCCTTCCATCCTGGCTTCCTCTGCTAGGCAGCTCCACAGCTGATGTGGGTCCCCAGGCCAGGAGGCCTCCTTATATACCCTGATGGGCAGGTCATCTCCTTGCTGGGAGGCCACCGGGGTTTCCCCCCCACTGAATTCTCCAAGGTCCTTCCTGAAAAGGAGGCAGGGCTGGTGGGGGGGGGGCACACAGAGAAGCAGGGTTTAGAAATTTATTCACAATCCTAAATGTTCTTCTGGCAGGTTTCCAGATCAGGTTTTCTCAATCTTGGCATTTCCCCAGCATCTCAGGCTGGGGAACTTTGGGGAGGGGCGAGGGGTTGAGGTCAACCTATCTGAAGGTGCTCTTTGAATTGCCAAGGAGGAGAAGGAGAAGGAGAGGGAGAGGGAGGAGGGTCTCCTGCTTCAGCAGGGGGTTGGACTAGAAGACCTCCAGGGTCCCTTCCAACTCAGTTATTCTGAGAAGGAGGAGGGGGAGGGGAGGGGGAGGAAGAAGGGGAGGAGAAGGAGATCAGGGTGGGTTTCATTTACCTTTGCTATCGGGCTCGCTCACATACGCAGGCTTACTTTGCTCGTGCGTGCTACATCTGCACATGCTCAGAAGCTTCTGCGGATGCACAGACTGTCCAGGTGGGTGGCTGGAGCCGCTGCAGCTACCCGTTTGCCCAAACTGGGGCAAACTGGTAACAACCCACCACTGGTCTCCTGCTGGAACATGGATTGGACCTCTAGGGTTCCTTCCAACTTGGTTTTCTCTGAGAAGGGGGAGGGGGCAGGGGAGAGAGAAAGGGATAAGGAGAAAGAGAAGGAGGACAAGAAGAAAGAGAAGGAGAGAAAGGTTTCCTTGGTAGCCCTCTGCAGAGTCTAAAGTCTGTAGAGAGTTTCCCAAAATTGGCAAGTTTAAGATTTGTGGGCCTGAAATTGTGGCTGCACCATCAATGGAGGTTTTCAAAAATGGGCTGAGGAATCATTGCTATAAGGTCTCTATGGGTTTTTTTTTAAATAAGGGATTCGACAGCCATTTGTCCGGAATGGCATAAGGTCTCCTTGCTTGAGCAGGGGGTTGGACTAGATGACCTCCCAGGTCCCATCCAGTCGTATGATTCCATGTTCCTAATGATTGGAGAAACATTTGTCCAGAATAGTAGAGGTTTACCTTTTGAGCAGGGGGTTGGACTAGAAGACCTCTAAGGTCCCATTGCTATGAGTATCGCCCCGCTTTACGACCATTCTTGCCCTGCCGGTTAAGTGAATTGCTGCCGTTGCTAAGTCAGTCACAGGGTTGTTAAGTCAGTCTTGACTTTGCTCGTCAGAAGGTCGCAAAAGGGGATCACGTGACTCCTCGACACTGCCACCGTCGTAAATACGAGTCAGTTGCCAAGCGTCTGAATTTTGATCAGGGGACCATGGAGGTTCTGCCAACGGTCGTAAGTGTGAAAAGCGGCCCTAAGTCACTTTTTCAGTGCCCGTTGTGACTTTGGATGGCCACTAAATGAACGGTTGTAAGTTGAGGGCTGCCTGGGATGGATGGATAGAGAGGGAGGGAGAGATGATAGACACAATAGATATATAGATGGATAGAAATGATAGATAGATGATAGACAGACAGACAGAGACAGACAGAGAGATGAACAGAGTGATGATAGTTGATGGAGGGGTGGAGAGAGAGAGAGAGAGAGAGAGAGAGAGAGAAAGAAAGAAAGAAAGAAAGAAAGAAAGAAAGAAAGAAAGAAAGAAAGAAAGAAAGAAAGATAGATAGATAGATAGAAGAGGGATATTTACCCACCATCAAGCACTGTCGAGTGTGACATCACACGGTTGTGCAAAGGAGACTGATTGTGCAAGGCCTAATTGTTGTGGGTTTGCCCCTCCCGTTTGTCGTAAGACCCTTCGAAGGAGGGTTGTGATGAGGCCAACTCCAGAGAGGAGAAGGACATGCTGAGTCACTTGAACTTCGTGGGGAAAGTCCTCGCAAAAGACCGAACCCACAACTCAGCCGGTGTGGGGTGAGAAGTGCAACGGGGAGCATTTGGTTCTGACTCTTAGCAGAACCTGGAATCCCAAAAAGGGAACTCTTGAATCTGTGTCTCACGATATCACCTGGTTTTATTATGTACTCCTTTGTTCCACTGATTTTATTTTGCCTTTATTATTTTTATAAACCATTCAAGGGGGCTAATATTCCATCCTCCTATTTTCCCCACAACAACAGCCCTGTGATGTAGGTTGGGCTGAGAGAGAAAGACTGGCTCAAGGTCACCTGCTTGGCATTCATGGCTACGGCAGGACTAGAACTCCCCGCTTCCTGGTGATGGGCCCAGACAGAGTCACCCAACTGGAGTTCAAATATAATGCGGGACCATAATGACCTCTGAGATGCTGGACTAGTTTCAATCTATGATTTATAAAAATAATAGAGAATTTTTTAAAAATTCAAAAAGGGGAGCCTGTGAGTTACGTGCTTCTGTGTTATTGTGACTATTGCTATCCTCAACCGCAATGGGTTGCATGGTGATGATTGCTGGTTTTGTAAAGTTTTAATTAGACATTTGCACAGAGTTGTTGTGGCAAAACAGGTTGATGTACTAAAGGATTAAAGCGAATAAGCCACAAAAAGAAACTCTACCCAGGTGTTGGCTGAGATTCAACAATGGTTTGAGGGAACATAATCCTAAAACAGATTAATCAATCAATCAATCAATCATATAAGGTTGGACGGGTGAGAAGTTGTGGATGGTAGCTGGGTGTTCGCAGTTTCATGTTAGAAAAGTGGCTATTTTTCAGAGCTTCTGGATTTGGACATAAAACAAACCAATACAGGCAGTCCTCGACTTATGACCATTGATTTAGTGACCGTTCAAAGTTACAACAGCGTTTCAAAATAGGTGCCTAATGACCATTTTTCACACTCACGACGGTTGTAGCATCACGTGATCAAAATCCAGAAGCTTGGCGATTGACTCAGATTTATGACGGTCGCAGCGTCCGGGGCCACACAATCCCCTTCTGCGACCTTCACTTAACAACCCTGTAACTAACTAACTAACTAACAGCATTGATTCACTTAACAACAATGGCAAGAAAGGACATCAAACGGGGCAAACCTCACTTGTCTCTCACTTAGCAATGGAAATTGTGGTCGTAAGTCGAGAACTACCTGTGAATTAGCTTCTTACTTCACCTATCTAGCGAGAGAGAGAGCAAGCCAAGGTCTTGAAAACAGGGGGAAAATTCTCCAAAGAATCCATTTAATAAAAACAAATAAAAAAATGAAAGTTAATGTTTTAAAGTTAAAATCAATAAAAATAAATCAGAATGAGAATCAAAATCAGAATTTAAGCAGAAGAGGAGAAAAGGAAAGGAGGAAGGCTAAGAAAAGTGAACCTCCAATTGAGATTAAGCATAATGAAGGAAATAAAAGGGAAATAAAGGAAGAACAAAAGAAGAATATGTTGAAGGGGAAAAACTGGAAACCCCAAATTTCACCCAGAGAAAGCAGGAAGGAATTCCCACCAGGGTTGTAAAAGCCCATTTCCCTCCTGACAGGAATCGCATTTTGCAAGAAACAGCCTTACTCTGCCTCGTTTCAGCATTTATTAACTGGTTCTTAAAACAAAAACATTTCTGCAATTTCTCCATTTCACTATTTCCCTAAACGGGTCACTTCTGCATGCTGCAATCTTTCCCTTCCCACCTCAGCTCAGACTTTAATTCTGTGACAAATCTGAGTTTACACTGGCAAAGCTGGTGTCTGATTACGGCCCCCAAATGCAGGTCTGAGAGGGGGAAATGGGAGGGAGATCACAGTCATGGGGGATCTGAGACGGGATCTTTCCGAATCTTCTCTTAGGACGTGATGTTTCCGGTAACAACCTTCTTTTTCTTGAATAATTTCCTAAAGCCTTCCTTGAGCTTTTTGAAAACTCGGAGGAATCTCTTCACCCGTTTGGGCTGATCCTAGAGAGGAAGAGAAGGAGGCTGTTTGGTCAGGGCTGGTTCCCCAACACTCAGGACGAAAAGCAAGGCACGTTCGGAACAGTCCTCGAATTACGACCCCAACCTTTCTGCTGCTGAGCGAGAAGTTTTATTAAGTGAGCTTTGTCCCCATTTGATGACTTTTTTTGTCACAGTGGATGCGCGAATCGCTGCGGTTGACAGATGAGTAACCTGGTCGTTAAGTGAACCCCCTGGACTTTGCTGGTCAGAAGGTCGCAAAAGGGGATCACGCCACACACACTCACCCCCGGGACACTGCGACCGTCATAAATACGAACCGGTTGCCAAACGTCTGAATTTGGACCACGTGACCATGGGGAGCCTGTGAAATACGGTCAGGAGTCACGTTTTCCAGTGCTACCGTTGTAACTTTGAACAGTCACTAAACAAACTGTTGTAAATCGAGGACTATCTGTACAGAATTACCGAATTGGAGATCTTCTAATCGACAGGTGAGCCTATCGTATCTTTCAAAAATCTCAGAGCACTAGGAAATTACCTGAGGATTGCAAAAGGACAGATGTGGTTCCCAGCTTCAAAAAAGGGAAAAAATACAGAAAACTACAGACCAATCTGCCTAAAATTAGTACCTGGGAAGATACTGGGGAAAAATAATCAAAAAACAGATCTGTAAACATCTAGAAACAAATAAAGTTATAACTAGTAGCTTGCATGGGTTTGTTTAAAAACATCACGCCAAAACAATCTTATTTCATTTTATGACAAAGAATAGAGCAGTGAAATGCTGTGGATATAGTATACTTAGACTTCAGTAAGGCATTCGACACAGTAGACCACAACTGATTTCTGGATAAGCCACGGAGGATAGACAGCATCACCCCCTGATGGATTTGTAGCTGGCTGACAAACGGTACTCAATGAGTAGTCTTTAACGGTACTTCATCTACATGGAAGGAAGTAAGCAATGGGATACCACAAGGTTCCGTTTTAGGCCCAGTACTCTTCAATATATCTTCATAAATGACTTAGACAAGGGAATAGTAGGGGAACTCATCAAATCTGCAGATGACACTCAGCTGGCAGGAATAGCCAACCGCCCAGAAGACAAACTCAGGATCCAAAAAGATCTTGACAGACTTGAACAATGGACCCTATCCAACAAAACGAATTTTAATGTGGAGAAAAGCAAAGCTTTACATTAAGGCAGGAAAAACCAAAGGGACACGTATAGGTTAGGTGAAACCTGGTTCAAAAAACAGGAACTGGGAGAGGGACCTTGGAGTCCTAGTGGAAAAATCCCTTAAACATGAACCAGCAGTGTGAGGAAGCAGCCAAAAAAGCTAATACACTCCTTGGTTGTCTAAATAGAGACATAGAATCAAAATCACGTGAAGTCTTACTACTGCTTTATAAAACCCTTGTAAGGCCACACCCGGAATACGGCATCCAGTTTTGGTCACCACATTACAAAAAAGATGTTGAGACTTTGGAAAAAGTGCAGAGAAGAGCAACTAAGGTGATTAAAGGCCTGGAGACTAAAACATACGAAGAACGGTTGCAGGAGTTGGGTATAATGAAAAGAAGTCGAACGAAAAGAAGGACTAAGGGGGACATGATAGTCATGTTCCAATATTTACGGGGCTGCTACAAAGAAGAAGGGAGGGTCGGACTGTTTTCCAAAGCACCAAAGGGGAAGACAAGGTAAGAAAGCATGATTGGAAACTAACCTAGGAGAGGAGCAACCTAGGATTAAGAAGAAATTTCCTAACAGTGAGACCAATCAACCCAAGGAAGAACTTGCCTTCGGAAGTTGTTGGTGTTCCATCACTAGAGGTTTTCAAAAAGAGATTGGACAACAATTTGTCTGAAATGGTATAGGGCAGCGGTTCTCAACCTGTGGGTCGGGACCCCGTTGGGGGTCGAATGACGATTTGCCAGGGGTCGCCTAAGACCATCGGAAATATGGGAAGTATACTTGCGAGTCGAAGAATCGCGCTCCAATGGTTGACTCCACAAGCCAGCTGCAGGCTCTTCAAATTGCTAGCCAAATTCGGCTTCAGGCGCGATGAATTAAAAAAGAGAGAAATCTTTGCTCTGATGTCTCCCTCTCAAGCCAGCTGCAATCACTCCCAATCACTAGCCTAATCTGGCTTCAGGCGCCATAAACTTAATAGGGGAGGAGTCTCCGCTTTAATGCCTCTGTCCTCAAGGCAATCGCAAGCAGCTCAGATCGCTAGCCAAGACGGCTTCAGGCGCGATAAATTCAAAACGAAAATAATTTTACGATTGGGGTTGCCACATCGTGGGGAATTGTATTAAAGGGGTTGCAGCACTATAAAGGTTGAGAACCACTGGTATAGGGTCTCCTGCTCCAAAGGGGATTGGACTAGAAGACCTCCGAGGTCCCTCCCAATTCTATTATTCTATGTTCTAGTCCCGTGATGGTGAACCTATGGCATGCAGCGCCTTTCTGTGGGCACACGAGTCGTCACCCCAGTTCAGCTCCGCCATATATGTATGCATGCCTCCCACCTGCCAGCTGGTTTTCAGGTCTCTGCCTCACATGCGAGGGACATGTGCAGGGGCCCGCACATGCATGGGGGCACATGCGGGGGACGCATGTATTGAATTTGGTGGGTTCGGGCATGTGAGCCCACATTCACATGCACGCGCTTTGGGGACTTGGTCCGGAAAAGGATAGCCATCACTTTTCTAGTCCAACCCTTCAGCTCAAGCAGGAGACCCTATATAATTTCAGACAAATGGTTGTCCAATCTGTTCTTAACAACCTCCACAACTTCACAACCCACAACTTCTGAAGATAAGTTGTTCCACTGGTTAATTGTTCTCATTGTTGCAACCGAATAACAGAACAGTTGGAAGGGACCTTGGAGGTCTTCTAGTCCCACTTCCTGCCCGAGTAGGAAACTGTATTCCAGGGGTCTCCAACCTTGGCAACTTTAAGACTTGTGGACTTCAACTCTCAGAATTCCTCAGCCAGCTTTGAGTTATTTGAGAAACACAGATGAAACACAGCATTTTTTATTTTATTTTTTTGAGAAGGGAAGGGGGCTTCAAGAAGGAAATTCTGCCCATTTCTGGGGCACAGGAGGCTATGATTTAAGCTCAAACCCAGAACTTTCAGTTTCAGAAGCTGGAATGCAGGAAGCAGGCAATACATTTGCACGATCTTGCAGAATAACCGCCAGCCTCTCCTTTCCCACCCGACCCCTTAAAAAAAGCACCTTGGATCAAAAGCACCTTGGATCGAGTTATTTACTCAAGGTGCTTCTCCGCCTTTTGAGAAGACCCCCGTCTGCAAAGGCTAAGTTCTCAAAATGGGGAACCTTAAGAGGACTTCTCGGCAGAGTCCGAAAGGAAACAGGAAGAGAAATTCTTATGGCTTTCCAGAAATGACTTAATTACGTTTAAGTCAACAGTTATAATGTTTAATATCTCAGCAGTGGGCAGGTCACTGGTTAAGGAGGAACCAAAGGTTGAAAGATACCCATAAATGGAATTTCCTCTCCAAAACATGGGGCATAGAACTTCCTCCTAGGTTTGAAGGGCGTCACAGGAGGCCCCAGAGAGTCCAGCACCTTCTAACCTTCTCCTTCTCCTCCTCTTATTATTTCTCCTTCTCCTCTTCCTCCTTCCTCCTCTCTGCAAACCAGGGGTGAAATCCAGCAGGTTCTGACGGGTTCTGGAGAACCGGTAGCGGAAATTTGAGTGGTTTGGAGAACTGACAAATATCACCTGCAGCTGGCCCCAGAGTGGGGTGGGAATGGAGATTTTGCAGTATCCTTCCCCTGCCGCGCCCACCCCTGCCATGCCCACAGTAAAAAAAATTGGATTTCACCACTGCTGCAGAGCCCCTTCCCTTCTAGCATTGATGACATTCCCTAGAATAGAATAGAATAAAACAGAATTTTTTATTGGCTAAGTGTGATTGGAAACACAAGGAATTTGTCTTGGTGCATATGCTCTCAGTGTACATAAAAGAAAAGATACGTTCATCAAGGTACGACATTTACAACACAAATGATGGTCAATAAATCAATATAAACCATAAGGATTACCAGCAATAAAGTTACAGTCACACAGTCATAAGTGGAAAGAGATTGGTGATGGGAACGATGAGAAGATTAATAGTAGTGTAGATCTCATAAATAGAGATAGTAAATAGTTTGATAGTGTTGAGGGAATTATTTGTTTAGCAGAGTGATGGCCTTCAGGAAAAAACTGTTCTTGGGTCTAGTTGTTCTGGTGTGCAGTGCTCTATAGCGTCGTTTTGAGGGTAGGAGTTGAAACAGTTTATGTCATGGATGTGAGGGGTCTGTAAATATTTTCACAGCCCTCTTCTTGATTCGTGCAGTATACAGGTCCTCAATGGAAGGCAGGTTGGTAGCAATTATTTTTTCTGCAGTTCTAATTATCCTCTGAAGTCCGTGTCTGTCTTGTTGGGTTGCAGAACCGAACCAGACAGTTATAGAGGTGCAAATGACAGACTCAGTAATTCCTCTGTAGAACTGAATCAGCAGCTCCTTGGGCAGTTTGAGCTTACTGAGTTGGCACAGAAAGAACATTCTTTGTTGTCCTTTTTTGATGTTTTCGATGTTAGCTGTCCATTTTAGATCTTGCAATATGATAGAACCTAGAAATTTGAAAGTTTCTACTGTTGATACTGTGCTGTCTAGTATTGTGAGAGGTGGAAGTATGGAAGGGTTGGATCATGAAACATCTGCAAAAAAACCACCAAGTTCAGAGAGCACCAAGGACTTCAACTGAGCTACAAATTTCACAAATTATTTAATTACGTTTCCGGCATGTCTCAACACTGGGCAGGCTGTTGGTTCCTTCCTCCTCCTCCTCTTCCTCCCTTCAAACTCTCCTCTTTCTAGCCCAGATGACGTTCCCTAGTTGGGTCCTGAAATGTCTGCAAGAAACCCACCAAGCTCGGAGAACACTAAGGACTTGTCAGTTCAGCTCTGAGCTACAAATTTCTATGGTTTCCACAAATTACTTAATTATGTTTCCAGCATGTCTCTACATTGGGCAGGTTGCTGGTTCAGGTGGAGCCAAAGCTTGGGAAGATGCCATTGAGGTGGAACCTCCTCTCTAAAAGATGTGGCAAATTGTAGGGCCTCAGCTGAGATGGGGTCTCCTTTGCCTTGCCAATGGTTCAACATCCTTCTAGGTTTAAAGGAGGCTCATGGCAGGAGGCCCCATCGATCACACTGAGTTCTTCTTACCTTCTCCTGCTTCTCCTCTTCCTTCTTCTCCACTTCTGCTCCTTTCTCCTCCTCCATTCTACCCACAACTACACAGGTGAGTACAACCACTAGGGGCCTCTCATCAAAGAAGTTGTAGAAGTTGACCACCTGCAGAGCAGAAAAATGCATGAATAAAAGCAGATATAGGTGTCCCAAGATAATGTTGCCAGATCCAATCAGTCAACAGGACCAAACATTGTAGTCTTTTGGGCTGGTTCTGGAGACCATCCTCATAGAACTTCCCTTTCTCCAGAATGTGGAATGTGGAGATAGAGATAGAGATAAAGAGAGAGAGAGAGAGAGAGAGATAGAAAGAGAGAGAGAGAGAGGGAAGTTACCTGAGGATGGGCTTCAGCACAAGTCTGAAAGCTTGGAAGACTAAATCTCTGGACCTGGTCACCAACTCAGATTGGCTCCTGCAGAGAAAAGATTGCTGAGATTCAAGCCGTCTCCCAGAATTGATTACATGGAGGCCATCATCTGATTTCCTAAGGAGGAATCTTGGCTCAGCCCCTGACACTGCTTCAACCATGTCCTTCCAACATGGTTAGACAAGCTAAGCTGGTTCAACCTCAGTCTCTCCATGCACCCTTTGGGGGAACAAGAAGCAACTCCTGAAGAGTTCAAGTATTGGGTCCCTTCTCCAACCATGGTGGTGGATCTAAGTAAAAGTTGACTTGGAGAACCCTAGAGCAGGGGTCTCCAACCTTGGTCCCTTTAAGACTTGTGGACTTCAACTCCCAGAGTTCCTCAGCCAGCTTTGCAAAGCTGGCTGTGGAACTCTGGGAGTTGAAGTCCACAAGTCTTAAAGGGACCAAGGTTGGAGACCCCTGCCCTAGAGGAATAATGTCCTCCAGGACAAAGGTGGAAGGGAAAGAAGCAATATTAAATATGCTCTTTCTTCAACCCGGTGGGGATGGACACCCAGTTTCAGCTCTGCCAGGAAGGTCCTACAGAGGTCCCGTGGCCCTAACTCCATCTACCATAGATCACTGGCATCAGTAACTCACCCCGTCTTCTTTGAAGTCACATTCATCAAAGAAAATTCACATCTTCCAACAGGCACATGGTCTCTTTGATGGTGAAGTTCAGCTCTTTTTTTTTTTTTATTGAAAGAGTTTTTAAAAACAAAAACATTTCCCCCCCCTTTTTCCCCCTCCCTCTCAAAAAAAACCCCTTCCCCCCTCCCCCCCCCCCCGGCTTCCCGGGTCAATCACAAGGTATTGTTATACATAAACCAAACATAGAATAAAATTTTCCCTTCCAATCCAAATAACCACATCCAAAGCTTTTCATCTCCCAACCCCCTCCCCATTACATAAAATAATACTTCCTAATTATTCAAAGGCAATCTGATATTTTTTAATCTGATATCTATTTTGTAGATAATCAATCCATTTTTTCCATTCAATTAAATATCTTTCCTGCGTATTGTCTTTTAAAAACGCTGAGATTTTAGCCATCTCAGCCAAATTAATAACTTTCAGTATCCATTCTTCTATTGTGGGTAGGTGAAGTTCAGCTCTTGATGGCTTTCAGAAATGGGATCCTGAAACAAGCGGATGGTTAGTTTGAAGGCCACCTACACCTTCTCCCATTTTACGTTGGAATTCTTTCTGAATGACTCTTTTTTTTTTTTATTCAAAAAGTTTTACAAAAAAATTTTTTCCCCTTTCCCCCCACCCCCGCTCCCCCCTCCCTTCACAAACCCCCCCCCCGACTTCCCGGAACAAACACAAGGTATAGTTAAAAATAAAACAAACATATGCTAAAAAAATTTCTCTCCCAACTCTATTATACTCCTACAATCATCAATTCCTAACTTCCCCAAAACAATCAAAATAATACATCCTAATCATTCAAAGGCAGTCTGATATCTCTTCATCTGATATCTGTTTTGAATATAGTCAATCCATTTTTTCCATTCATTTAAATATCTTTCTTGTGTATTGTCTTTCAAAAAGGCTGAGATTTTTGCCATCTCAGCCAAATTGACAACTTTCAATATCCATTCTCCTATTGTAGGTACTTCTTTTTTCTTCCAGTACTGTCCTATCAGTAATCTTGCTGCTGTTATTAAATTTAAAATCCGTTTAGTCTCAATTACTGTACAGTATGTAATAATTCCCAACAAAAAAAAATGCAGCAGGAACTTTATCTTCTTTTTCAGAACATTTTGTATAATCCACCAAATTCTTATCCAAAAAGCCTTAATGTTTTTACAAGTCCACCAAATATGAAAATATATAGCGTCATCACAATTACATCTCCAACATTTTGCTTGCATATCTGGATACATACACATAGTTTCTTAGGATCTAAATGCCATCTATAAAACATTTTGTAAAATCCACCAAATTTTTATCCAAAAGGCCTTAATGTTTTTACAAGTCCACCAAATATGAAAATATATAGCGTCATCACAATTACATCTCCAACATTTTGCTTGCATATCTGGATACATACACATAGTTTCTTAGGATCTAAATGCCATCTATAAAACATTTTGTAAAAATTTTCCCTTAAATTCTGTGCCTGCGTAAATTTTACATTTCTAAGCCCAATTTTTCCCCCCAAGTTTCTAACAATATTGGCTCCTGAAAATTTTGTGCCCACTTTATCATACAGTCCTTTACCAAGTCCCTTTCAGAATCTATTTCAAGTAACACATTATACAATCTCTTTATATGTTCCTGAGACTGGTTTCTAATTTGCTTTACCAAATTTCCCTCGTTCTGCTCTATACCAATTTTCTGATCTTCCTTCCATCTAGCATGTAGTTACCCATATTGAAACCAAGGATAATTTTTCCCTTCTACTTTTAATACGAATGACTCTTGATGTAGCGAATGACTCTTGATGTAGCCAGCAAATGCGGCTAAAGAGAGCAGAGTCCGTGTGGGTTCCAGAAGTTCTGGATTCCATGCCCATCATCCTGACTGACCATAGATGAAAGCTCTTGGAGAGCTCCATGCTAGGAGAACAGGGTGGCTGCATTCTTCGTTTCTCACTAGTTCACTGGAACTCTCAGAACTGCTGTCCGTCAGGGATGGGTCTTCTCTACAACAAGCCCCCAGTGGACCTGAACTGAAGAGTACGTACCCAATCAGGCCCTGCAAGAGCCTCCAGAAGCTGATACACACAGTCTTCCCCTGCTTTGCTATTATAGATGGCACCTGCAAGGTCCACAGCCTTCTCATAGGTCAAGGGTTTATTCTGTGGTAGTGAGGAGCAACCAAAGACTGAAAGAGCTCCACCAGCAGCCAGGTCTTCCAGAAGTTCCCTTCCATCGTTGGTTCTTCTGCTATGGAGGTCCACAGCTGATGTGGTGATCAGGAGCAGGTCTCCTCCTTTTATGTCCTGATACACAGGTCATATGCTCTCTGGCTGACGGCCAAAATTTCCCCCCACTGAATTTTCTGAGGTCCTTCCTGCACGATCTTCTTGGGAGGGGGACTGACACAAAAGGGGATCGGCCAGGAAGCGTTTTGTTCAGGTGGGAAACTGGAGTATAAAGAAACAGGTACAGACTCATGCAGAGCGATCGGTGTAGATGATAATAATCACTTCCATTTTTTTCCATTCACGAAGGTTAGGGACAGATGCCAAGGTGTAACTGAAGTTACGCCTTGGTCTCCTGAGTAGGAGACCTTCAACGGTATTGTGCAGGATCTTCCGCCTTTGGCACTTTCCAGGTTGCCTGTGACAACCCAGCAATGGTGGTTGTGTTGCTGACCTTCGTACCTCGCTGTCATCTACGCCAGGGGTCTCCAACCTTGGCCCCTTTAAGACTTGTGGACTTCAACTCCCAGAGTTCCTCAGCTAGTTGTGCTGGCTGAGGGATTCTGGGATTTGAAGTCCACAAGTCTTAAAGGGACCAAGGTTGGAGACCCCTGGACTAGAAGACCTCCAAGCCCTTCCAACTCTGATCTTCTATTATCAGTGGCCCACAAAGCCCCAGATTCAAGGTGGGGAACCAGAATGTTGAACGAGCAATTTAGGAGGCTGATTGGTTGGACTGTCTTTCTCCAGTGGTTTCTGCTTGCCCCACCATTCATTCATTCATTCATTCATTTAGTCATACTAAATGACTATGGGGTTTTGTACATAGGTTTTTTAATAAGGGTTTTTTAAAGGGGGGGAGGGAAGTGACGGGAGGGGGGGGAGATCCCGTCGGGGAGGGTTGGTTCAGTCCCAGTCCCAGTTCACGGTGTTTTTTCATCTGGTCCGAGGGAGGGGGTGAGGGGTTCGCCCAGAATTGGAAGTTGGTTCCATCTGTACGGTAAGTGGGAGGGGCAGATATGGCGGAAGCAAGGGGTCAGATTCTTTGGGAGCACGTGTTCGCTGTTTAAAAGCGATCGCGTGCTCCGGCCCCCTAGTCTTTCCCCGTTCCCCGGAAGGTCAGGATCCTCAGAGCCCGGGCCTCCGGTTGATGTTGTGCAATGCCCGGTCCGTGGTTAACAAGGCCCCCCTGATTTGCGATCTTATCCAGGGGGAATCCACGGACTTTATGGGCATTACGGAGACCTGGTTGGGTGCAGAAGGGGGGGTGCCCCTAGTTGAACTGTGCCCGCCAGGTTTCCGAGCATTCCATCAACCAAGGGCCCAGGGTAGGGGTGGAGGGGTGGCGGTTGTAATGAGAGAGGGTCTAGAGCCGAGAGAGACCACTGTTCCTCAGATAGCCGGCTGTGAATCCCTTCTTGTGAAGTGGGGCCATAAGAATCAGATGGGTTTGTTGATCGCATACCTGGCTCCTTGCTACGTGACTACAGCCCTGCCTGAGCTACTGGAGGTGCTTGCCGGGGTGGCTGTTGAGATCCCCAGACTTTTGGTCATGGGTGATTTCAATCTGCCATCGGCTGGCTTGTCATCAACAGTGGTTCAGGAGTTCCAGGCTTCCATGACGGCCTTGGACCTGATTCAAGTAACTGATGGCCCTACTCACACGGGGATCCGCTGGATCTGATTTATATCTCTGGACAGTGGTTTAATGATCTGGTAGTAAGAGATTTAGTGACAATACCGTGTCATGGTCAGATCATTTTCTCCTCCGCCTAGACTTTCAGACCGCTACTCACCACTGCAGGGAGACGGAGCCAATGCGTTGGTTCCGTCCCAGGCGCCTGATGGACCCTGAGAGGTTCCAGACGGAGCTTGGGCTGCTCCTGAGGATCTTACCCATGGCACGACTGAAGAACTAGTCGCGGCCTGGGAACAGGCCGCTGGGGCTTTGGACCGTGTCGTGCCTTTGCGGCCTCTGACCCGGCGCAGATCTCGATTAGCTCCTTGGTTCTCTGAGGAGCTGAGAGAGATGAAACGCCGGAGAAGACGCCTAGAGAGCACCTGGAGGTCCAGCCGCCCGGTTGATCGACACTAGTTAGGTCTTTTCAAAGACCTACCTAGTGGCACTGAGGGTGGCGAGGCGTTCACGCCCTCCCTCATTGCGCCGGCAGATAACCGCCCGCCGCCTGTTGGGTGACCCGCCCTCTTCACCAGGGGACGGGATGACCCACACAGGGACGTGCCGAGGAGTTTAGTGGTTATCTATACGATAAAATCGCTCAGCTCGGGATAGCTTGGACCAAGATTGCGATGATCCAGATGAGATGACTGAGGCTCGCCTTGTTGATGTGGTTTGGGATGAGTTTGATTCTGTGGCTCGAGGACATGGACAGGTTGCTGGGGGGGCTGCATGCCACTACATGTTTACTGGACCCGTGCCCTCCTGGCTGGTGCTGGCCACTCAGGATGTGACACGAGGCTGGCTCCGGGTATTATAAATGCTTCTTTGATGGAGGGGTCTTTCCGCTGCCTTGAAAGAGGCGGTGGTGAGACCCTCCTCAAGAAGCCTTCCTGGACCCAGCTATTTTGGGTAATTATCGCCCAGTTCCAACCTTCGCTTTGTGGCTAAGGTTGTAGAGAGTGGTGGCACGGCAGTTCCTCAGTACCTGGAGGAAGCTGTCTATCTAGACCTGCTCCAGTCCGCCCGCCCGGTTATAGCACGGAGACAGCTTTGGTCGCTGGTGGATGACCTCTGGAGGGCCAGGATAGGGGTTGCTCCTCTGCCCTGGTCCTGTTGGATCTCTCATCGGCTTTTGATACCATCGACCATGGTATCCTGCTGCGCCGGTTGGAGGGGTTGGGAGTGGAGGCACCGCCATCGGTGGTTCTCTCCTACCTCCGACGTCGCAGACGGTGTTGACAGGGGGCAGAGATCGCCGCAGGCGCCTCACTTGTGGGTGCCGCAGGGGTCGATTCTCTCGCCTCCTGTTCAACATCTACATGAAGCCGGGCGAGGTCATCAGTGGCTTTGGGGTGAGTTATCATCTGTACGCTGATGATACTCAGCTGTACTTTTCCACCCCAGGCCACCCCAGCGAAGCTGTCAAGTGCTGTCCCGTTGTTTGGAGGCCGACGGGTCTGGATGGGGAGAAACAGACTCAGACTCAATCCATCCAAGACGGAGTGGCTGTGGATGCCGGCATCCCGGTACAGTCAGCTGCAACCGCGGCTGACTGTTGGGGCGAGTCACTGGCCCCAACGGAAAGAGTGCGCAACGTTCTCCTGGATGAACGGCTGTCGCTTGAAGATCACTTGACGGCCGTCTCCAGGAGAGCTTTTACCAGGTCCGCCTGGTCCGCCAGTTGCGCCTTTCTTGACCGGGATGCCTTATGCACGGTCACTCATGCTCTCGCTACTGACTGGATTATTGCAATGCTCTACATGGGGCTACCTTTGAAGTGTACCCGGAGACTGCAGTTAGTCCAGAATGCAGCTGCGCGGGTGATTGAGGGAGCACTGTTGCTCCCGGTAACACCTCTCCTGCGCAGTCTGCACTGGCTACCTGTGGTCTTCCGGTGCGCTTCAAGGTTTTGGTTACCACCTTCAAAGCGCTCCATGGCTTAGGGCCCGGTACTTACGGGACCGCCTGCTGTTTCCACATGCCTCCCACCGACCCGCACGCCTCACAGAGAGGGTCTTCAGGGTGCCGTCCCAAGCAGTGTCGGCTGGCGGCCCCCAGGAAGGTCCTTCTCTGTGGGAGCACCTACCTCTGGACGAACTTCCCCGGTTTACGCCAATTGCCTGACCTTGGACCTTCCGCCGAACTGAAAACTTATTTATTTATACAAGCAGGACTGGCCTGACTTTTTAAATTCTAAATTTAAATTTTAAACTTTTAATGGTAATTTTATTGGGTATTTTTATGGTCAATTGACGGTTTTAATTTGGCCTTTTATTGAATAAGCTTTTTAATGGTTATTTTAATATGTATATTAATTGTTTTAAATGAAGGCTGTACACCGCCCTGAGTCCTTCGGAAGAAGGGCGGTATAGAAGTTTGATAAATAATAATAAATAATAATAATACAATATATATAAGCATAAGTGTGAAATAATTATGCAATATATAAGCATATATATGAGTATGAGTATGTAATAAGTATGTAATAACTATATTAATTGTATATTATTTTTCTTTTCTTTTATGTACACTGAGAGCATATGCACCAAGACAAATTCCTTGTGTGTCCAATCACACTTGGCCAATAAAATTCTATTCTATTCTATTCTATAATGAAAGGAAACAATAGGACAGGAACGGTAGGCACGCTTGTGCTCCTATGCACACCTCTTACAGACCTCTTAGGAATGGGGTGAGGTCAATAGTAGACAGTTTTTGGTTGAAGCTTTGGGGATTTTAGGAAGAGACCATAGAGTCAGGTAGTGTATTCCAAGTATTAACAACTCTGTTACTGAAGTCATACCTTGATGAACGTATCTTTTCTTTTATGTACACTGAGAGCATATGCACCAAGACAAATTCCTTGTGTGTCCAATCACACTTGGCCAATAAATAAAAAAATTCTAAATATTTTCTGCAATCAAGATTGGAGCGGTTAACATTAAGCTTAAATCTATTGTGTGCTCGTGTATTGTTTATTTATTTATTTATTTATTTATTTGATTTTTATACCGCCCTTCTCCCGAAGGACTCAGGGCGGTGTACAGGCAGAATAAAACCAACAAAAAACAATATACAATATACAAAATTAAAATCAATTAAAAACTTATTAAATGAGCCTGAAAAATTTAAGAAATTTACCATAAAACCAAAAACCCCATTAAAATTGCTAAAAATTTGAGTTTAAAATTCCATTCAAGCCAGCCCCGCGCGAATAAAGAGATATGTTTTCAGTTCGCGACGGAATGTCCGAAGGTCAGATATCTGGCGTAAGCCCGGGGGGAGTTCGTTCCAGAGTGTGGGAGCCCCCACAGAGAAGGCCCGTCCCCTGGGGACCGCCAGCCGACATTGTTTGGCGGACGGCACCCTGAGGAGTCCCTCTCTGTGAGAGCGTACGGGTCGGTGGGAGGCATGTGGTAGCAGTAGGCGGTCCCGTAAGTACCCAGGTCCTAGGCCATGGAGCGCCTTAAAGGTCGTGACTAGCACCTTAAAGTGCACCCGAGAGGCCACAGGTAGCCAGTGCAGCCTGCGCAGGAGAGGTGTTACATGGGAGCTGCGTGCAATTGAAGCTGAAGTAGTTGCAATTGAAGCTGAAGTAGTCTTCGATGGGAAGGACATTGTAATAGATGATTCTATGAGTTAAACTCAGGTCCTGTCGAAGGCGGCGGAGTTCTAAATTTTCTAAACCCAGGATTTCAAGTCTGGTGGCATAAGGTATTTTTTGTATTTGGAGGAGCGGAGAACTCTTCTTGTAAAATATTTCTGGACACGTTCAATTGTATTGATGTCAGCAGTGTGGTGAGGGTTCCAAACAGTCGAGCTGTATTCATGAATTGGTCTAGCAAATGTTTTATATGCTCTGGTTAGTAGTGTAGAGTTTTTGGAGAAGAAGCTAGGTAAGATTAGGTTTACAACTCTTAAAGCCTTTTTTGCGATGTAGTTGCAGTGGGCTTTGGCACTTAGATATGAAAACATTTCTAAGAGATAGGGCAGGTTCAAGGTCCCTTTTGTCAAGCAATGACCAAAGGCCCATTGTCGTCTCTGGGGCAGCACGTGAACTGTGAAAATCCCCCCCCAACATCCGGATGTTCTCAACCCTGTTAGACAACCCCCTCCCCCCCAAACAGGTTCTGCATTTCTGACAATTTCCTCCTCCAGCACCAGGACATGGGGCAGGCAGTGGGGTGAACGCTGATGTTGGTGGGGATTTGTGATTGAGATGGATTGTTTAGCTGGGCGATTGTTTGCAATTGTGGGTATTCATCTTTGCGCACCGTCCTCATTGTGCGATGGGTGGCCGTGGAAACCATCAAACCACAGATTAAAGAAATTCATATCTTTCCATGCAATGACCCTTGGAAGGGAGTGGTGTTTTTCAAGTTGTAAAAGAAAGGAAGTCAAATAGCACAAGAGAGAAAAACACTTTGGTGTAGGGGTGAAAGTGCTGGTCTAAAGACCAGGAGACGGTGAGTTCTAGTCTTATCTTAGACATGAAAGTCAGATGGGTGACTCTGGGCTAATTACCAGGAGACAGTGAGTTCTAGTCCCACCTTAGACATGAAAGTTGCCTTGATGACTGTGGGTCAATTACCAGGAGACGGTGAGTTCTAGTCCCACCTTAGACATGAAAGTTGCCTTGATGACTGTGGGCCAATTACCAGGAGACGGTGAGTTCTAGTCCCACCTTAGACATGAAAGTTGCCTTGATGACTGTGGGTCAATTACCAGGAGACGGTGAGTTCTAGTCCCACCTTAGACATGAAAGTTGCCTTGTTGACTGTGGGCCAATTACCAGGAGACGGTGAGTTCTAGTCCCACCTTAGACATGAAAGTTGCCTTGATGACTGTGGGCCAATTACCAGGAGACGGTGAGTTCTAGTCCCACCTTAGACATGAAAGTTGCCTTGATGACTGTGGGTCAATTACCAGGAGACGGTGAGTTCTAGTCTTATCTTAGACATAAAAGTCAGATGGGTGACTCTGGGCCAATTACCAGGAGACGGTGAGTTCTAGTCCCACCTTAGACATGAAAGTTGCCTTGATGACTGTGGGTCAATTACCAGGAGACGGTGAGTTCTAGTCCCACCTTAGACATGAAAGTTGCCTTGTTGACTGTGGGTCAATTACCAGGAGACGGTGAGTTCTAGTCCCACCTTAGACATGAAAGTTGCCTTGATGACTGTGGGTCAATTACCAGGAGACGGTGAGTTCTAGTCCCACCTTAGACATGAAAGTTGCCTTGTTGACTGTGGGTCAATTACCAGGAGACGGTGAGTTCTACTCCCACCTTAGACATGAAAGTTGCCTTGATGACTGGGTCAATTACCAGGAGACGGTGAGTTCTAGTCTTATCTTAGACATAAAAGTCAGATGGGTGACTCTGGGCCAATTACCAGGAGACGGTGAGTTCTAGTCCCACCTTAGACATGAAAGTTGCCTTGATGACTGTGGGTCAATTACCAGGAGACGGTGAGTTCTAGTCCCACCTTAGACATGAAAGTTGCCTTGATGACTGTGGGTCAATTACCAGGAGACGGTGAGTTCTAGTCCCACCTTAGACATGAAAGTTGCCTTGATGACTGTGGGTCAATTACCAGGAGACGGTGAGTTCTAGTCCCACCTTAGACATGAAAGTTGCCTTGATGACTGTGGGTCAATTACCAGGAGACGGTGAGTTCTAGTCCCACCTTAGACATGAAAGTTGCCTTGTTGACTGTGGGTCAATTACCAGGAGACGGTGAGTTCTAGTCCCACCTTAGACATGAAAGTTGCCTTGATGACTGTGGGTCAATTAGCAGGAGACGGTGAGTTCTAGTCCCACCTTAGACATGAAAGTTGCCTTGATGACTGTGGGTCAATTACCAGGAGACGGTGAGTTCTAGTCTTATCTTAGACATAAAAGTCAGATGGGTGACTCTGGGCCAATTACCAGGAGACGGTGAGTTCTAGTCCCACCTTAGACATGAAAGTTGCCTTGTTGACTGTGGGTCAATTACCAGGAGACGGTGAGTTCTAATCCCACCTTAGACATGAAAGTTGCCTTGATGACTGTGGGTCAATTACCAGGAGACGGTGAGTTCTAGTCCCACCTTAGACATGAAAGTTGCCTTGATGACTGTGGGTCAATTACCAGGAGGCAGTGAGTTCTAGTCCCACCTTAGACATGAGAGTTGCCTTGATGACTGTGGGTCAATTACCAGGAGACGGTGAGTTCTAGTCCCACCTTAGACATGAAAGTTGCCTTGATGACTGTGGGTCAATTACCAGGAGACGGTGAGTTCTAGTCCCACCTTAGACATGAAAGTTGCCTTGATGACTGTGGGTCAATTACCAGGAGACGGTGAGTTCTAGTCCCACCTTAGACATGAAAGTTGCCTTGATGACTGTGGGTCAATTACCAGGAGACGGTGAGTTCTAGTCCCACCTTAGACATGAAAGTTGCCTTGATGACTGTGGGTCAATTACCAGGAGACGGTGAGTTCTAGTCCCACCTTAGACATGAAAGTTGCCTTGATGACTGTGGGTCAATTACCAGGAGCGGTGAGTTCTAGTCCCACCTTAGACATGAAAGTTGCCTTGATGACTGTGGGTCAATTACCAGGAGACGGTGAGTTCTAGTCCCACCTTAGACATGAAAGTTGCCTTGATGACTGTGGGTCAATTACCAGGAGACGGTGAGTTCTAGTCCCACCTTAGACATGAAAGTTGCCTTGATGACTGTGGGTCAATTACCAGGAGACGGTGAGTTCTAGTCCCACCTTAGACATGAAAGCTAGCTGAGAGCTCTTTGGGCTATCTCCCTCTCTCTCAAACTCCCTCACGAGGGTGTAGTTGTGGAGGAAATAGGAAGAGGAAGAAATATTAGCTATATTTGCTGCCTTGTATTATTTCTAAAAACAATAAAGGCAGGTTAAAAAACATATACAATAACGTATGGAAAGTCATCTGTTGAGTGCTACTGTATTATTGTGGCTGTTGTTCTCGGCAACAACGGTATGCATTGTGATGATTGTTAGTTTTATGCACTTTTAAATTGGAAGTTTGCCCTGAGTTGCTATTGCAAAAGAGTTGGCTGTATTAAAGGATTAAAGAGAACAAACTTTCTTTCTTGAAAGAGAAACTCCATCAAAGTGTTGGCTAAGATTCACCAATAGTTTAGGGAACATAATTAGAAGACAGACAAATCAAACAATTGGTTAGAGAAGATTTGGAAAACCAGAGGTGAGAAATTATGGACAGTACCTCACTATTCCTGGCCTCGTGTTTGCTGGGAAATTTTCAGGATTTCTGGATTCAAAGATTAAAAAATTTAATGATTAACAGCTGTTTTCCTCTTATTTAATTTTAGCAAGCAGAGTCACTGTTCATCCTTGAAAACAATGCGTGGGCGGGAAGGCGCAAACTCTGCTTGCAAACTAAGCAGAAAGGAGAAAAAGAGAAGAAGTAAAGATAGGAATAATTCAGGTAGTCCTCGACTTATGACCACAATTGAGCCCAAAATTACTGCTGCTAAGTGAGACATTTCTTAAGTGAGTTTTGTCCGATTTTTCGACTTTCCTTGCTACACTTATTAAATTAGAATTAAATTATTAAATTAGTGTTAATTTAACCTCAGAATTATTAAATTAATATTATATTAAATTAGTTCAATTTTTTCTCGCCATCTACATGTATACATCCGAACTAGACTGCGTTGTTTCTCTGTGTCATATATGTGGGTATATACATAATTTTCTATTAATTAATTTGTTTATTTAATTATTTATTTATTTATTTAGCCACATTTATTTAGTGTATATTGAAGGTGGTGACCCTTTGAGAGCTGTATGAAATGAATTTTCCTTTTAATATATGCCAGTTAGCATACATTCAAAATGACAATAAAGTTATTCTAAGTCTAGTCTTGTTAAGAGAATCTGGCTTTCCAATTGACTTTGTGTTAGAAATTCTGTTTTAACCCCAGAGCAAACAAAGAGTACAAGTACCATGTGCTTTACTGCTCAACTGTTTAACTGTAACAGGAAACAGGAAACTCTAAGAACAAAAGAGCATAGAGTATATACTCTATGCTCTATATACATAGAGCATCTGTACTGCAATCTACATAAAAATCTCATATAGGGAAAGAATTGGGAATAAAGGAACAGAAACTGTTGAAATAGAAGGAAAACAAGAGAAATAGAGAACAAATTAGAGGAAGGATATAAAAACCGCTTTCGCCATGAACAAAAAAAAAATAATCTTTGTACAAAGGAGAGACTGTTCTGCTCTGTTCAGAATTTATTTCCATTTTTTAAAAGCTGCCTTAGAAGTATTTCTGCCAATTTCCCCATTTCCTTCTACTGCTTTCCCTAACTCGTCTCTTCTGCCTGCCCTAATACAGGTGGTCCTCGACTTATGACTTCAACTGAGCCCAAAATTTCTCTTCCTAAATCAAGCAGCTGTTAAGTGAGTTTTACCCAAGGCCTTTCGTGCCTCTGTTAAACGAATTGCCCTGCGATTGTTTTTTGTTTTTTTAAATTTGCATTTATATCCCGCCCTTCTCCGAAGACTCAGGGCGGCTTACACTATGTCAAGCTATAATCTTCATCCATTTGTATATTATATACAAAGTCAACTTTTATTGCCCCCAACAATCTGGGTCCTCATTTTACCTACCTTATAAAGGCTGAGTCAACCTTGGGCCTGGTGGGACTTGAACCCGCAGTAATTGCAAGCAGCTGCTGTTAATAACAGACTGTCTTAACAGTCTGAGCCACTCAAGGACTCAAGGATTGTTAAGTTAGTCACACGGTTGTTAAGTGAATCTGGCTTTCCCATGATCACGTGACCCTGGGGCACTGTAACACCGTCATAAATACAAGTCAGCTGCCATGCATCTGGATTTTGATCACGTGACCGTGGGGATGCCACGATGGTCGTAAGGGTGAAAAACAGTCATAAGTCTTTTTTTTTTTCAATGGCATTGTAACTTTGAGCGGTCCTTAAACAGACCTTTGTAAGTCAAGGGCTAGGTGTATGAGCCAATTGCTACATGGGGCCCGGGGTAAAATGCTTCTGGATCAGATGGGATCGCGTGATCCAGTAGCGATCGTGGCTGGTAGTTTGGCAATCCGGTAGCGATGGCGGAGCAAAGCTCCACTCACCCGCTTGGGGCATCATTACTTCCTGGTTTTAAGCGCATGCGCTTCCGAACCTGTAATGTATCTTTAAATGGTTTTGGCGGGAAACAAGCACGTTGCTGATTGGTTGAAGCCGCCGGTTGAAATGTATATAAGGAGAGGTTTTTCCCCAGCCTGGTTGCTGGGTTCACCCTATATTAAAGAGCTGTTGTCACTACCCTGGTCTCCAGCCTCGTTACTTCCCGAACTTAACACTGGCGACGAGGATGGGATCTCGAGGCTAAGGAGCACCAGAATTGAGCTGAAGCACGGAAGAACCGAACCCAGCAAACTCAGGGCAGAAACGCGGAGATGGCCAGCTACACTCCGCACCGCTTGACCCAGCCAGAGAAATGGGGAACGACATGACCCGCTTCGAAAGCTTCCTAGAGGCAAACGAACTGCAAGGAGTTCCAGACAACCGCAAAGGGCATATTTCCTGAGCCACTGCGGTCCCGAGGTCATCGACATCGCGGAAGCTCTGGCAGAGCCAACGCCGTACAATCGGTATCGTGGCAAACTCTGCAAAATCTATTGAAGAACCATTTCGCCAACACCGCCCAAATACGCACGGCGCTTTGAATTTGGAGAGCGAGACAGCAAGAGGCGAATCCATCAGCGATTACATGGCCGCCTGAAAAGCCTCCAAGGACTGTGGGTACCGAGACTTGGATGAGGAGCTGTTAGAGCAACTCATCCGTGGGGTCAGAGACATTCGCTTATGGAGGCGGCTGCTATCAAAAAGCAATCTATCGTTGGCAAACGCCTGGACGCCAGAGCTCATGAGATGTCCACCCAAGGCGGAAACCCTACAAAGCCACACAACGGCGAGCCGAAATCAACCCCGTCCACAATGAAGAAATCCAGACCGAATCAGACGGCGAGGATGAGGAAGGAGTTTGCCTCACCGAGAGAAGGGGCAAAGAAGACCGGGAGGAATGCGGAAGTTGCAGAGGGCAACACCAGCGTCAACGATGCAAATTCAAGGACGCTACATGTCGGCGGTGTGAGAAGAAGGGGCATCTGGCTCAAGTCTGTCGAGCACCCCAGCCTTCCCGCCGAAGATTCAAAACGACCAATCAGAGCGCAGGATCGGCAAGGCGACCCGCGATTGGTCAAAACAAAAAGGGCGCGAACTCAAATCGAACGACCTTGATCATAGGCCGTGCAGCAACCCGCGTCGAGAAGAAAATCTTCACTAAACCAAAAATCGAAGGAGTGCCGTGCCGACTAGAAGTGGACACTGGGTCAGCGATCACAATCATGTCCTGGGACACTTTTGCGAAAGCGTTGCCAAGAATCGCCAAACGCAAACTGCAAACACAGCGGCTACGAGTTCACGACTACCAAGGGAATCGCATCCCTGTTCGAGGGACCACCTCCGTCCGCGTCGAGTACGGACCACACAAGAAGACCCTGCCAATCACGATAGTCAAGGGGACCCTGCCAAGCCTGTTGGGACTAGACTGGTTCCGCATTGGGCATGGGAGTGACTGGCATCTACAGAAGTGACTTTAACCTAAAAGACACACTCATGAACGAGTTCAAGATGTCTTCAAGGACTGCCTGGGCAAGTACAAGGGGACCCCTATTTCCTTCAATTTAGACCCCAGGTAGCCCCATACGGTTAAAAGCAAGGAGGGTCCTTTGCCCTTAAACCCAAGATTGACAAGGAGATAGACAAGCTCATCAGTCAGGGATACTGGTGCCAGTCGATCATGCAAAATGGGAGACGCCAATCGTCACCCCAGTGAAACCAGATGGGTCAGTTAGAATCTGCGCTGACTACAAGGCAACGTTAAACAAAGCCTTGCAAAAAGCGCTACCCGGTCCCGTGGTGCAACATTGCTGCACTCCTGGGGCAAGGGCACGCTTTTGCCAAATTAGATTTGGCCCAAGCCTATCAACAACTGCCCGTAGACGCCAACACAGCCAAGCCCAGACAATTGTGACTCACAGAGGTGTTTTCAAGTGTACCCGGTTACAGTTTGGGGTGAGTGTGGCACCTGGTCTATTCAAAATTTAATGGAGCGACTTCTGCAAGGGCTCCCGGGGTAGTCCCTATTTCGATGATGTATTGTATCAGCGAAAATTTAGAAGAATTGGGGAGCGTTTGAGAAAAGTTCTGGGCATTTTCCGTCAGCCGGTCTAAAGGTTAAAGTGAACAAATGCCAGATAGGGGTAGAATCTGTAGAGTTCTTGGGCTACAGAATAGACAAGGAAGGAATTCACCCACTGAAAGCAAGGTCAAGGCAATAAGAAAGGCTCCAGCGCCTAAAACAAAACAGAGCTACAGGCATTCCTGGGTCTAGTGAATTTTTACGGTCTTTTAAAAATAAGGCAACCGTTGCGAGCCGCTACATAAGTTACTGGGAAAGAATACTGCTTGGTCTTGGGGAAAGTCGGAAGCTAGGGCTTTCAAGCAGTAAAACTACTCGAGCGATAGCTTACTGGTTCAGTATCATAGCTCAATGCCATTGGTATTAGTTTGCGATGCTTCCCCACGGGTGGGGCTGTGCTCAGCCACAGGCTTCCAAATGGCACAGAAGCCCCAATAGCCTTCTACTCCAGAACGATGTCCTCGACAGAGAGGAACTATAGTCAGTTGGATAAGGAAGCGCTAGCTATTGTGTCAGGGTAAAAAGTTTCACGAATACGCTTTTGGTAGAGACTTTGAAATTGTTACAGACCATAGACCACTGTTAGGTACTGGCTGGCGACGCCCCCAACGCCTGTGGCACTTTCGCCACGATTGACCCGATGGACTATCTTCTTAGCCGCCTATTCCTACAAGCTGCAGCATCGGCCCGGAAAAGAGTTGGGGCATGCGGACGCTTTAAGCAGATGCCCACTACCAGGGGCGATTGAAGACCCCACCCCGGGGACGCCCATATTGTTAATTGACTCTCTGGACTCTGGCCCAGTCACATCTAAGGAGGTGGCTCGGGCGTCATACCGGGACATTACCTTGAGAACTGTACTTGGTTGGGTACAAAGAGGGTGGCCCGCTGCGCCGGGCGAGCGTTTTAAAGAATTTGTTAAAAAACGTGAAGAGCTTTCGGCTCAAGGGGGGTGCCTGTTATGGGGGGATAGAGTGGTGATCCCGGAAAAATTGAGAAAAAGGGTGTTGGACCTCCTCCACGAGGGTCACCCAGGGATCGTTAGGATGAAGGGTCTAGCGAGAAGCTATGTGTGGTGGCCCTTGATGGACTCAGAAATCGCTGAAAGGGTAGGGAAATGCCAGGCCTGCCAGGAGTCCAGACCGCTACCCCCAACGGCCCCGGTTCGGGAATGGGAGAAACCCCAGGGCCCCTGGTCTAGAATACACATTGATTTTGCCGGCCCCTTCCACGGCCAAACTTTCCTGGTCGTAGTAGACGCCTACTCCAAATGGCTGGAAATCATTCTCATGAGATCCATGACAGCCGAGGCCGTGATCTCAGTCCTACAGCATCTATTTGTAACCCATGGGTTGCCCGACACGCTAGTTTCCGACAACGGCCCGCACCACGGCAACCCAGTTTGAGGAGTACTTGGCAGAAGAGGGCATCCGACATGCCCTCTCGGCGCCTTTCCACCCTGCGACGAATGGCCTTGCAGAGCGTCCGAGCGCAAAAGAGGCATTGTCCAGACTCAAGCCAGGCGACTGGCAAACAAAATCGATGTTTTCCTGGCCGTCCAACACAGAACCCCTGTGTCACAACCGCAGAAGCCCAGCCGAATTATTAATGGGCCGAAGCTCAGGTGCCCACTAGACCGTTAAATCCAAACTATACCGGAGGGTTACAAGGGGAAATAGGAAAAACAAGAGATGGACATAGGCGACTGAGTGTGGGCACACAACTATGGTGAAGGCCCAACCTGGATAGCAGGACAAATCCTAAACAGAACAGGTCCAAAATCATACTTGGTGAGTTAAAGGACGGCGAGTATGGAGGCGCCACATAGACCAAATACGAAACGCATAGCCGAACAATCTGAATTAGACGAAACAGGCCCTGACTATACAATGTTTGATTCCACAGCTGACTCAAACCCGGAAAATCGCAGGACTTATCTGAGTTCCAGGAGGTCCAGCGACGCCCACAGGTTCCAGTAGAAAACAGCAGGGACGACTCGCAATAATCCAGGGCCAGATGGCCTAGAGGAGGAGCTGAGAGGAGCAAACAGCCCCTCTGGTCAGCTCGACCCACTCCCAGGGAATGTACTGCGCAGGTCCGAAAGAGTCAGGAGACGCCCAGTCTATTTGCGTGATTACGTGGAAAAATAATATGTAAATATGGGTAAAGTGTTTTCTGGGAGGGAAGGAGTGTAATGTATCTTTAAATGGTTTTGGCGGGAAACAAGCACGTTGCTGATTGGTTGAAGCCGCCGGTTGAAATGTATATAAGGAGAGGTTTTTCCCCAGCCTGGTTGCTGGGTTCACCATATAGTAAAGAGCTGTTGTCACTACCCTGGTCTCCAGCCTCGTTACTTCCCGAACTTAACAGAACCAGTAAGGAAGGTAAGTAGATTTTACCCCTGATGGGGCCACAGGAGCCGTGGAAATGTGAAAAAAGGGTCGTGAATCAATTTTTTCCCCAGTGCTGACGTAACTTGGAACGTTCACTAAACGAACTGCGTCGATCAATTGCGCTTTGAAAATGCAGGGGAAACCTGCATGCAAGCTAAGTACCAAAGCCCACTGCAACTACATAGCAAAAAGGCTCTAAGAGTTGTAAACCTAATCTTGCGTAGCTTCTTTTCCAAAAACACCACACTACTAACCAGAGCATATAAAACATTTGCTAGACCAATTCTAGAATACAGCTCACCTGTTTGGAACCCTCACCATATCTCTGACATCAATACAATTGAACGTGTCCAGAAATATTTTACAAGGAGAGTTCTTCATTCCTCTGAAAATAACAAAATACCTTATGCCACCAGACTTGAAATCCTGGGTTTAGAAAACTTGGAACTCCGTCGCCTTCGACAAGACCTAAGTTTAACTCATAGAACCATCTATTGTAATGTCCTTCCTGTTAAAGACTACTTCAGCTTTAATTGCAATAATACTAGAGCAACTAATAGATATAAACTTAATGTCAACCGCTTTAATCTAGACAGAGGTGGCATGCGGAAAAAAAAAAAAAAAAAAAAAAAGAGCCTTTGGGGGTTTTTAGATAGGGCTTTTTTAAGGGGTGGGAGGGGTAGGGCGGGTGTTGGGGGTAGCCCGTCGGGTGGGGAGCCAGTCCTTGCGCGTGCTCGCGACGGTTTTTTAATGGGTTCGGAGGTTAGGGGGGGAGATTGCGCCCTGCTGGTGAGGGTGGTCTGATTAGCACGGTAAGTGGAGGGGCAGATATGGCGGAAGGGGGACCATATCGTTTTGGGGGTCGCGTCGATGTTTGCAGGCGATCGCGCGCCCGATCCCCCGCCCTTTCCTGCTCCCGGATGGTCGAGACCTCAGAGCCTGGGCCTTCGGCTGATGTTATGCAACGCACGGTCCAGTAGTCAATAAGGCCCCTAATACACGATCTTATTCAGGGGCGCCATGGATCTTATAGGCGCTACGGAAACCTGGCTGGGCACGGAAGGGGTGTGCCCTTGTTGAGATGTGCCCGCCAGGTTTCAGGCATTCCATCAGCCGAGGGCCCAGGGCAGGGGTGGAGGGTGGCGGTTGTGATTAGAGAGAGCCTAGAGCCGAGGGAGACCACTGTACCTCAGATTGCCGGGTGCGAATCCTCTTGTGAGATGGGGTCATAGGTGTCAGGTGGGATTACTGATCGCACCTGGCTCCTTGCTACGTGACAGTCGCCTGCCCGAGCTCCTGGAGGTGCTGGCCGGGTGGTAGTTGAGACCCCAGACTTTTAGTCATGGGGACTTTAACTTGCCATCTTCCGGCTTGTCATCGACAGCAGCTCGGGAGTTCATGGCTTCCATGACGGCCTTGGACCTGACCCAAGTAGTTGATGGCCCTACTCACATTGGGGTGGCACTCTGGACTTGATTTTGTCTCTGGTCAGTGGTTGAGAGATCTGGACTTGAAGGAAATAGTCATTGAACCTTTGTCATGGTCAGATCACTCTCTTCTTCGCCTGGACTTTCTGACCGCTACTCCCCACCGCGGGAGGCGGAGCGATCGTTGGTTCCGTCCCAGGCGCCTGATGGACCCGGAGGTTCGGACGGAGCTTGGGCCATTCCTGAGGTCTGGCTCACGGCTCGGCTGAGGAACTTGTTGCGGCCTGGGAACAGGCGCGGCGGGGCCTTAGACCGAGTCCTGCCTTTGCGGCCTCTGACCCGGTGCAGGTCCCAACCGGCTCCTTGGTTCTCCGAGGAGCTGCGAGGATGAAGCCAGAGAAGACGCCTAGAGAGTTCTTGGAGGTCTAGCCGTTCGGAGGCTGATCGGACACTAGTGAAGTCTATACTAGGACTTACCTAGTGGCATTGAGGAAGCAGGCGCCGCCTCCTCCCTCATTGCATCGGCAGATAACCGCCCAGCCGCCCTGTTTGGTGACCTCCCTTTACATCAGGGGAGCGGGATGACCCGTTGCAGGGACGTGCTGAGGAGTTTAACGTTATCTATCTGATAAAATCGTTCAGCCGGATGGTTTGGACCAGAATTGTAGTGGGTGAGACGGCTGAGGCGGTCTTGGTGACATTTATGGGATGAGTTTGACCCTGTGGCTCCCGAGGACATGGACAGGTTGTTGGGTAGGTTGAATGCCACCACGTGTTTACTGGACCCGTGCCTCCTGGTTGGTGCTGGCCACTCAGGAGGTGACACGAGGCTGGCTCCAGGCAATTACAAGTGCTTCTTTGGTGGAGGAGTCTTCCGGCCGCCTTGAAAGAGCGGTGGTGAGACCCCTCCTCAAAAGCCTTCCTGGACCCGGCTGTTTTAGGTAATTATCGTCGGTCTCCAACCCGCTTGGCCAAGGTTGTAGAGTATGGTGGCATATCAGTTTCCCTACACCTGGATGAAACTGTCTATCTAGACCCGTTCCAGTCCGGCTTCCGGCCGGTTACAGCACTGAGACGGCTTTGGTCGTTGGTGGATGATCTCTGGAGGGCCAGGGATAGGGATGTTCCTCTGCCCTGGTCCTGTTAGACCTCTCAGCTGCTTTTGATACCATCGACCATGGTATCCTGCTGCCCGATTGGGGGATTGGGAGTGGGAGGCACCGTTATCGGTGGTTCTCCTCCTATCTCCGATCGGTCGCAGATGGTGTTGACGGGGGGCAGAGGTCGGCTCCGCGGCGCCTCACTTGTGGGGTGCCGCAGGGGTCGATCCTCGCCTTTTGTTCAACATCTATATGAAGCATGGGTGAGATCATCAGTGGCTTCGGTGAGGTACCAGCTGTACGCTGATGACACCCAGTTGTACTTTTCCACCGGGCCACCCAACGAAGTTATCGAAGTGTTGTCCGGTGCTTGGAGGCCGACGGGTCTGGATGGGGAGAAACAGGCTCAAGCTCAATCCTCCAAGACAGAGTGGCTGTGGATGCCGGCATCCCGGTACAGTCAGCTGAGTCCTCGGCTGACTGTTGCGCAGTCATTGGCCCGATGGAGGAGTGCGCAACTGGCGTCCCTCCTGGATGAACGCTGTCTTTGGAAGATCATTTGACAGTCTCCAGGAGAGCTTTTTACCAGGTTCGCCTGGTGCGCCAGTTGCGCCCCTTTCTAGACCGGGATGCCCTATGCACGGTCACTCACGCCCTCGTGACGTCCCGCCTGGATTACTGCAATGCTCTCTACATGGGGCTCCCCTTGGAGGGCATCCGGAGACTGCAGTTAGTTCAGAATGCGGCTGGCGGGTTATAGAGGGAGCCCTCGTGGCTCCAGATGACACCCATCCTGCGCAGACTGCACTGGCTACCTGTGGCCTTCCGGTGCGCTTCAAGGTGTTGGTAACCACCTTTAAAGCGCTCCATGGCATAGGGCCGGGTTATCTACGGACCGCCTACTGCTACCGAATACCTCTCACCGACCTGCGCCTCACAGAGAGGGACCTCAGGGTGCCGTCAGCTAGACAGTGTCGTCTGGCACGCCCAGGGAAGGGCCTTCTCTGTGGGGCTCCCACCCTCTGGAACGAACTCCCCAGGACTCACAACTTCCGGACCTCCGAACCTTCCGTCATGAGCTTAGGCACGCATTTATTCATCTGCACTGGCTTAGATTTTAGATTTTAAATTTAGATTTTAAATTTATAGATTTTTAAATTTACAGGGGTTTAAATTTGGTTTTAAGATTTATATTTATATTTTTAATATTTGGCAATAGAATAAGTTTTTAATAGTTATTTTAATTGTATATAAATGTTTTATGTGCCTGTGAACCGCCCTGAGTCCTTCGGGAGATAGGGCGGTATATAAATTTGAATAAATGAAATGAAATGAAAATGTAGGAAATATGACTTCTGTAACAGAATCATCAGTGCTTGGAACACTTTACCTGACTCTGTGGTCTCTTCCCATAATCCTAAAAGCTTTAACCAAAAACTTTCTACTATTGACCTCACCCCATTCCTAAGAGGACCATAAGGGGCGTGCATAAGCGCACAAACGTGCCTACCGTTCCTGTCCTATTGTTTTTCTTTTCTTCTTCCTATATATACTGTTAGATTCGGGCAATAAAGAGGCAGGAGACCAGTGAGTGACAACAGCTCTTTAGTTTATAGTGAACCCAGCAAAAACATTCGGCAAAAACCCCTCTTTATATACAGTTTTGGCTGAGGTTTCAACCAATCAGCAACGTGCTATTTCCCGCCCAAGTTTCCCTCCAAAACTTTAAAGATACATTACACTCCTTCCCTCCCAGAACGCATTGTACCCATATTTACATAATTTTAGCATCTTATTTCTCTACGTAGTCACGCAAATAGACAGGGCGTCTCCTAACCCTTTCGGACCTGCGCAATTCATTCTCTGGGAGTGAGTCGAGCTGGCCGGAGGGACTGTGAGTGCCTCCCAGCTCCTCCTCTAGGCCATCCGGCCCTGGACTATTGGCAGCGTCGTCCCTGCGGTCGTCAGGAGGAACCGGTTGGTGTCGCTGGACCTCGTCGGACTCAGATAAGTCCCGCGTTTTCCCTGGGTTTGAGTCAGCTGTGGATTCAAACATTTGGTAGTCAGGGTCTGACTGATCTGTTTCTGCTTTACTTATTATTTGTTTCCTTATTTGGTCTATGTGGTGCTTCCAAACCCGGCCATCCTCCATATCTACGAAATATGATTTCGGCCCGGTTATTTCAAGGATTGTCCCTTTTAACCACGTTGGGCCCTCGCTATAATTGTGTGCCCACACTGGGTCGCCCACTGTCATTTCCCTCGTTTTACCCTGTGCCCCCTTGTACCCATCTGGGGTGTAGGTTGGGTTTAGTCGGTCTAATGGGCACCTGAGCTTCCTGCCATCAATAGCTCCGCCGGGCTGCGGCCAGTTGTCACACAGGGGGTTCTGTGTTGGACGGCTAGGAAGGTATCGATTTTTGTTTGCCAATCGCCTGGCCTTATCCTGGATAATGCTTCTTTTGCGCTCCGAACGAAACGTTCTGCAAGTCCGTTCGTCACCGGGTGGAAAGGCGCCGAGAGGACATGTCTGATGCCCTCCTCCGCCAAGTACCCCTCAAACTGGGTTGCCGTGAATTGCGGGCCGTTGTCGGAAACTAGGGTGTCGGGCAACCCATGGGTTACAAATAGGTGCCTCAGGACTGAGATCACTGACTCGGCCGTCGTGGATCTCATGAGGATGATTTCTAGCCATTTGGAGTAGGCATCTACTACCACTAGAAAGGTTTGCCCGTGGAATGGGCCGGCAAAATCGATGTGAATCCTAGACCATGGCCCTGGGGTTTCTCCCACTCTCGGATTGGGGCCGTAGGGGTAGTGGCCTTGACTCTGGCAGGCTTGGCATTTCCCTACCCTGTCGCTAATTTCCTTGTCCATCAAGGGCCACCACACAAACTCCTCGCTAAACTCTTCATTCTCACGATCCCGGGTGGCCCCATGCAGAAGTTCCAACATTTTTCGTAATTTTTCGGGATCACCACCCTATCCCCCATAACAGACACCCCTTGAACCGATAGCTCCTCTGCTTTTTCACAAAGTCTTAAAACGCCGCCGCGCAGGGGCCATCCCTTTGTACCCAACCAATTACAGTCCTTATTGTAATGTCCTTGTAAGATGCCTAGCCACTTCCTTGGATGTGACTGGGCCCGAGTCCAAAGAGTCAATTAGCAGGCAGGTGTCCCGGGGTAGGGTCTTGATGGTCTCGTAGCGGGCATCTGCTCAGGCGTCCACATGCCCTAACTCCTTCCCTGGCCGGTGAAGCAATTTGTAGAGTATGCCGCTAGGAAGATAGTCCATCGGGTCAGTCTGGGAGAGGGCCACGGCGTTGGGCGGTCACCCGCCAACAGGCCTAGTAGGGGTCTATGGTCCGTGACTATCTCGAAGTCATGTCCGAATACATATTCGTGGAATTTCTTTACCCCGGAGACTATAGCCAATGCTTCCCTATCTAGCTGACTATAGTTCCTCTCGGCCGAGGACATTGTTCGGGAGTAATACGCTATAGGGGCTTCTGTTCCATTTGGCAACCTGTGGCTGAGCACAGCCCCACCCCTAGGGAGATGCATCACAAACTAGCACTAGTGGCAACTGCCATTGTATTGAATAAGGAGGCTATCGCTGGACAGAAGGTTTTTACCCCTTCAAATGCCTTAGCTTCCTCTTCCCCACGACCACACAGCTGTCTTTGCTAGTAATTTGTGTAGCGGTTCGGCTATTGTTGCCTTGTTCTTTAAGAATACCGCATAGAAGTTTACCAGGCCTAAGAATGCCTGTAACTCCGTTTTGTTTTGGGAAGCAGGGGCCTTCCTGATGGCCCGTACCTTGCTCTCAGTGGGGTGGATCCCTTCCCTGTCTATCCGGTAGCCCAGGAATTCTACGGATCCTACCCCGATCTGGCATTTGTTCAGCTTAACCTTAAGCCCGGCAGACCGGAAAATCCCAAAACCTTTCTCAGCCTTACCCCCAATTCCTCTAAATTCTCAGCAGATACCAAGACATCGTCGAAGTAGGGTACCACCCCGGGTAGTCCCTGCAACAGATGCTCCATTAGGTTCTGGAATAATCCAGGAGCCACACTAACCCCAAACTGTAACCGGGTGCATTTAAAAGCACCCCGGTGCGTGACGATTGTTTGCGCTTCGGCTGTGCTGCTATCTACGGGTAACTGCTGATAGGCTTGAGCCAAATCTAGCTTGGCGAAAACCTGCCCTTGTCCTAACGAGTGCAGCAAGTGTTGCACTACTGGGACGGGGTATGCACTCTTCTGCAATGCTTTGTTAAGCGTTGCCTTTGTCAGTCAACAAATCCGGACCGATCCGTCCGGTTTGACTGGGGTGACTATAGGTGTCTCCCATTTGCATGGTCACGGGCACTAGTATCCCTGGCTTACTAGTTTGTCCAGCTCCGGTCAATCTTGGGCTTTAGGGCAAATGGAACCCTCCTAGCCTTTAACCGGATAGGGGCAACTTGTGGGTCTAGATTAAGAAATAGGGGTCCCTCGTACTTGCCCAGGCAGTCTTTGAAGGCGTCCTCGAACTCCTTCATTAGTTCATCTTTGAGGTCGACTTCATTCCTGAAGACCCGGTCACTCCCATGCCCAAAGCTCGGAACCAGTCCAGTCCTAGCAAACTCGGTAAGGTTCCGTCAACTATGGTGATTGGCAGGGTTTTCTTGAACTGTCCATACTTGACTTGGACGGACGTTACCTCGAACAGGGATCCGATTCCTTGGTAGTCCTGCACCTCAGCTTCTGGGTTTGTAGTTTGCGCCGATGGCAGGCAAGTCTCTCACGAGGTGTCCCAGGACATAATCGTGATCGATGAGCCGGTGTCCACTTCCATTTGGCACGGCACCTTCAATGTATGTCTTGGTAAAATCTTTTCTCTAGTCGCGTTGATCGTGACCCACTCACGGCAGTCTGGTTTAACTTTGCGCCCTTTTGAATGGACCAATCCGGCCGCCGCTGCTCCGCTCTGATTGGTCGGTTTGAATTTTGGCGGAAGGTTGGGGGCTCGACAGGCCTGCGCTATGTGGCCTTTCTTTTCGCACCGCCGACAAACGCGTCCTTAAACTTGCAGTGTTGTCGTTGGTGTTGGCCCCTCCGCAACTCACGATTCGCTCCGGTCCCTTCTCTCCGGCCTCCCGGTGTGGAAAACCTCTTCCTCTTCCTCACCTTCCGATTCGGCCTGGACTTCCTCATTGTGGACGGGGTTGTTTTCGCTCCAGCCCTGGCGCGTTCGGCATTGCAGGGTCTCTGCCGCTTTGGTGGACATCTCGTGAGCCCTGGCCTCGTCCAGGCTATTGCCAGCGTCAGGTTGCTTTTAGACAGCAGCCGCCTTCGCAATCGGATGTCCCTGACCCCACAAATGAGCTGGTCGAGTAAGGCGTCTTCCAAATCTCTGTATTCACAATGGTTCGCGGCTTTTCTCAACGCCGCCATGTACACACTAATCGATTCGCCCTCGCGCTGTACCCGCTGCCTCAACTCGAACCGTTGGACGAACTTTGAGGGTGTCAGCGAGTGTCAAGTGCCGTCTGTAATGTTTGCCACGGTACCGACTGTACCGGCGTTGGCTCTGAAAGCGACTCTGCGGTGTCGAAAACCTCCGGACCACAGTGGCTTAGGAAGTAAGCTCCCTTCCGATTGTCCGAGACTCCTTGGAGTTTGTTCGCTTCGAGGAAACACTCGAAATGAGCCATGTACGACCCCCATTTCTCCTTGGCTGGGTCAAATGGCGCTGGCGTGTGTGGACATCGCTTTCGCCTTACTGACTGGGTTCGCTAATTCCTGGTTAGTTCAGCTCTTTCCGACGATCTTTCTGCCTCGATATCCCACCTTCGTCGCCAATGTTAGATTCGGGCAATAAAGAGGCAGGAGACCAGTGAGTGACAACAGCTCTTTAGTTTATAGTGAACCCAGCAAAAACGTTCGGCAAAAACCCCTCTTTATATACAGTTTTGGCTGAGGCTTCAACCAATCAGCAACGTGCTATTTCCCGCCCAAGTTTCCCTCCAAAACTTTAAAGATACATTACATATACAATGCTTATTCCTCCTAATATTTACTCATATATATGTTTATATACTCTATAATCTTTTTTGTATGATTCTTATATATATTATTGTGAGAAAAATAAATAAATAAAATAAAGCCAGAGAAATTGTGATTTAATCATGTAGCCAGCCCGAATTGGGTTAGTTTTTCAACGTAGCTTTAAGAAGGAAAAATGGAGAATCCGCATCGTTTCCCGTGGAGATTCTTCTATCAGAGATTGGAGCTATCCTGGATCCTCATCGGTTACCAGGGGAGATGGGCACCAATGGCCATGGGGGCTTTCCTCATAACTTTCTTGATGCCTTTCTTGATCTTCTTGAAAAATTTCTTGAATCTCTTGACCCGCCCGGGCTGACCCTGGAGAGGAAGAGAAGGACCACACACATGGTCAGGGTCCCCAATGGGTCGCCCCTTCCTCTTTCTGCTTCCCTGCTCAGCGTCTGTCCTGCTCAATATTATTTCCCTTATCCCCAATTCTTATTTTGTTTATTTATTTATTTGTCAACAAGTACAAGGAAACAAGTAAAGTAGAGACAAAGACATGGACACATGAAAAAAATTGGCACAAATAAAAGGATATAAATAAGTAAAACAGAGCCATAAACACATAAAATGAGTACATATAAATGAGGACAGTAGGACAGGGATGATAGGCACGCTGGTGCGCTTATGCACACCTCCTTAGGGACCTCTTAAGAAACATGAAAGGTCCATGCTAGACAATTTAAGGTGAAAGGTATGGGGGTTAGAGAGACTAACAACAGGATCAGGTAGAGTGTTCCAGACATTTACTACTCTGTTGCAGAAGTCATATTTCCTAAAATCAAGATTAGAGCGATTTACACTGAGTTTAAATCTATTGATAGCCCTTGTGTTGTTACGGTTGAAATTAAAGTACTCGTTTACAGGTAGAACGTTTTAGTAAATAATCTTATGAACTAAGCATAGGTCGGAACGTAGACGGTGTAGTTCGAGGCTATCCAGACCTAAATCTTGATTGTAGAAAATATAACTATATATTTATATAACTAAATATAACTAAACTAAATATAACTAATAACTAAATATAACTAACTAACTGAAAATATTTACAGATCCCTCCCATCCTGGAAATAAACTGTTTCAACTCCTACCCTCAAAACGACACTATAGAGCACTGCACACATGAACAACTAGACACAAGAACAGTTTTTTCCCGAAGGCCATCACTCTGCTAAACAAATAATTCCATCAACACTGTCAGACTATTTACTGAATCTGCACTACTATTAATCGTCTCATAGTTCCCATCACCAATCTCTTTCCACTTATGACTGTATGACTATAACTTATTGCTGGCAATCCTTATGATTTATATTGATATATTGACCATCAATTGTGTTGTAAATGTTGTACCTTGATGAAGGTATCTTTTCTTTTATGTACACTGAGAGCATATGCACCAAGACAAATTCCTTGTGTGTCCAATCATACTTGGCCAATAAAATTCTCTTCTCTTCTCTTCTCTTCTCTTCTCTTCTCTTCTCTTCTCTTCTCTTCTCTTCTAACTAACTAAATATAACTAAACTATATATTTATGTAACTAAATATAACTATAACCGAATATATATATTCAGTAACAGAGTTGTTAATGTCTGGAATGCACTACCTGACTCTGTGGTCTCTTCCCAAAATCCCCAAAGCTTTAACCAAAGACTATCTACTGTTGACCTCACCCCATTCCTAAGAGGTCTGTAAGGGGCATGCATAAGAGCACCAGCGTGCCTACCGTTCCTGTCCTATTGTTCCCTTTGGTTGTATTCAATTTGTATGGTTACTTCATGCTTATACTTATATATATTGTTGTGTTTGACAAAATAAATAAATAAATAAAATAAATAAAAAATTTCAAGCCCGGTGGGATAGAGAATTTTATTTTAAGTAGAAGATTTGAGTACTCTTCTAGTAAAATAACTCTGGACCCTCTCTAATGTATTGATGTCTGAAATACAGTTAAGGTTCCATTTCTATTTTTCTCTGCTATATTTTATCTAGATTTTAGGATCAAATTTCCTGTCCTTTCTCTTTTTTTCTACTCTTTTTGGCCTAAATGGGTCATGAACAGAATTATAGGTGGTCTAGAACTCCCCGTCTCCTGGTGGTTGGGCCAAAGACACCCAGCTGGGTTTCATGCCTTTGGCAGGACTAGAACTCACTGTCTCTTGGTATTTCACCCAAAGACACCCAGTCAGCTTCCAACGCCTAAGCAGGACTAGAACTCACCATCTCCCTGGCGATTGGCCCAAAGTCACCCAAATGGTTTTGGCAGGACTAGAATTTAAGCTGAAAGGTGAAACTTTTGAGCTAAACTCCCACCCTTCCAGGGGTGGGATCCATATAGTTTAGCAACTGGTTCGGCCAGCAGCAGAAATCTGAGCGCGCTTGTATGCACGGCACCATAAAACACAGCAATTCGCTTGCATGTGCTTTCCACACATTGCATGCGACGTCAACACGCCAATTCATTCACGTGCAGTTTCCACATGCATGCGGCATTAAAAACACACCAATATGTATATATATATATATCTGCAGCGACCATCCAGTTGCACCCCCCCCCTCAGGTTGCTACTACCAGTTCTCCTGAACCGTCTGAATCCCACCTTTGTACCCATCATCTATGTGCCCCTATATGATATATATATCTCCTGAAGCCCCCTACCTTTCTCGGCAACTCCATTTTTAACCCTTGTTTCTCAAATCATGACTGTAGTAGAATGTGTCTTTGATTTGAGAAATACGCATTAAAAATGGGTAGGGGGCTTCAGGAAGGAGGTTCTGCCCACTTCTGGGAGAAATGGGTGTGATTAAAGCTCAACCCCTAACCTTTCAACTTCGGAAACTGGGGGTGGGTGGGGGGAGAATGCTTTTGTATGGTCTCGCAAAGCCAAATCTGCCTTTCTCTTCCCACCCCATCTCTGCAGCGCTTGGGATTGAGTGATTATTCCAGTCCTCCATGAGCTTCTCCCTCCCCTCTGAAGAAGACCTCTCTCTCCAAGCTCTAAAGTCTCAAAACTTAGAGAAGCACACACCAGCCCTGAAGAGCAGGAAGAGAAAATCCTATGGCTTTCCAGGAATTATATGTATCTTCAGAGGGTCTCAACAAGATTCAGACAGAACCAAAGCTTGGGAGATATTTCCTCTCTAAAACGTGTGGCAAATGTATAATCTCAGCTGAGATGGGGTCTCCTCCCCCTTGCAAATGGTTCAACCCTCCCTCTAGGTTAAGAGCTCATCAGAACAAGGTTGCATCCATCAAACCACCTTCTTACCTCCTCCTCCTCCTCCTCTTCCTCCTTCTTCTCCTTCTCCTCCCTTCAAACCCTCCATCCCTTCTAGCACTAATGATGTTCCCTAGTTGGGTCATGAAATATCTGGAAGAAAACTTCCCTGGATGAAAGGGAAAAGATAAGAGCAGCAGGGAAATGTTGGTAGACCTCCCCAGAGGCTTTGTTTTAATTAAGCAGAGCCCCGAAGGGTCGATGGGTCCCATAAATATTCCTGCCATGCTCCGACTTCAGTGTGTGCCTGCAAAAGCAGGAAAAGAAGAAAGTGTCCATCTCTGCTAATTGTCTTATCTTCATGGATTTCTTTAAGCAGACGGAATGAGTGCCAGCGGACAATTATTGGATTGCAAGTATTTTTTATTTCCTGACTTCTACCTTTTAAAAAAGAGAATTTTTTTTTCTTTTGTTTTAATTGACTCTTAAAGATGGCGCCTGAACGGGAGTGAAAGTGACGAATGGAATTTCAAACAGTCTGTGCAACTAAGAAGATAAGAAATGTTATGTGTGGATTTTAATGAAGTGAACTGAGCTCTCCTATACTTAAAGGGGAAAAGAGAAGTTTCTAGACTTATATTTTGTGAATTTTAAAAACTGAAATGGCTACTAAACCACCTAAGACTGGGGCAGAAGGGTTCTGAACCAGCTTTAGAAGATCTGATTAAAGAGCAAGGGAAAGTGTCTGAAGAAAGGTTTAAGGAGATTATGGATAATAATGAGAAAATAAGAGAAGAAATAAAAGAGAATAATAAAAAAATAAGAGAAGATATCTTGATGGCTTTTCAAGGTTTGGCAAAAAGACTGGAGGTGGTGGAGGAGGAGGTGCAAGAAATTGTTCAGTCAAATCAACAAATAGAAAATAGAATGGGGGGAATGCAAATCAAATTGGATAAAAATGAAGATCAAGTGGTGGTGATGCAGTATAGAATGATGGAAGGAGCTCTGAGAATTAGGGGTTTGAATGAGGAGAAAGGGGAAGATTTAAAAAAATTTTTATCAGAAGCTCTGGCTGAATTTATTGAACTTGATCCACAAGAGGTTGCTTATCAAATTGACAAAATTTATAGAGTTAATTCTTGGATTGCTAGGCAAAAGAAACTTCCTAGAGACATTGTGGTTTATTTTTTGAAAAGAACAGTGAGGAATCAAATTTTGCAAGTTGCTTTTCAGAAAAACTTGAAAATAGGAGAACAGGAGTTGAAGGTTTTGAAAGAGATTCCTCCCAAGATGTTAAGGGATAGAAAGGACTTTACATTTTTCACACAAGAACTTAAGAAATACCAGATTCAATTTAGATGGGAGGTTCCAGTTGGCTTGACAGTGTATTATCAAGGAAGGAGATATCGTATTGACACAGTGCTTAAGGCCAAAGATTTTCTTTCTACAGTGCTGAAACTTGAAATAGAAATAATAGAAAAAAGAATTCAAGAGACTCAAATGGGTGTGGAAGCTGAGGTGATTCCAGTGATGTTACCATCAGAGGAACAACCACAAGAACAAAGACTGACGAGGGGAGCCCTTAAGCGTAAAGAAAAGGAGCAACAAACTCAAAGTAAAGTTCAGGATTCTGCTACAGAAGTGGTGGAGGAGCACGGTCAAGATAGATGGAGACGATCTTCAGTTGATTGCTCAAAAGCTTCAGCAGCCCAGTAATGGCAAATAAAATCTTGACTTGGAATGTCAATGGTTTGAACTCAGCTCAGAAGAGAAGAAAAATATTTCATTATTTGAAACAATTTAAAAATGATGTTATTTGCTTACAAGAAACACATGTTAAATTATCAGATCAAAAGTACTTAATAAACTCAAAGTTAGGTAAACATTTTGTTGCTTCAGCTTTGGAGAAAAAACATGGCATAGTGGTTTATTTGAGAAAAGATATACCAGCCAAGTTAATAGAGGCAGATATTCACGGAAGATATATTGCTATTGAACTTACAATAGAAACAAAAAGGACTCTCTTGTTTGGTATATATGCACCCAATCAGCAACAAGAAAAATTTTATAGAATGTTATATGATAAGTTGATTCTATGGGATTATAAATCGTGCATTATATTGGGAGATTGGAATGGAGTAATAGATACACGAAAGGACAAGAGAATTTCTTCCAAGAAGATACCTGCACATGCAAAGCTGCCTAAATCCTTTTTTGATATGATAGAAGATTTCGAGTTAAGAGATGTATGGAGACTGAATTTGGAGGAAAGAGACTATACTTTTTCTCTGATAGGCATCAATCCTTCTCATATTGATTTTATTTTAATTTCTAATGATTTGCTTTTTAGGGTTAAGAAAACTAAGATATTTCCAAGATGTTTGTCTGATCATAGTCCTGTTTGGATGGAATTGCAATATGGAAAAGAGGGTAGAAGAACTTGGAGATTAAATGAAAATTTGTTTAGATATCAGGATAATGTAAATCAATGTAAAAAGCAGATGAAAGAATTTTTTGATTATAATTTGAATAATGAAACATCGATAGAAATGGTTTGGGACTCCAGTAAGGCTTTTATGAGAGGTGTATTAATATATCTTAATAATAGACAGAGAAATAAGCAACAAAGACAGAGGTATTTAGAAGAGGAAATTTATAAGAAACAACAATTATTAATACATAATCCACATGATCAAAAACTTAAAGATGCAATAAAGTTATTACAGAATCAATTTAATATGATAATGGCTGATCAGGTGGCAACAAATATACAATATGCCAAACATAATACTTTTTGTAATGCAAATAGACCTGGTAGGTGGTTAGCATACACTTTAAGGAAAAGACAAAAACAACGTACTATAGAAAAAATAGAATATAAAGGCAAAGAGAGATATCAACAGGATAAAATTAAAAAAGCTTTTTTAGAATATTATACAAATTTATATCTTAAAGATAATATATTGAATAGGGATATTGATAATTATTTGAAGGAATATAAGGTTAAAAATATAACTTTAGAACAAATGGATGAACTATTTCTGAAGAAATTATTTTGGTAATTAAACAATTAAAAATGGGGAAAACTCCTGGTACGGATGGGCTCACAGTTAGTTATTATAGGAATTTACAGGATGAGATGTTAGGTCCACTTAAGAAATTATTTAATCAGATACAGCTAGGAGGGGGAATTCCCCCCTCATGGAGAACCTCTTTTATTTCATTGATACCAAAAGAGGAACAGGATTGTTCTAAACCTGGGAATTATAGGCCAATCTCACTTTTAAATAATGATTATAAGATTTTTGTTAAAATAATAGCTAATAGATTAATGTTGATTCTGCAGTGAAGAATTCATAATGATCAATCTGGATTTATAAAAGGGAGACAGATGAGGAATAATGTTAGGCAGATTGTTAATTTACTGGAGTACTTAGAAAAGAAAATTTTATTCCAGCAGCATTTATTTTCTCGATGCAGAGAGAGCTTTTGATCGATTGCATTGGGATTTTTTATTTAAATTAATAGAAAAGATGCAATTTGGAGATGGTTTTTTAAGAATAATTAGGGCAATTTATGGAGAGCAAACAGCACAGATTATAATCAATGGTAGCTTAACAGAACCTTTTAAGATTGCGAAAGGAACAAGACAGGGATGTCCTTTATCACCATTATTGTTTATTTTAACTCTAGAACCATTATTGGATAAAATACGAGAAGTAAAGGAGATAGAGGAATTTAGAGTTAGACAATATGAATATAAGTTAAGAGCTTTTGCAGATGATTTGGTGATTACTTTAACAAACCCTATAAATTCTAGTAAATCTTTGTTGGAAATAATTGATCAATATGGGAATGTCTCAGGGTTTAAGGTAAATCAGAAAAGACAAAAGTGATAATAAAAATATGGCCAGACAACAGAAAGAAAAACTAGAGGTAACAGGATTTGAAATTGTAAAGAAGGTTAATACTTAGGGTTTATATTACATTGTCAAATGTGAAATTGTATAAGAATAACTATGAGGTTTTATGGCAAAAGTTCAGAAGGAGTTGATTGTTTGGAAAAAATTGCAATTATCTTGCTGGGAGAATTGCTGCTATTAAAATGAATGTTTTACCTAGATTTTATTCCTCTTTCAGATGATACCAATAATTAAGAAAGATAAGAATCTTGAGGAATGGCAGAAGGAATTAATAAATTTATATGGGAAGGTAAAAAGCTAGGGTTAAAATGAAAATAATTCAAGATTCTCGGAAAGGGAGGTTTAAAATGCCTAATTTTAAATTATATTATGAAGCAGCTGCTCTCTCTGCAATAAGTGATTGGTTTAATTTAACAGAGGACAGAATTTTGAATATAGAAGGTTATGATTTGCTATATGGATGGCATATTTAATTTATGACAAAAAGTGGATAAGGCCTTTAAAATCATGTGCTAAGAAATGCCCTTCTGTGTTTGGTAAAAATACTCTTATAAACTAAATTATAAGGTTCCTATATGGGCAAGTCCTAGACATACAATAGAAAATATAAACATAGAACAGAATCAGGAAATGATTACATATAACGATCTTTTGTATACTGAAAGAGGTAATTTGCAGTTAAAATCTCTGCAAGTATTAAAAGAAGGAAAAATTATACTTGGTTTCAATATGAGCAACTACATGCTAGATGGAAGGAGATCAGAAAATTGGTATAGAGCAGAATGAGGAAATTTGGTAAAGCAAATTAGAAATCAGTCTCAGGAGCATATAAAGAGATTGTATAATGTGTTACTTGAAATAGATTCTGAAAGGGACTTGGTAAAGGACTGTATGATAAAGTGGGCACAAAATTTTCAGGAGCCAATATTATTGGAAACTTGGGAAAAAATTTGGGTTAGAAATGTTAAATTCACGAGCACAGAATCTGAGGAAAATTTTATAAAATGTTTTATAGATGGCATCTAGATCCTAAAAATTATCGTGTATGTATCCAGATATGCAAGCAAAATGTTGGAGATGTAATTGTGATGGCTACATATTTTCACATTTGGTGGACTTGTAAGGCATAAAGGCCTTTTGGATAAAAATTTGGTGGATTTTACAAAATGTTTTGAAAAGAAGATAAAGTTCCTGCCAATTTTTCTTGTTGGGAATTATTACGGATTGTACAGTAATTGAGACTAAATTGATTTTAAATCTAATAACTGCAGCAAGATTACTAATAGGACAATATTGGAAGAAAAAGAAGTACCAACAATAGAAGAATGGATATTGAAAGTTGCCAATTTGGCTGAGATGGCGAAGATATCAGCCTTTTGAAAGACAATCAAGAAAGATACTTAAAGGAATGGAAAAATGGATTGACTATATTCAAGAGATATCAGACTAAGAGTTATCAGACTGTTTTGAATGATTATGATGTATTATTTTTGATTGCTGTAAAGTTAGGAATTGATGATTGTAGGTATAATTAAGTTCAAATTTTTAGCATATGTTTGTTTTATTTTAACTATACCTTGTATGTTCAGAAGTCGGGGAGGGTTGCAAAGGGAGGGAGGAGGGAAAGGAAAAAATTTGTAAACTTTGAATTAAAAAAAAAAAACTCAAGCTAGGGACTAAAGAAAAGTTTTTTTTCCTTTTCCTCCTTCTTCTTCTTCCTCTTTTTTTTTTTTTTTGTCTTCCTTATTTAAATTTTTTTAGTTGATTCAGTTTTGAAACATCTGAGAAATTTTAGAAATAGGACTTGTCATTAGCTCTGAGAAAATTTCTATGGTTTTAAAATTACTTGATGTTTGCATGTCTCTACATTGGGCAGGATGCTGGTTTGAAAGGAGAAAGCAAAGATGCCATGAGGAATTTTAAGATGTGCAAATTGTAGGGCCTCAGCTGAGAATCTCCTTGTTGCCAATGGTTTCCTTCTAGATTTAAAGGAGGCTCTGGCAGAGGGGATACTGAGTTCTTTTCTCCTTCTTCTATTGTTTCTCCTCAAATTTTCTTCCTCTTCTCTCTTCTTCTCCTCCAGTCCAGCCACAGGTGCACAGATGACTACAATCACTGGGGGTCTCTCCTCAAAGAAATAGTAGCCTTTGCATTGTCTGACCACCTACATAGGGAAAATAAACATGGAAAGAATCAAGCTAAGAATAAATGATGCCACTTTTTTGCCAGAATCTTGGACCAGCTGATTGGTTCAGCCGTGTCCTTCATTAGATCTCCATGTGTACTTTAGAAGGCTTCATTGAAGGGTTCAGGTGTTGGGGTCCCTTTTCGATTGATGGTGTTGGGCCTAAGTGTTGAGTTGGAGAACAGAGAAGACACCCAAGGCAAAGGTAGAAGAGAAAGAGGCAGCCTCAGATATGCTATTTCTTCAACCCAGTGGGGATGGAATCCAGTTTCATCTCTGCCCAGAAGACCCTACTGATGTCCCATGGCCTCGAAACATTGCCAGTCCAGGTTAGCCTCCATCACTCACCCCATCTCCTTGGAAGTCGCATTCCTCCAAGGAATGTTCACTTTCCACTGGACAAACTGTCTCCTTCATGGTGAAGTTCAGCACTTGAGTGCTTTCAGAACTGGGATCCTGAAACAAGACACGGTCAAGCAGATGATTAGTCTGGAGGCCACCTGACCTTCCTCCCACGTTACCTCGGAACTATGTGGAATGACTCTTGACGGAGCCACCAGGATGTGGCTACACAGCAGAGTCCATGCAGGTTCTGGATTCCATGCCCATCATCCTGATTGACCGTAGATGAAGGCTCTTCAAGATTTTCGTGATAGAAGAGCAAGATGGATGGATTCCCCCTTTTTTCACTAGCTCACTGGCGGTCTCAGAACCGCTGCACCTCAGAGATTGGTCTTCTCTACAAACAAGCAGAACAATGGACCTGAACTGGGTACGTACCCAATCAGGCTCACCAGGAGTCTCCAGAAGCTGATGTACACAGCCTTCTCCTGCTTTGCTAGTGTAGATGGTCACAGAAAGGCTCACAGCCTTGTCATGGGTTGGATTGAAAGACCACTCCCACCCACCCACCAATGTCTTCCAGAAACAGCTTTCCATCCTTGGTTCTTCTGCCTTGGAGGTCCACAGCTGATGGGTGGGTCTCTCTTTTTCAGTTACCTCTCCGGGCTCCTTTCCACAACGGATGGGTCTACTCTTCAAGGACTCTAAACAGGACAGGATCAAGTCCAGTGTGGACATGAAATGGAGAGTACATACATACCCACTCAGGCTGAGGAGGAGCCTCCAGTAGACGGTAGAGGAAGTCTTTTGCTGCTTTGCTATTGTAGATGGCCACGCCAAGCTCCACGGCCTTGTCATAAGGCAGTGGTTTGTGTGGACGTGAGGAGGTCCCACCGATTGTAAGCGTTCCAACCACCAGCAAGGTCTTCCAGAAGAACCCGTCCATCCTTGCTCCTTCTACTAAGGAGGTCCACAGCTGATGTGCTCCTCAGGACCAAGCTGTCTCCTTTTATGCCCTGATACGCAAGTTGTCCACTGACTGGTGGATGGCCAGGGGTTTTCCACACTGAATTTTCTGAGGTCCTTCCTGCACAATTTGACACTTTGGGGAGTGTGGGGGGGAGCTGAGACAAAGCAGAGCCAATCAAAAACTGTTTTGTTCAGGTGGGAAACTGGAGGACAAAGAAACAGGTGCTACACCTGGCTGACCCATGGAAAATAATTGGTGTACATTACGGTCTTTCCATTCACGAGGGTTGGGGATGGGTGCCAAGGTATAAACTCAGAGTTGCAGACATTAAATAATCTTGCACAGGATCTTCCGTCTTTTTTTAAAATTTCATTTTGTCCCAGTATACAAACATACAAAAAAACATCATAAAGTATAGAATAGTATAGAATAATATTTTGTATAGCCTTCTCCCAAGGACTCAGGACTGTATAGCCAAGAATAAAATACAGGAAAAAACAACAATAAAACTAAGAACAACCCTTAAAAACCTGATATGGCTCTTATAGATAAAATATTACCTAAAATTTAAAATTTTAAATCAATTTGATAATTTAAAATTTAAGCGAGTTAAATTTTAAATTATCAATTATTATTTTAAATTATGCATACTTTTACTTATATATATATATATATATATAAGTATGCAACAGCTATGTTAATTTGATATAATGAAGGGAACAATAGGACAGGACAGTACCTTTTGTGCTCATGCCTTATAGCCCTCTTAGGAATGTGAGGTCAATAGTACAGTTTTTGGATATTTTGGGATTTTGAATAGGACTATGGAGTCAGGTAGGTGTTCAATAACAACTCTGTTACAGAAGTCCTGCAATCAAGTTTGAAGCTTGACATTGGTTTGAATCTATTGCTCTTGTATTATTCGTTGAAGCTGAAGTAGTCTTTTACAGAAGGATATTACAATAGATGATTCTTGTTAAACCAGATCATGTAATCAGGAGTTCTAAGTTTTCTAGTCCCAGGATTTCCAGACTGGTGGCATAAATTATTTGTTGTTTCGGAGGCAAAGAACTCTTCTAATATTTCAGATCTCATTGTATTAATGTCAGAGATGTGGTATGGGTTCCAGATGGATGAGCTGTATATTGTATACAATATATTGTATATTCCAGACGGATGAGCTGTATTTGCGTTAGGGTTGTGAAGTGTCGAGTAGCAGTCCAGAGGAAAAAACATGTCCGCCCCAAATTGTGATATAAATGAGGCAGTTTTGTGGAGGGGTGAAGGTGCAGGCCGAAAACTGTGAGTTCTAGTCCCGCCTTAGGCATGCATGAAAGCCTGCTCAGTTACTATGAATGAATAACCAGGAGACTGTGAGTTCCAGTTTCACATTTGGCATGAAAACTGGCTGGATGACTTTGAGGTGACACTAGGAGATGGCAAGTTTTAGTCCCGCCAAGCATGGCCACATACTGCTATGGGCATAGTCTTGAGTTCTAGAATGAGAATAGAATAGAATGAATAGAATAGATAGAATAATAGAATAGAATAGAATAGAATAGTTTTATTGGCCAAGTGTGATTGGACACATTGTCTTGGTTATGCTCTCAGTGTACATAAAAATAGAATAGATAGAATAGAATAGAATAGATAGAATAGATAGATAGAATACAGAATAGAATGAAGAGAGAAGAGAAGAAGAGAGAGAGAGAATTTTTATTGGCCATGTGTGATTGGACACACAAATTTTCTTGGTATATGCTCTCAGTGTACATGAAATGGAAGAAGAGAAGAGAAGAGAGAAGAGAGAGAAGAGAAGAAGAAGAATTTTTATTGGCCAATGTGATTGGACACACAAGGAATTTGTCTTGGTGCATATCTCATACATTAGAAGAGAAGAGAAGAAGAGAAGAGAAGAGAAGAGAAGAGAAGAGAGGAGAAGAGAAGAATTTTTATTGAAGTGTGATTGGACACAATTGTCTTGGTGCATATGCTCTCAGTGTACATAAAAGAAATAGAAGAGAAGAGAAGAAGAAGAAGAGAAGAGAGAGAGAAAGAAAAGGAGAAGAGAGAGAGAAGGAAGAAGAAGAGAAGAGAAGAGAAGAAGAGAAAGTTTTTATTATTGGTGTGATTGGACAGGATCTTGGTCATATGCTCTCAGTGTATAAAAGAAATGAAGAAGAAAAAGAGAGAAGAGAGGAGAAGAGAATTTTTTATTGGCCAAGTGTGATTGGACACACAAGGAATTTGTCTTGGTGCATATGCTCTCAGTGTACATAAAAGAAATAGAAGAGAAGAGAAGAGAAGAGAAGAGAAGAGAAGAGAAGAGAAGAGAAGAGAATTTTTTATTGGCCAAGTGTGATTGGACACACAAGGAATTTGTCTTGGTGCATATGCTCTCAGTGTACATAAAAGAAAAGACACCTTCATCAATTCTAGCTATGACTTCGGCATGAAAGGTGGCTGGATGACTTCGGGCCATCTCTCTCTCTCTCTCTCTCCCATCTGCCTACCTCACAAAATTGTGACTGTAGAGAAAATAGAAAAGAAAGGGATATATTTGCTACTTTCAGTTATTTATGAAAATAATGAACACAATTTAAAAAAATCTAAACAAAAATGAGGCCACGGCTTGGTTGTTATGGCATTGTTGTGTCTGTTGTTGTCCTTGGCTGTCAGGGTGTGTATTGTTGTGGCGGTTGGTTTTATCTTGTTTAACTTGGTTAGCTGCCCAAAGTTGCTGTTATGGGCTATTTTATGTTATGTTATGGCTACAGAATTGGATTAAAGTGAATAAAGTCCATGGAGAAACCTCACCAAGGGTGTTGGCTAAGAGTCAACAAAGACTAGACTAGAATACACTAGAATAGAATAGAACAGGAATTTTTATTGGCCAGGTATGATTGGATAAGTAAAAGAAAAGATACCTTCATCAAGGTACAACACTTACAACACTTAATGATAGTCATAGGATACAAATAAGCAATCAGGAAACAATATCAGTATAAATCGTAAGGATACAAGCAACAAGGTTACAGTCATAAATGGAAGGAGATGGGTGATGGGAACAATGAGAAAATTAATAGTAGTGCAGATTTAGTCAATAGTTTGACACTGTTGAGGGCATTATTTGTTTAGCAGAGCGATGGCCTTCGAGGGGGAAAACTCTCCTTGTGTCTAGTTGTTCTGGTGTGCAGTGCTCTATAGTGTATACAGGTCCTCAATGGAAGGCAGGTTGGTAGCCATTTTTTTTCTGCAGTTCTAACGATCCTCTGAAGTCTGTGTTTTTCTTGTTGGGTTGCAGAACCGAACCAGACAGTTATAGAGGTGCAAATGACAGACTCAATAATTCCTCTGTAGGAGGCTCCAGTGACGTCACCCTCCTGCTGGGTGCTCTAACAGAGCACTCCGTGTTAGAAGATTGTAAAAGTCAGTGAAACAGAAAATAAATCACTGTTCACTGAGCTTAGCATAACCTCTGGGTGAAAGAGGTTATCAGAGTTGTGGGAGAGTGGCAGGTCTGACAGGGGGTTTGCTCTCAAGAGCGAATTTTCCTGGATTTATGAGAATTCACTCCCTCCAACTTCAACGCCTGTTTTTATCAGGAAAAGGAGAGATGTCTCTGCTCTAAAGGACTTATTAAATTGATTGATATTCTAAGCAGGCAGAATTTCTGGCGTTGATCTTTGATGCAGAATCAGCAGCAAGTACCGACTCCCTTTTGAAACTTGAAACCTTTCTTTGTCTTTGATTAATTGACTTTTAAAATGGCGTCTGAAAGTGAAAGTAAAAATTTTTAGTACGATGAAAGCGTTATTTGTGGATTGTTACAAACGGAGTTTTTATACTGAAAGGAGGGAAGGAGAGTTATTAAATTTGAATTCCTGATTCTTTTGAAGACAGAATGGCAGCTAAACCTTTAAAGCCTTCTGGAAGAAGGGGATCTGAACCAAGTCTTGAGGTAATATTGAAAGAACAATTAAAACTTTCTGAAGATAGGCAAAAAGAGATGATGGAGAATTTTAATGCAAAAATAAGAGAAGATATTCTTATGGCAGTTCAAGGACTGAGTAAAAAAATTGAAGGATTGGAAGTGGAAATGCAACAGATCTCTCAGTCAAATAAGCATTTAGAAGACGAAATGAAAGGTGTTCAGAAAAAAGTGGATCAAAATGAAGATCAGGTTGTGATATTACAATATAAACTTATGGAAGGAGCTCTTAGAATTCGTGGTATGCAAGAAGAGCGTGGAGAAGACTTAAGAAAAATTATATCAGAAGCATTGGCTGAATTTATTGAAGTGGACCCCAAGAGGTAGCTTACCAAATTGATAGAATATATAGAGTTAATTCCTGGATTGCAAGACAGAGAAAGCTTCCTCGGGACATTGTGGTTTATTTTGTGAAAAGGACTATGAGAAATCAGATTCTGCAAGTTTCATATCAGACAACTTTAAAAATTGGAGAACAGGAGTTGAAGGTGTTGAAAGAGATTCCTTCAAAGATGTTAAGAGACAGGAAGGAATTTGCTTTTTTTACACAAGAACTTAAAAAACATCAGATTCAATTCAGATGGGAGGTGCCAGTTGGACTGACACTATTCTATCAAGGAAGGAGATATAGAATTGACACTGTTTTAAAGGCAAAGGATTTTCTTTCTACAGTTTTGAAAGTCGAAATAGAAGTGATAGAAAACTTCAAGAGACTCAAGAAGGCGTGGTGATCCAAGAGCCTTTATTGCTGCCAGTATTAGAGGAACCACAAGAGCAAAGGGTGACAAGAGGAGCCCTTAAGCAAAGAAGAGCAACAGTCTCAAAGTAAAAGTCAGGATCCCAGTATGGAAGCTGTGGGAGGAGCTAGACGGAAGATACCGGAGGAGGAGCTGTTGTCTGCTTCAAAGCTTCAGGAGGCCAGTAATGGCAAATAGAATCTTGTCATGGAATGTTAATGGCTTGAATTCAGCTCAGAAAAGAAGGAAAATATTTCACTACTTGAAACAATTTAAAAATGATGTGATTTGTTTGCAAGAGACACATATAAAATTATCACCAAAAAATATTTAATTAATTCAAAATTGGTAACATTTTGTTGCATCAGCTTTGGAAAAGAAGCATGGAATTGTTGTATATATCAGGAAGGATATACCAGCTAAGTTAATTGAGGCAGATATTCAAGGAAGATTTATTGCTATTGAACTGGTGATAGATGCAAAAGACTTTGTTGATAGGTATTTATGCACCTAATCAGCAACAAGAAAAGTTTTACAAAATGTTACATGAGAGGTTGACCCTCTGGGATTATAGTTCGTTTATTTTATTAGGAGACTGGAATGGAGTAATTGATACAAGAAGGGATAAGAGAACCTCCTCCAAGAAGATACCTATACATGCAAAATTACCAAAATCCTTTTTTGAAATGATGGAAGACTTTGAGTTTAGAGATATATGGAGGTTACGGAATCCAGATGAGAGAGATTTTACTTTTTTTTCTGATAGGCATCAATCTTTTTCACGTATTGATTTTATTTTAATTTCTAATGACTTGCTTTCTAGGGTGAAGAAAACGAAGATATTTCCGAGGTGTTTAACTGACCATAGCCCAGTATGGATGGAATTATTACAAGGGAAAAAAGGTGGTAGAACATGGAGGTTGAATGAAAATCTGTTTAGATATGAGGATAATGTAACTTATTGTAAGAAACAGTTAAAAGAATTTTTTGATTTTAATATGTACAAAGGGACACCTATAGGAACTGTGTGGGAGGCGAGCAAAGCGTTTATTAGAGGGATATTGATTTACTTGGACAATAGGCAAAGGAATAATAAACAAAGGCAGCGTAGGTATTTGGAAGAAGAAATTCAAAGGAAGCAACAGTTATTAATTCAAAACCCACAAGATCACAAACTTAAAGAGGCTATAAAAATATTACAGAGTCAATTTAATATGTTAATGGCAGACCAGGTGGCAACGAATATACAATATGCTAAACATAATACCTTTTGTAATGCAAATAAACCTGGGAGATGGTTGGCATATAATTTAAGGAAGAAACAGAAAGCACGTGTCATACAAAAAATAGAATATAAAGGTAAAGAGATATACCAACAGGATAAAATTAAAAAGGCATTCTCAGAATTTTATACTGCACTATATGCAAAAGACAAAATATTGAATAGGGACATTTATGATTATTTGAAAGATTATAAGGTTAATATTCTAACATTAGAACAGAGGGAGGAGCTGAATCGGCCGATAGCTACTGGAGAAATAGTGGAGGCAATTAAAAAATTAAAAATGGGGAAAACCCCTGGTACAGATGGTCTTACAGCAACATTATAAAAAAACACAGGATGAAATATTAGGCCCACTTAAAGAATTATTTAATCAGATACAATTAGGAGTGGGAATACCCCTGTCATGGAAAACATCTTTTATTTCACTGATACCGAAAGAGGAGCAAGACTGCTCTAAACCTGGTAACTACAGGCCGATTTCACTTTTAAATAATGATTATAAGATTTTTGTAAAAATAATAGCAAATAGATTAATGTTAGTTTTACAACAAAGAATTCATACTGATCAATCTGGTTTTATAAAAGGGAGGCAGATGAGGAATAATGTTAGACAGATTATTAATATATTGGAATATTTGGAAAAGAAGAATACTTCAGCGGCACTTATTTTTTTGGATGCAGAGAAAGCCTTTGATCGATTGCATTGGGATTTTTTATTTAAATTAATAGAGAAAATGCAATTTGGAGACTGTTTTATTAGAATAATTAAAGCGATTTATGGAGAGCAAACAGCACAGATTATAGTAAATGGTAGCTTGACAGAAGTTATTAAGATTATGAAGGAACGAGACAGGGATGTCCTTATCACCATTATTGTTTGTTTTGACTCTGGAACCATTATTAGATAAAATACGAGAATTAATGAAAATAGAGGGAATTAAGATTAGACAATATGAGTACAAAGTTAGAGCTTTTGCAGATGATGTAGTGGTTACGTTAACGAATCCTATAAATTCAAGTAGATTTTGTTGGAAGTAATTGATAAATATGGAAAGGTATCAGGATTTAAAATAAATCAGAATAAAACAAAAGTGATAATTAAAAATATGTCTATACCACAGAAACAAAAACTAGAGGAAATGACAGGATTTGAGGTAGTAAAAAGGTTAAATATTTAGGGTCTATATTAGCTCATCGAACAAGAAACTTTATAAGAATAATTATGACTTGCTATGGCAAAAGTTCAGAATGATATGAGTGGCTGGAAGAAATTGCAGTTATCCCTATTGGGAAGGATTGCTATTAAAATGAATGTGTTACCTAGATTTTGTTTCTGTTCCAGATGATACCAAATTAAAAAGGATAAAAATTTGGAAGATTGGCAGATTGGGATTAATAAATTTATATGGCAGGGTAAAAAGGCGAGGGTTAAAATGAAAATAATACAGGATTCACGGAAAGAGGTGGTTTAAGAATGCCTAACTTTAAACTATATTATGAAGCAGTAACCCTTTCAGTAATAAGTGACTGGTTTAACTTAACAGAGGAAAGAATTTTGAATATAGAAGGTTATGACTTGTTATATGGATGGCATGCGTATTTATTTTATGAAAAAAGTGGATAGGGCTTTTAAGAATCATGTGTTGAGAAGTGCTCTTTATGGTCTGGAAAAATATTCCTATAAATTAGATTACAAGATTCCTATATGGGCGAGCCCTAGACATGCAATAGAGAATATAAATATAGAACAGAAACAGGAAATGATTACTTACAAAGAACTTTTGTATGCTGAAGGAGGTAGATTGCAATTAAAATCATTACAGGTATTAAAATGAAGAAGGAGGAATTATACTTGGTTTCAATATGGGCAAATAAGTGCTAGATGGAAAGAAGAATACTTCAGCGGCACTTATTTTTTGGATGCAGAGAAAGCCTTTGATCGTTTGCTTGGGGATTTTTTATTTAATTTAATAGAGAAAATGCAATTTGGAGACTGTTTTATTAGAATAATTAAGGCGATTTATGGAGAGCAAACAGCACAGATTATAGTAAATGGTAGTTTGACAGAAGTTATTAAGATTGCGAAGGAACGAGACAGGGATGTCCTTATCACCATTATTGTTTGTTTTGACTCTGGAACCATTATTAGATAAAATACGAGAATTAATGAAAATAGAGGAATTAAGATTAGACAATATGAGTATAAAGTTAGAGCTTTTGCAGATGATGTAGTGGTTACGTTAACGAATCCTATAAATTCAAGTAGATTTTGTTGGAAGTAATTGATAAATATGGAAAGGTATCAGGATTTAAAATAAATCAGAATAAAACAAAAGTGATAATTAAAAATATGTCTATACAACAGAAACAAAAACTAGAGGAAATGACAGGATTTGAGGTAGTAAAAAGGTTAAATATTTAGGGTCTATATTAGCTCATCGAACAAGAAACTTTATAAGAATAATTATGACTTGCTATGGCAAAAGTTCAGAATGATATGAGTGGCTGGAAGAAATTGCAGTTATCCCTATTGGGAAGGATTGCTATTAAAATGAATGTGTTACCTAGATTTTGTTTCTGTTCCAGATGATACCAATAATTAAAAAGGATAAAAATTTGGAAGAGTGGCAGATTGGGATTAATAAATTTATATGGCAGGGTAAAAAGGCGAGGGTTAAAATGAAAATAATACAGGACTCACGGGAAAGAGGTGGTTTAAGAATGCCTAACTTTAAACTATATTATGAAGCAGTAACCCTTTCAGTAATAAGTGACTGGTTTAACTTAACAGAGGAAAGGATTTTGAATATAGAAGGTTATGACTTGTTGTATGGATGGCATGCATTTATTTTATGAAAAAAGTGGATAGGGCTTTTAAGAATCATGTGTTGAGAAGTGCTCTTTATGGTCTGGAAAAATATTCCTATAAATTAGATTACAAGATTCCTATATGGGCGAGCCCTAGACATGCAATAGAGAATATAAATATAGAACAGAAACAGGAAATGATTATAAAGAACTTTTGTATGCTGAAGGAGGTAGATTGCAATTAAAATCATTACAGGTATTAAATGAAGAAGGGAGGAATTATACTTGGTTTCAATATGGGCAAATAAGTGCTAGATGGAAAGAAGATCAAAAAATTGGTATAATGCAAAGGGAGGAAAATTTAATAAAGCAAATTAGAAATCAGACCCAGGAGCATATAAAGAGATTGTATAATGTGTTGCTTGAAATAGATTCGGAAAAGGATTTGGTAAAGGATTGTATGATAAAATGGGCACAGAATATTCAGGAAACAATAATGTTGGAAACATGGGAGAAAATTTGGGTTAGAAATGTTAAGTTTACACAAGCACAGAATTTAAGGGAAAATGTTTATAAGATGTTTTATAGATGGCACTTAGATCCCAAAAAATTATCATGTATGTATCCTAATATCCAAGCGAAATGTTGGAGGTGTGATTGTGATGATGCTACATATTTTCATATTTGGTGGACTTGCAAGAAAATTAAGGTCTTTTGGATAAGAATTTGGTGGATTATTCAAAATGTACTGAAGAAGAAGATAAAGTTCCTGCCACAATTTTTCCTTTTGGGAATTATAACGGATTGTACAGGGATTGAGACTAAATTGATTCTGAATTTAATAACAGCAGCAAGACTGTTGATTGGACAATACTGGAAGAAAGAAGAGATACCTACAATAGAAGAATGGATATTGAAAGTTATTAATTTGGCTGAGATGGCTAAAATCTCAGCGTTTTAAAAGACAATACGCAGGAAAGATATTTAATTGAATGGAAAAATGGATTGATTATCTACAAAACAGATATCAGATTAAGAAATATCAGATTGCCTTTGAATAATTAGAAAGTTATTTTATGTAATGGGAGGGGTTGGGAGATGAAAAGCTTTGGATGTGGTTATTTGGATTGGAAGGAAAATTTTATTCTATGTTTGGTTTATGTATAACAATACCAGGATTGACCCGGGAAGCCGGGGGGGGGGGAGGGAGGGGGGGAGGGTTTTGTTTTGGGTTTTTTTTTGGGGAGGGAGGGGGAAAAAAGGGGGGAAATGTTTTTGTTTTTTAAAACTCTTTCAATAAAAAAAAATAAAAAAAATAATAATTCCTCTGTAGAATTGGATCAGCAGCTCCTTGGGCAGTTTGAGCTTACTGAGTTGGCACAGAAAGAACATTCTTTGTTGTCCTTTTTTGATGACGTTTTTGATGTTAGCTGTCCATTTGAGATCTTGCGATATGATAGAACCCAGAAATTTGAAGGTTTCTACTGTTGATACTGTGTTGTCAAGTATTGTGAGAGGTGGAAGTATGGAAGGGTTTCTCCTAAAGTCTACCACCATTTCTACGGTTTTGAGTGTGTTCAGTTCCAGATTGTTTTGGTTGCACCACAAGGCTAGTCGTTCGACCTCTCGTCTATATGCGGATTCGTCATTGTCTCGAATGAGACCAATCACTGTTGTGTCATCTGCGAACTTCAGTAGCTTAACAGATGGATCATTGGAGATGCAGTCATTGGTATACAGAGAGAAGAGAAGTGGGGAGAGCACACAGCCTTGGGGGGCCCCTGTGCTAATTGTACAGGTATTTGATGTGATCTTGCTTAGCTTCACCTGCTGCTTCCTGTTTGTTAGGAAGCTTGTGATCCACTTACAAGTCTGTTTCGGTACCTGTAGCTGGTTTAGCTTAGTTAGAAGAATATCTGGAATGATGGCACTTAATCAAACAATCAATTGATTGATTAGAGGTAATTATCTCAAATTATATAGGGTCTCCTCTCTCCCGCTCAAGCAGGGAGTTGGACTAGATGACCTCCAAGGTCCCTTCTAGCTATATTCTGATAAGGTAAGGTAAGGTAGGGTTAGAGTAGGGTAGGGTAAAGTATGACAAGACAAAACAAGACAAGAATATAAGATAATATTACATAGATATAAGATAAGCTTTATTGTCATTTTTTATTTTGAGCACACAGGCCCACATTAAAAATGAAATTCTTTCACCTGTCCTCAAAACAGAATTAGTGGACAGTCATTTAAACATGAGCCAGCCATGTGCTGCAGCTGCCAAAAAAGCCAACACAATCCTAGGCTACATCAAAAGAGGGATTGAATCAAGATCACATGAAGTGTTAATTCCACTTTATAAGGCCTTGGTAAAGCCACACTTGGAATACTGCATCCAGTTTTGGTCACCATATATGAAGAACACTTGCAGGAATTGGGTCTCTCTAGTTTAGAGAACTAAACCAAACCAAACCAAACCAAACCAAACACAAAGAGCTGCTGATCCAGTTCTACAGAGGAATTATTGAGTCTGTCATTTGCACCTCCATAACTATCTGGTTTGGTTCTGCAACCCAACAAGACAGACACAGACTTCAGAGGATCGTTAGAACTGCAGAAAAAATAATTGCTACCAACCTGCCTTCCATTGAGGACCTGTATACTGCACGAATAAAAAAGAGGGCTGTGAAAATATTTACAGATCCCTCGCATCCTGGACATAAACTGTTTCAACTCCTACCCTCAAAACGACGCTATAGAGCACTGCACAACAGAACAACTAGACACAAGAACAGTTTTTCCCCGAAGGCCATCACTCTGCTAAACAAATAATTCCCAAACACTGTCAAATAATTTACTAAAACTGTGTTACTATTTTTCTTCTCTTCCTTACTAGTATCTATCTCTTCCCACTTGTTACTATAACCATGTTTCTTGTATCTTTCAATTACATTGTTTTTATTTGTTTCCTAGTATGATTTGATAGCTTATTAGTAGCCTTGACTATCACTAAGTGTTGTATCTTTTTATTCTTGATGAATGTATTTTATTCTCCTTATGTACACTGAGAGCATATACACCAAAGACAAATTCCTTGTGTGTCCAATCACACTTGGTCAATAAAGAATTTCTGTCCTATCCTATCCTATCCTATCCTATCCTATCCTATCCTATCCTATCCTATCCTATTTAAAAGAAGGGCTAAGGGTGCGATGATAGCAGTCTTCCAGTATTTGAGGGGCTGCCATAGAAGATCTATTCTCCAAAGCACCAGAAGACAGGAGAAAAACAATGGATAGAAACTAATGAAGGAGAGAAGCAACCTAGAACTAAGGAGAACTTTCTTGACAGTGAGAACATAGAATAACAGAGTTGGAAAGGGACCTTGGGGGGTCATCTAGTCCAACCCCCTGCATGAGCAGGAAAGCCTATGCCATTTCAGGCAAATGGCAGTCCAATCTCTTCTTGAAAGCGTCCAGTGATGAAGCACCCACAACTTCTGGTGGCAAGGAGTTCCACTGGTTGATTGTTCTCACTGTTAGGAAGTTTCTCCTTAATTCTAAGTTGCTTCTCTCTTTGGTTAGTTTCCATCTGTCGTTTCTTGTCTTGCCTTCTCGTGTTTTGGAAAATAAGTAGAACAATCCCATCTTTGTGACAGTCAGTTCTACGTTCTATCTTCTATGTTCAGGGCCAATCAGGAGCTGAAGGACAAGGAAGCAGGTCCTGCACCTGGTAGATCCACGCAGGGTGTTTGGTTGGAGCAATTACAATTAACTCCGTTTTTGTGGCTCAGAAGGGATCAGGGATCTGTGCCAAGGTGTAACCTCAGAGTAGGAAAGCCTTTTGTTCCTCCTTAAACAATCTGGAGCAGAATCTGCCGTCTTTGGCACCCTTTGTCGCGCCTGTAACAACTGACGACAATGGTGGTTGTGGTGCTGATCTTCGTTTTTCATTCCAATTCTTAATTAATCCAGTTCTTAATTAATTCGTTAATTGTGAGAAGAATGGAACAGCTTGCCACCAGAACTTATGGGTGCTTCATCACTGGAGGCTGTTAAGAAGCAGTTGGACAGTCATTTGCTTGAAATGGTACAGGGTCTCCTGTCTGAGCAGGGGGCTGGACTAGAAGACCTCCAAAGTCCCTTCCAGCTCTATTCTGAATTTTATTTAATTTAATTAATTTTCACCCATGCTGCCCTCACTTCGGCCTTATGTTGCCTGTTTTATCCTTTTGCCCACCGGAGGTTTCAGACTAAATTATTGTCCTAAATTCTCTAGAATAGAATAGAATAGAATTTTTTATTGGCCAAGTGTGATTGGACGCACAAGGAATTTGTCTTGGTGCATATGCTCTCAGTGTGCATAAAAAGAAAAGATACGTTCAACAAGAATTCTAAGATACAACACTTAATGATAGTCATAGGGTACAAATTCTCTACTCAGAGTTGTCATAAAGCTTTTATCCAACTTGGCAATTTGAAGACAGCCAGATGGGTGACTTTGTGCCAATCACTAGGTGATGGTGAGTTCTAGTCCTGCCTTAGTTATGAAAGTCAGCTAGGTGACTTTGGGACAATCACCAGGTGACAGTGAGTTATAGTTTTCCTTTAGGCATGAAAGCCACTGGGTGATTTTGGGCCAATCACTGGGAGATATTTCCACCTTCCAGCCAGGTGACTTTAGGCCCAGCCCACCTCACAGGGTTGTTGTGTTGGGGAATATAGGAGGAGGAAGGAGTATTTGATATATTAGCCATCTTGAGTTACTTACAAAAACAATAAACACCGGATAAAAACATCTAAAGGAAAAGAGGCTGTGAGTTGTTGCAACGGGATCTTTGTGACTCCCATGTGAACAAGTAGTTTTCGACTTACGACCACAATTGAGCCCCAAATTTCTGTTGTTAAGTGAGACATTGGTCAAGTGAATTAACTGTTTGTTTGTTTGTTTGTTTGTTTGTTTGTTTGTTTACATTTATATCCCGCCCTTCTCCGAAGACTCAGGGCGGCTTACAGTGTGTAAGGCAATGGTCTTCATCCATTTGTATATTATATACAAAGTCAACTTATTGCCCCCCCAACAATCTGGGTCCTCATTTTACCTACCTTATAAAGGATGGAAGGCTGAGTCAACCTTGGGCCTGGTGGGGCTTGAACCTGCAGTAATTGCAGGCAGCTGTGTTTAATAACAGGCTTCTTACAGCCTGAGCCACACCACGGCCCTTTAACTGTAACCAAGGATTATCTGTAATTCTGCTCGCAACCCAGTTAAGCCCAAAAGAACAATAAATTTGATCCTCAAATCGAGATAAAATATCGCGAAGGAAACAGAATTGGAGACAAAGGACAAGAAATTGTTGGAAATGAAGAAAAAGCAAGATTCTTGCCCAGAGAAATTTTTATTATTTATTTATTATTCAGAAAGTTTACATAGCTTTTTAAATCAATCTCAGTGTCTCCTGAGCCCTTTCAAAATACAGATCGTCCTCAAGTTACAACAGTTCATTTAGTGACTGCTCCAAGTTACAACAGCACTGGAAAAAAGCGACTTATGACCCTTTTTTCACACTTTGCAGCATCGGTCAAAATTCAGATTCTTAGCAACTGACTCACATTTATGACGGTCGCAGTGTCCTGGGGTCATGTGATCCCCTTTTGCAAACTGGTCAGGAGTCCACGGGGAAGCCAGATTCTCTTAACGACCATGTGACCCACTTGAGAAATGCAATGATTCACTTAACAACTGTAGCCAGAAAATTCATCAAATGGGACAAAACTCTCTTAACAAACGTTTCACTCAGCAACATAAATTTTGGACTCAATTCTGATCATAACTCGAGGACTATCTGTAGAGACAGGCTGGAAAAACCAATTTTACTCCTAACAAGACTCATATTTTGCAAAGCCTTCATCTGTCTCATTTTGGCATTTACAGATTATCCTCAATTTACGACCACAACGGAGGCCGAAATTTCTGTTGCTAAATGAAACATTTGTCAAGAGAATTTTGCCCCGTTTTACGACCATCCTTGCCGCATTCATTAAGCGAATCCCTCCACTTGTTAAGTCATTCACATGGTCGTTAAGCGAATCTGGCTTCCCCTTTGATGATGCTTGTCAGAAAGTAGCCAAAGGGGATCACGTGACTCCCCCCCATGTGACCGTCATAAATACGAGTCGGTTGCCGAGAATCTGAATTTTGATCACGTGACCATGGGGAAAGCTACAACGGTCGTAAGTGTGGGAAAAAAAAACCCGGTCCTGAGTCCATTGGAAATTTGAACGGTCACTAAATGAACCGTTGTAAATCGAGAACTGCCAATATCGCTATTTTTTAAAAAGCTGGGTTACTGATTCTAAGTCGCACGCTCATTACGAGAGCCTAATCAAGATTCTTCACCCTAAGCAGAGACCTAGACGGGAAAACAAAGCTGGAAAAAATGTGGATTTTTTTTTTTTTTAATCAATGAAAGATCGGAAGATTCGGTCCTTCTGAATCACGGCTTAGAGGCGGAAATTTACGCCGAAGACAAAGTGGCTATTCCGGATGATATCACGGATGCCATTCCCGAGATTGTGGAGAAATTCCTTGAATCTCTTGACACGTTTGGACAGGTCCTGGAGAAGAAGAACATAGAACACAGAGTTGTAGGGGATCATTGAGGTCATGTAGTCCACCCTCCCCGCTCTAGCGGGGGGAAAACCCTTTTCTCTTCTCCCTTTCTCCTTCTCATCCTTCCTCATCTCAGTATGACAGAGTTGGAGGGACCTTGGAGGTCATCTAGTCCAACCCTCTGCTCTATCAGGAATCCCTTATTTCCTTTTATTTCCCTCCTCCTCCTCCTCCTCCTCCTCCTCCTCCTCCTCCCTCTCTTTCTCAGAATAACAGAGTTGGAGGGGACCTGGGAGGTCATCTAATCCAACCCGCTGCTCTAGCAGGAAACCCTCTAACATTTCAGACATATTGTGGTCCAATCTCTCAACTGAGATGGGGTCTCCTCCCACCTAGCAAACGGTTTGACCCTCCTTCTAGACCATCCTAGGAGCCACCACACCTCCTTCTTACCTTCTTCTCTTTCTCCTCCTCCTTTGCTAATCGCCCCACAGTGTCACAGGTGAGAACAGCCACTGGGGGTCTCTCCTCCAGGAAATAGTAGCCTGTGCATTGTCTGACCAGCTGTGGAGGAGAAAAATGTGTGGTGAAACTCAAGATACCTCTCAGGACTCAGATACCATGGAGGCCACCATCTGCTTTCCTATGGAGGAATCTTGGACCCTTCCAAGGCGTTAGACAATCTAAGCTGGTCGGTCCTCAGTCTCTCCATGTACATTTTAGGGGAACAGGAAGGGTTCAAGGGTTAAGTTCCTTCCCCGTCCTCAGAGCTGGGCCTAAGAGTTGGCTTGGAGAACCAAGAAGTAGATGTCCCTCAAGACAAAGGTAGAAGTTGAAGAGCTCTTTCTTCAACCCAATGGGGATGGAACTCCAGTTTCACCTCTGCCAAGAAGATCCTACAGAGGCCCCGTAGACCTGTCTCCACCTACCATCAATCACCCAGCCAGCTGGGTATCAACCCCTCACCCCGTTTTCTTTGAAGTCGCATTCATCCATGGAGAATTCTTCTTCTACCGGGCACACCGTCTGTTTGATGGTGAAATTCAGCTCTTGGTTGCTTTCGGAATAGGGATCCTGAAACAAGACATAGCAAAAACAAAACCGAACGGCTGATTTGAACGGCCACCTGCACCTTATCCTGTTTTAGGTTGGGGATCCTTTCTGGACGTCTCTTTGTGTAGCCTCTTGAAAGTGGCTGCAGAGAAGACTCCATACCAGTTCTAGAAGCGCTGGACTCCATGCGCATCATCCTCACTGACCATAGATGAAGACTTTTCGAGATCCCCATACTCTTAGACAGGCCAGGATGAAGTCCACCATAAGCCTGAAATAGCTCTTCCAACTCATGGTTAGCACATTTCAGCTTTTAATCCTGCTTGGGAAGACCATACTCTCTCTCTCTCTCTGTGTCTCTCTCTCACTCTCTCTTCCTCCCTCCCTCCCTCCCTCTCTCTCTCAGGCTGCTGACCCAGGAGAAGGATGGAAATGGGGAAGTTGTGTTTGCTGCCTTCAGCTGCTGGGGTGGGGGAGGTAGACCATACATATTGTCATCATCTTCAGCACAGACTTCATGATTATCGCTATCACCATCACCATCAACTTCATCTTCCTCCTCCTCCTCAACATCGTCACCATCACCATCCTCAATCCATCCTCCTCAGCGCCATCATTGCCATCACCACCTTCATCATCCACACCATCACCATCCTCCTCCTCACCTTCATCTTCACCATCCTTACCATTCTCACCATCACCATCCTCAACTTCATCATCACCTTCATCGTCACCATCATCTTCATCATCCCCCTTATCCTTGATTTCATCCCCATCACGATCCCCATCACCTTCATCATCTCCATTCTCCTCAACTTCAC